>NC_143576.1:73011228-73330266 GCF_048544385.1 Mastigoproctus giganteus
TAAAAGCCATAGTAATCCAATGCTATACTGCTACTACTGGGTAAAATGGAAGTCAGTGAGGTTCAGGAGGACCTCTTTACCCCAATTTTCAACAGCCCTAAAATGCAAATTGTTAAAGATTTGTGTTTTTTGCTTGAATCCCTCCTGAAGTTGCGTAAAAACCTAACCTTTCGCTAAACAACAATGGCAACTTCAATACAAAGAAAATTCACCTCATGATTCTTGGCCATGGCCAACGATCGTTATTTTCTTGAATCCCTCCCAAAATAGCAGCAAAGAAAAATATCCAGCAGTAACACAATGGCAATAGCACACAACACACTAAACAAAAGCATAACAGCACACGGTAGCACAGAAAAATATCCAACACCACCAGTAAATGGCAGTGCCTAACAAGAATGACACACGTGCAAATAATAATTTTGCTTTTTTCCTCCAGAAGGAAATCTACATCCAGTCAAACAATCAGACAAATTACACATTCATAATAATCACTCAATCACAGACCTTGACCATACAATCACTCTGTTCTATGACCACGCCCATGATGCGGAGACAAGGGATACCCAAATAATGGAGTTCAGGGCACAGTAATTAGGTAAAAGCACCCAAGAGTTACTGCTTGACATTTTGTGCAACTTTTTTTGGCTTGAGGCATGCAGTATCTCACAGGTACTGTTCAGATATTTCGATTATGTAAAATGAATAATGTTCAAGTTAAACATTGTGCACATTATGCACTAGATATGCCCTCTGACTATAAATATAGCATTGGCTCAGCCTTAGGACGTCGGATTTTATGAGTTTCTTTGTGATTGTCTTTCCTCCTAATCCCATTTCCACCATCGTTTCCATCAACTTTCTGCAACATCAGTAATCATTATTTCCTCTAAATCTTTTAGCCTTTGAGCATTATTCATAATTCTGATTCATTATTCCTAATCCTGAAGTTAATCTAGTTCCCAAATCTCAATCACTGACCTGTCTCAGGCAGTTCCTGATCATTTCAGATATCCTTGTCCCCAGGAGCAGTATTCATCTTACCATTGGTTTCACATTGTGTAATCTAGCTTGAAGCATTCCTGAGACAGTATTCCAGCATCTCATAATTTTCAACCCCATCTAATTCCTTCACCATATAAATTAATCCATTGTTTCTACGGTTTCAGGAATCATTATTTCCTCTGCTTCCTCCATTTTTCTGTGCTGATTAATGGAAATAATCATTAGGATTGTTTATATTTCATTTATTGTTTTTTTATTTATTTTCTGCAGAATTAATAAATTTGGCTTCCAGTTTCTGCTTACATATGTAATACATGCTCAGAAATATATATTTCTGACCACTGACATGCCTGACCACTCGGCTACAGCCACTGTAGCTGAGTAGTCGGGTGCGCAGGTGCATAAGTATACGTGCCTTGAGTGACCGGGGTTCAAGCCTGTGACTGCTAAATACGGTGCTGTTTCTTGAATTCTGTCAATCTTGTGAACTCCTCTGACTGTTTGGAGTATAAACAGAAAATTAATTAATTTATTTATTTCTTTTATTTTTATATGCAAATAAGTAATTTTAAAATTTTGCATTATTAATGATTTTCATAACTTAAAAATGAAGGAGATTATTAGTTTCATGCTTATATTTTATGAATGACTCCTTTTTTTTCAATTATTACTAAAAATAATGTTGCAACTATTTGCGACATGACCATTACTGGGTCAATATTGTTTTTTATTTTTATATATATTTTAAATAAAGTACAAATAAAAATATTTTCATATAAAGATGCAATACATTAACCAAGTTCTTATTAAAGGAGATTAAAAAAAAAAAAACATGCTGTGTAAGTCAGTAACTGGGTATGGCTTGTGACAAACTTCATTAAATACCATCAATTATGTCAGTTAAATATATGATTGTAATACTGATATTATAGCTTAATAAGTAGCCCATGCTATTATACTGCACATAGGACACAGTCATATACACACTCTTTTTCTCGTGATGGCCCTCCTATATGGGAGTTTGCCATACCATTTTAACTAACATATTTTAATTGATTGTGATAATTTTGACAGTGCAGAAAATGTTTTATCACTTTTACCCATCTGACTGGGCGTTTTGCACTCAGTCATTTTATCAGATAATGATCACATGTCAGATGTTTTAAATTTTTACAAATTATTTATGTTTACTAATACATATAATATGTGCATTTAAGTTAGTCTGTACACTACCTTTTTTTCTATTTGACGTGATTATTGAAAGGTTACAAAACAACCTTTTTTCTTTTGTGGTCATGGCACACTATAGCCTCAGTTGCTTTTGTGCCGAATAACAGAAATCAATGAATAAATCAATCAGCTTTGGTATTTCCCCAATATTTATTATACTCTCAGTTATATGTTAAATATAGGGGGAATTATGTAGTATGTACATATGTTATTTAAAATAACTAAATGCACAAGGCATAATACATTAAGAGTTTAATATCTATATAATATCGGTGTTTAGATACACCATAGACAACTCTTAAAAAAACTACAAAGTAGTTGTTGTAGGCATCATTTGCTCTTTCTCATATTGTGCTCTGCCTTCACGACGAGTTGCCATGATATTGCACTACCTCGAATAAGTAACGCTTCAAATAGAGAAGACTATTGTTACTTATTCTCGGTGAATACCACCACCCAGACATGTTTCAAGGCTATTGGCCTATCATCAGTGGGTGGGCAGGTACCCTGGTATTGCAGACAATAAACTCTTAATGTATTATGCCTTGTGCATTTAGTTATTTTAAATATTGTCATATACACCTTTTGGCATCTCTCATATTGTGTGATTATCTTCACTGGGTCGTCATGTCTTCAATACCAGGGTACCTGCCCACCCACTGATGATAGGCCAATAGCCTTGAAACATGTCTGGGTGGTGGTACTCACCGAGAATAAGGTACAATTGTCTTCTCTATTAGTGAAGTGTTACCTATTCGAGGTAGTGCAATATCATGGCAACTCGTCGTGAAGGCAGAGCACAATATGAGAAAGTTATGTACATATCTTAATATGATACTTTTAAAGCAAGTGTTTAAACTGCAGCTGTGTAATTTTTTTCAAACATGTTTTGTTAATGCAGCCTATTTTGTGACGTCATGCTTTTTTCTTTCTTTAAGAGTTATGAAAAGATTTCATCTTTTCATAACTCTAAAGAAATTAAAAGTTACCTCCTTTGTTTCTGTATTTGCAGGTCAGTAGCTAATAGCAGTCTATTGTAGATAATATTCTACACTAAGAATTTTATCGTGTCCACGAATATTGCACACTTCCCCTTAGAAAATTGCAAATTATTTTAAAATAAATTGCAATTTATTAATATTGTGATGAAAAATAAACAGAAAGATATGGTCTTCAACTATGTGACATGTATGTATGCAAGAAAGACTACAGCCAAAATAACAAAACAACCTGATTTCAGAAAACGTTTTATATTAATGAGTCATGATTCATTCACCTTTTGTGCATCACATATACTTTTTTTTTTTTCTTTTTTTTTTTTTTTTTGCATCTTTGTTTTTATTGACCCCTTGCAAAGATGAATATGGACAGGAAAAATCTTTCGGCCTACTCTTTTCATAATTTCACATTTGCAGGGGAAGGCTTTTATCCAATTAGGTATGGTCTTTTGAGTTAACAAAGATATAACACGTGTTCTCAGTACCTTGTTGGGTGAACGCCAATAATTACAAATTAATTAAGCAAAGATAGAGTTTTACCTCATTGCATTACCAGGTAGAGATTTTCTACCTGGTAATGCAATGATGTAAAATAAAATTGCTTATCAGGTGGCACTGGAGAAAGAGGGAGTCTTTCATTCATCCACTTAGCCAAGGGGCCCGTGGAACTTTACTAACCCCTGATTACAGAACATATCATGGGGAGTTGGGCTGGGTACAGTATGAAGGAGTTCTGGCATGGCAAACCCTGGTGTTGGTGGAGCTTATCAGGGAGGGCCTAAAAAAAAAAGTACCGTATTTCCCCGTGTATAAGACCCACCTCTTTTCGAAAAATTTGGGGTCTAAAAACTGGGTGCGTCTTATACAGTGGTTGTAGATTTTTTTTTTGACTTGCATTTCCTGCCTTTTCACGCTTGTTGTCTTTGTGCTCATTGTTTCGCACTCGTTACCGGTATATTAGGTTACGTTTTGCCACGTTCTGCCCAGAAATGGCTCAGAAAAGATTTTTGCACAGTGCTGAATTCCAGTTAAAAGTGATCCAGTTTGCAAAAGTGAATGGAAATCGTGCTGCTGAATGTAAGTTTGGTCCTCCTCCAACTGAGAAAACAATCTGAGACTGGCTACAGGAAGAAGAAAAAGTACTGAAAATGGCACGGCAGAGGAAGGCCATTAGAGGCAAGTCAGCAAAATGGCCTGATTTAGAGAGGGAATTGAAGATATGGATTGAGGAAAAAAGGGCAATTGGAATTCCTGTGTCCACAAAGATGGTTCAGCATGAGGCAAGAAGAATTGCTGATGAAAAAGAAGTTACTGATTTCAAAGGAGGACACAATTGGTGCTTCAGGTTCATGAAACGGAATGGACTAAGCATGCATACATGCACCAGACTTGCCCAAAAGATGCCTGAAAGCTATGAGCAGAAGGTCCTTGAATTTCATCGTTTGTCATTCAATGTTGGAAGACACATCAGTTTGAGTTGGGACAGATTGCAAATATGGACAAAGTCCCCCTTCAATTTGATGCCCCAAGTAACAGAACTGTTGATAAGAAGGGGGTGAAAACTGTAACTGTGAAGATAACTGGACATGAAAAGAGCCATTACACAGTTGTTCTAGCTTGTTGTGCCAACAGAACCAAGCTGCCTCCTATGCTGATTTTCAAATGCAAAACAATGCCAAAAGAAGACATTTCTTGAGGAGTGATTGTCCACTGACAAGGGTTGGATGGATCAGGATGGGATAAGATCTGGTTTTTGAGAAAGTTTGTAGCAGGAGACCAGGTGGGCTCTTACGCAAACCTGCCCTATTGGTGCTTGATCAGTTCAGGGCATACATAACAAAAAATACAAAGAAGATTGCTGCAGAGCAAAAAACAAAACTTGCCATCATACCTTGACATCCCAGCTCCAACCACTTGGAGCTGGGATGTCAGCATTAACAAACCCTTCAAAGCTGACAAGAGAGACGAATGGAACCAATGGATGAAGTCTTCTGGGGACAATTTGACACCAGCAGGAAGAGTGAAGAAACCAACTATAGGAGAAGTTTGTACCTGGGTGAAAAGATCCTGGGATAATATCAAGATCGAGATCGTTGTCAAGTAATTTAAGAAGTGTGGCATTTCAAATGCCATAGATGGAAATCTATGGCGAGGCAATGTATGAAGACAGTGATTAGTCATCAGACACAGATGAGGACAAGCTAATGGATAGGAGTTTTAACAGTGATGAGTTGTATGAATTTTATGATGAATAAAACCTGATTTCAATAACTTTATGTAATACATTTTTTTCAAATTTCGCGTCCCAAAATTAAGGTGCGTCTTATACATGGGGAAATACGGTAGTTTTTATTAGAAGGGAGTGTGAGGGGGGGTAACAGTCCAGTTGTAGGTAGTGGATAGCAGATTTCCATCAAGAATTTGAAGGATGGGGAACAAGTGGGCACCCCTACAAAGGAAACCACAGGGGAACTGATAAGAGCAGCTTAAAGTCTTTAGGATGGTAGAGCCGACTAGGTGAAAGCTTTGGTAGGGAGGTGGAGAGGAGAATTGGCAGTGTCCCGGGGTGTAAGGCATCATGTTAGCATAGGCAGTTGGGAGCATCCCTAGGTAGGTTGTAGCAGTTTAAAAAATTTTTTGGTAATTGCTCACTGTTGAGTACAGGGCACCACTTATGTTTGCATCACAATGACTGATGCAACTTGGTGATGTTACCTGATCACTAAAACTATATGTGAAAGTTAATAGCATCTAGAAAATGATGTTTTAAAAGTAACTGCTGAATTTTTCTACTGTTTTCAAAGAAATGTGTCTTCAAAACAGTTATGTTATCACTTGTAGTAGTTAAGGCATTGTCAAAAAAAAACAACAAAAAAAAAAACATAACCATTTCATATTCTAACATCACTGAAATTCATTCAATATATATTTTTTTATAAAATTATAGATTTGGTTTCTTAAGTTCCAATTTCAACTCTGTATGTTGTAATGTATTATTTTCCTGCGTAAGAAGTTTTCCTGTATAAAAAGTTTGTGATGTAAGAAAGCAAGCGTATGAGCTTATGTAGCATCAGCCAAAAAAAAAAAAAAAAAAATTCACACAACCATTCAATCTAAATGTTTGTCCAGTTCCTCCTTGAATTTATTTAAGCTATCAACTTCCACAACGACAGATGGAAGTTTGTTCCAGCAATTAACCACCCCCTGGCTAAAGGCAAATTTCTGCACATCTGTTCTACAACTGTCTTTCCTCAATTTGAATTTATGCCCCCTTTGATTTGTAATCTGAGCAAGTGGAAGAATCCCATCAGAATTCATGTGCTCAACTCATTCAAGGCATTGTACACCTCAATCAGGTCATCTCACAGCCACTGCAATTTGCAGAACTTAAGCCTCTCTTGGTAAGAGGATCCCTTCATTCCCCTCACCAATCTTGCCCTTCTCTGTACACCCTCAAGCAAATCTACATCCTTCATAAAATGAGGCCTCCTGACCTGTACGCAGTACTCAAGGCTTGGCCTGACCATTGCCTTATAAAAATGGATAATCACCTCCTTTTCCCTGATAGCAAAATTCCTGTATATCATTGACTAAATCCCATGACCTGCTCTTGCAGCCTGTCTACATTGCCCAGGAAACTTCATATCTGACTGCACAATTACTCCCAGGTCTTTTTCATTTTCTACCACCTTAAGTGTAGTACCACACAGTTGGTACATTTCTCTGGGGTTACTTCTACCCATATGCAGTACTTTGCTTTTGTCAATGTTAAACTTCAGTTGCCACTTCTCAGCCCATCTGCCCAAATTTTCTAGATCCTGTTGCAGTAGCACACTGCCATTAACAACCCTGCCGACCTTTGTATCATCTGCAAGCTTCGACACTAAGCCTGATATATCTTCATCAATATCACTGATAAATATACAAAACAACAGTGGGCCCAACACTGAACCCTGTGGAACTCCACTAATAACATTAGTCCACGAAGAGCAGCGCCCATTGATTACCACTAGGGCTTACAATACCGGTCAAAATCTTAATACCAGTATTTCGGTATTTTTAATTTATGAAACCAGGATATTGGTATTAATACCGGTATTCCAAAAACAAACGTTTTATTCAATCAATTGTGATGACAGTTAGGTGCAATAAAGTAAGGAAAAAAACAAGTACTGTAATTACTTGAATTATTCATGTTTTAAATAAACTTTTGTTGCAATAATAAATATTCTGAAAAAAATCATTAAAATACAGTTATTCTAAAAACAAAAAAATACATGTTGTTACTGCAAAGTTTAGTTATGTTTAAGCATCCACACTACCTGTCCGAATAAAGTGAACCCTTAAGAAACATAAGCAATCAATAGTATGATAATTTAAAATGGATCTAATTTTGGTACGTATTTGATTAGCAGCAGAATACGCACTTTCGGATTCTATTCTGGTACTATTATACTGAGATAATCGTAGACGATCTCAGTTCATATTTTCTAGGCTTTGAACTTTTTTAGCAAAAATAGTTAAAAGTATTTCATTAATTTCTGACTAAAGTTCATCTTTTAAAATCTCATTGGAGTCAGGCAATTTCTTATTTTGGAAAGAATTTGCGGAACACTGATGTTCTGTTCAGTAGTGTAGCTACCCTTTTTCGGGCCTGAAAGCAAAGAACATGTTCAGGCCCCTATTCAATTAATGAAAATTGTAAAAAAGAGGAGACAGCCAAAGACACCAGGCTCCTAAAGGGTCCTGGGCCAGGAGCCAATTGCCTTGCCTGCCTGCATGGTAGCTATGCCACTGTTTCTGTTCCATGTTGGTCTTTCATGGTTGAATTATGTTCATCATTTTCTGAAGGAGAAAGTTGTTTTATTAAGCAAAGTATAAATTTCACTATAGTATCTTTACGGAGTCTGGGAGAGAGCAAAGCTTTCAGGAAAGCTTTTGACACTGTTGTGCATGGAAGACTACTGTACAAATTGGAGCAGAATGGTATTAAAGGTAAGTTGCTACAATGAATAAAAGGGTGGTTGAGTGGGAGAAGACAGAGGGTGGTAATTAGGGCTTATAATACCGGGATCTCGAATGCAGTTAAGGAATTCTTCACATATATAAATGTAAAGAACGAAGGACAAATCAGATTGGACCATTATGTAATGGGGGTGGGATAGTATTTTAGATAACATAGCTGAAGTTGCAGATGAACTCAACAGTTATTTTGCATCGGTATTTACATTAAAAAAACCCTTTGTCAATGAGATATTATGGAAGTGAAGTTGAAAAAAATGTAATTAATGATGTTGAAATTTCAAATGATTATTTAATGAGAACTTTCGCACCTACAGGCGAGTAAGGTTCCTGTGGTTTATGGCATATATCCTATAATCTTAAAGGAGGCACAAGTGAGTGCATTGAACCATTAAGGCTAGTTATGAGAGCATCACTGGACAGGAGAGATTCCGTTCAATTGGTTTAAATTGGAACATAAAGGCGGTTCTAGGAGTGTAATGGGAAATTACTGACCAGTCAGTCTAACTTCAGTTCAGGATCATTTAGATGGAAATGGAATTCTGTAGGATACACAGCATGGTTCTGTAAAGGGGAAAATCATGTTTAACAAATCTGGTTAGCCATTTTGACAGGTCACTCGTGAGCTGGATTTAGGGAATAATTTCAACGTTGTTTATTTGGATTTCAGCAAATGTGGGACTCAGTCCCACATGTGTGGTTACTTTATAAGTAAGAGGCTGGAATCATAGGGAAAATGCTTAGATGGATAGCACGATGACTTTAGGGCACCAGGCAGAGGGTTGAGATAAATGGTTATTCCTCAGATTGGGTTAATGTAAGTAGTGGGGTTCTCCAAGGATTAGTATTGGAACTACTGTTGTTTTTGATTATCTTAAATGACATCTATGAAGGGATGGAGGGCGTGAAGTCTAAACTTGCGGATGCTGTAATGATCAGTAGGGTAGTTAATGATCGCCGCCAAACAGAGCTTCTTCAGAGTGATCTAGATAGACTTACGGGATTGTCAGAAATGTGGCAGCTATGCTTTAATTCAGCAAAATGCAAGGTCTTACACCTGGGGAACAGCAACCCCAAAATAACTTATACACTTGGTGGAGTTGAACTGAAGTCACTAGTGGAGGAACTGGACTTGGGAGTTACGATACAGTCAGACATGAAGTTGTCCGAGAATTGTGGACAGGTTGCAATGTTGCATGGTGTCCCGTCGATGATTTATCGAATATTTGCTAGTAGAGATAACAACGTCATAATCACATAAAGGTGATTTTATAACCTTTATGTGATTAAATTATAAACAATTTTTTTTTTTAAAATTAGTACCGAAAAACTGGTATTTTTTGTATCAGTACTGGTATTTCAATACCGGAAAAAAGGCTGGTATCCCGGTATTCGAGATCCCGGTATTGTAGCAACTTACCTTTAATACCATTCTGCTCCAATTTGTACAGTAGTCTTCCATGCACAACAGTGTCAAAAGCTTTCCTGAAATCCAAGTATACGATATCAAAAAGGCGCCTCCGTAGCCAGGTGGGAAGGAGCAGCAGTGCGTAGCACACGCTTCTTGATTAGACTGGGATTTGAGCTCGTCACCACCAAATACGGAGGATGCGGAAAGGTCAGGGAATGATCACCGCATATCCCGGAGCAATATGGCCTTAGTTGTTAATGCTCCTAAAATCCAAACAAACGATATCAAAATTATTTTTTGCATCCATTTCCTTTGTAACCACATCATAATATCCAATCAAATTTGTCAGACAAGACTTTCCTTTAACAAACCCATGCTCTGTCTGAATTATTGCAAAGTCTTGTCTAGATAATCCTGCAATGCATCTTTAACCAGTCACTCCATTATTTTACCCTGGAATAGAAGTTAAACTAACTGGTCTGTAATTACTCTTGTTACCCTTTGTGAATTGGGGATACATTTGCACATCTCCCGTCTGTGGGGATCTCCCATGAGTCGAAGGATGCTCTCATAATTATGGCTAAGGGTTTGCTTAGTTCCTTTGCCACCTCCTTTAATATAACTGGATAGATCCCATCCACCCCAGGTGCCTTTCTTATGTTTAACTTGAACAATTTCTCCTCCACTTTGCTCTCAGTTATTACAAAATCATTAAGCACCCTGCTACATTTGATAACCTTTTGGCATTTTCCTTCCTTAATAACTCCATATGTGAATGTCGATGCAAAACACTCATTCGATTTGCTTTCTGAGCAGGATCATCAACAGTCGAACCATCTAGTGGATCTATCTGATTCAACCCCTTTCTTTTAGAGTTAATATAAGTAAAGAAATTCTTGCTGTTTTTCTTAGCATCCTTTGCCAAAGATTTCTCGTAATTTGCCTTTGCTTGCTTAATCTACTTTGTGACTTGATTACAGACCATTCAACATTAAAAAGAATAAAAACATTTTTAAGGAGCACTATGAATCAGGAAAGGCTAAATGCTGAAGGAATGCTTTCAATAGAGAAAAGCTTGGTCAACAGCGCACCAAACTTGAATGAAAAAGTATTTAATCTATTTTCAACAAATAAAAACCGAAGAATGGATTTTGTTTTTAAATACAAGTTCAAGTCTGTTAATGGTAAATGTCTAATTAATGTTTTGTAATATTTTTAACTTGATTATTATTATTACTGTGTATGTCTACATGTCTTATAATCAAGGCAATTTAATGTAAATTTTCAGAAGCAGCACCCCCAAACATCAGAGTCACGAGCCGCCACTGGGATAGAAGCAACTCCAGAGTAACATATCAACTGTGTGGTACTAAACTCAGGATGGTAGAGAGTGGTAAGAACCTGACGGTAATTGCACAGTCAGATATGAAGTTTTCTAAGCAGTGCAGACAGTCTGCAAGAGTAGCTCATGGTGTCTTGTCAATGATATACAGGAATTTTTCTAGCAGGTATAAGGAGGTGATTATCTCCTTGTATAATGCAATGGTCAGGCTACACCTCGAGTACTGTATACAGGTCTCGGGCCTCATTTTAGGAAAGGATGTAGAGCTGCTGGAATGAGTACAGAGAAGGGCAAGAAGATTAGTGAATGGAACAAAGAGTTGCTCTTATGAAGAAAGGCTTAAGATTTGCAAATTAGTGTCTGGTGACTAGGCACCTGCGAGGTGATCTGATTAAGGTGTATAAGGCCTTGAATGGTTTTAGTAAGCTCAGTGCTGATGGGATTCTTCCTCCTGCCCATATTAATCACCTGAGGGGACATAAATTCAAATTGAGGAAAGTCAGTTCTAGAATAGATGTGAAAAAATTTGCCTTTAGCCAACATCTGTTTGATTGTTGGAACAAACTTCCATGTGTCATTGTAGAAGTTAACAACTTAAATAAATTCAAGTCACAACTAGACAAACATTTGGAGCAAAGAGATGGGTGAAATGGGGAGTTTTTTTTGACTGATGCTGTATAAGCTTTCTTTCTTGCATCATATGCCTCTACTAATGTTAATGCTAACGAGTTGCCCAGATATTGCACTACCTCCAAAACCCAATGCTTCGCCAATGGAGAAGACTAACGTTACTTATTCTTGGCAGATACCACCACCCAGGATCTGCTGGCAAAGTGTTGCCCTGACAATGTTTGAGAATGCGTTGTCAGAGTTTTGCTTATTCAAGGTAGTTCAATATCAGGGCAACTTGTGCAGGCATTCACAATATGAGATATCATATAAATGATGCCATTTCACCTACTTAAGTGTTTTACTACAAACTAAAATGATGCTTGGCACTAATTTGTTCGATTTGCTGTAGTGCATTTTCTGTAGTGTGAGGCTTTCAGCGCTAAAATATTTTTAGTAGAATTATTTTTAGTAGAATTATTTTGATATGATGGAAGTGACATATTGCAATTGTTTTCATCGATATCTATAATTGGATACATCAACCATGTTAATCATTAAGTTCTGATGGTTGTGAACAATTCTGAATTGCTTAGCGGATTGTTGCTGGGTGTTATTGTAATTGTGATCTTTTAAGGTATGTTGAAACTCCAAAGGAGCTCATTCTTTCAACTTGGTAATGAGTTAAATGAACAGAATGTTAAGCAATTAGAAATCCTCAGTTTAAAAATGTTTCCCATAGGCAGAGTAAAATATTTATAAATTCTGAAATAGTACTTAAAATCCATCTTAAACTTATATATGTGTCTCTCTTCATTTTTATTTATATAGTTAATATATCATACCCATAGGTCATTTTCCCTTGTAAAAAGTTTTCCCATGTAAGAAGTTCTAAACCTCCAGTCCCTTGAAAAACTTCTTATCCAACTTCTACTGTATAACGTATCCAGTAAATAACTTTTGGGGGGAGGCAAAAAATCATTTCTGAAACAAGTATCATGATGCGATGAACACCAAAAAAGATTTTTCTTCATTTCTGAAAAAAAAAAAAAAAAAAAAATAGTAAATTCATAAAGAACACTAAAAAAAAAATTAAGGCTTCCTAGTACAGTGTCTGTCATTGATAACGTATTGTTTTGAAAAGTTGGTCTGCAATTAATGTTAAAAGAAGCACTATTTACTTTTGAAAGTTGATATTTTGGAAATTAATGCTAAACCATATGCAATCTTTATTTAAAAAAAAAAAAAAGCCAAAAATACATCAATTAAATAGGCCCAAAGAGTGTACGATATTTGTATTATTTGCTAATACAGAGTTAGCATCATACTGAAATGGATAATTTTATTTATTTTTTTGGTTTTTTTTAGGAACATTAGCAACTAAGGCCATATTGCTCCGGGATATGCAGTGGTCATTCCCTGACCTTTCCGTATCCTCTGTATTTGGTGGTGACAGGCTCGAACCCTGGTCTAATCAAGAAGCTACGCACTGCTGCTCCTTCCCACCTGGCTACGGAGGCACCTAGGAAAATTTTATGAAACAGAATGAATAAAATTTTCAATAAAGTTTTATTTTAAGTAATCAAGTATATACCTTGCATATCTATTGAGTGTGACGAACTGGAACAGCATTATGGTTAACTAGTTGTACCATAATACTGGAACAGTACAACCATAATGCTGTTCCAGTATTATGGTACAACGGCATAACATATGCCATCTTTCTGATTATGGCTTAAATAATTTTATCTAGATCCTTTGGTCTTCACCATTCTTGTTTAGCACTGACATAATTCTACAGCAGTCACTGGGAAATATGCATGTTTCTCTATTTGCAGGTGGTTCCCTGTCTTCTCCAACAAATATTGCAGCAACCTCCGTTTTGGATGTAGGTACGTTATATCGTCTCTTATCTAAGTCCGGGTCTTCTATAAATGCCATGTGCACATTCATTGTTGGATTGGCCTGGGTTATTTGATGCATTTGTTTATATGATAAGAATCCTTTTGATAAGCATTTGTCAACCCTTCCCCATCTCTTCCATCATGCAGTGACTGATGACTTTTGAGGTCATTAGCATTAGTAGAGGCATTTGATACAAGAAAGCAAGCTTATGCAGCATCAGCCAAAAAAAAAAAAAAAAAACCACTTCCACTTCACCCCCCTGTTCGTTCGAAATACCTGTCCAGCTGAGCCTTAAACTTATTTAGTCTATCAACTTCCACGACAAAGGATGGAAGTCTGTTCCACCAACCAACCACCCGCTGGCTAAAGGCAAATTTCCGCACGTCTATCCTACATCTGTCTTTCCTCAATTTGAATTTATACCCTCTCAGGTGATTATTCTGAGCTAGAGGAAGAATCCCATCAGCATTGAGCATGCTCAAACCATTCAAGGCTTTATACACCTCTATCAGATCACCTCGCTGGTGCCGACCGGGCTAGCCGAGTGGGTAAAGTACCTACCCGGCAACCCAAAGGTCGCGGGTTCGATTCCCGCCTCGGGCTTGGATCAAAGTACTGCAAAAACCTTGGGAGGTGCAATATGGCCACAGAAGCCGATGCGCCAACAACTACCAAATAAAAAAAAAAAAAAAAAAAAAAAAACCTCGCTGGTGCCTAGTCTCCAAACACTGTAATTTGCAAAACTTAAGCCTTTCTTCGTAAGAGCACCCATTTGTTCCATTCACTAATCTTGTTGCCCTTCTCTGTACTCGTTCCAGCAGCTCTACATCCTTCTTGAAACGAGGCGGCCTCCAGACCTGAATTCTAGGTGTGGCCTGACCATTGCCTTATACAAGGGAATAATCACTTCCTTATCCCTGCTAGAAAAATTCCTATATATATCATTGACAATACACCATGAGCTACCCTTGCAGCCCGTCTGCACTACTCAGAGAACTTCATATCTACCTGAACAACCACCCCCAAGTCTCTTTCATTCTCTACCACTGTCAGTGTAGTACCACAGAGTTGATATGTTGCTCTGGGGTTGCTGTTTCCCATATGTAGTACTTAACATTTGTCAATGTTAAACTTCATGTGCCACCTCTCAGCCCATCTGCTCAACCTTTCCAGATCCTGTTGCAGCAGCAGCATAGTGTCAGTAGTGTCCTTGACAACCCTGCCAACCTTTGTATTGTCTGCAAACTCGGACATTAAGCTTGATATACCATCATCAATATCATTTATAAATACAGAAAACAATAAAGGACCCAATACTGAACCCTGAGGGACTCCACTAATAACATTAGTCCATGATGAGCAGTGTCCATTAATTACCACTCTCTGTCTTCTCCCCATCAACCACCCCGTTATCCATAGCAGCAATTTGCCTCCAATGCCACACTGCTCCAATTTGTGCAGCAGTCTTCCATGTGCAACAGTATCAAAAGCCTTTCTAAGATCCAAGTATATAATATCAAAGTTTTCCCTGTATCATAGTATCCAATCAAATTGGTCCGGCAAGATTTCCCCTTAACAAAAACATGCTGTGTCCAAGCTATAACTGAGGTCTTGTCTAGATGATCCTGCAGTGCTTCTTTAACCAGTGCCTCCATTAATTTTCCGGGAACAGAAGTTAAACTCACAGGTCTATAATTACTTGTGTCAGCCTTTGATCCTCCTTTGTGAATTGGGGTCACATTTGCACATCTCCAGTCCATGGGTACCTCTCCTGAGTCCAAGGAAGCTCTCATAATTATGGCTAAGGGTTTGCTTACTTCCTTTGCTGCCTCCTTTAATATAACTGGATAGATCCCATCCACCCCAGGTGCCTTTCTTGTGTTTATCTTCAACAATTTCTCCTCCACTTTACTCTCAGTTATTACAAGATTCTTTAGCTTACTGCTAGAGTTCAGTACACCTCTGGCATTCCCCTCGCTGACTAACTCCTCATGTGTGAATGTCGATGCAAAATATTCATTTAGTTTGTTAGCTACCTGAGCAGGGTCATCAACAGTTGACCCATCGATATCAAGTGGACCAATCTGATTCATCCCCTTCCTTCTAGAGTTTACATAAGTAAAGAACTCTTTGCTGTTTTTCTTTGCATCCCTTGCCAAGGATCTCTCGTAATCTGCCTTCGCCTGCCTAACCTCCTTTGTAACTTGGTTACAGATCAACTTGTATCTATCATAGGCTTCTGTGTCACATGTTAATTTGTATGTATCCCATGCATTTTTCTTCTCTGCCATATGCTTCATTAGTTCATCTGACATCCATTTAGGCCTAAACCCTGAACAATATTTCTTACTTGGTATGTAAAGCCCTGTAGCTTCCAAGATAAGTTCTTTGAATGCTTCCCATTTTGAATTTGCTGTTGGTAACATCATCAGTTGATCCCACTGTATAGAATTTAAATACTGTCTCAGTCCATCGTAGTCACCTTTACGAAAGCAATACTCCTTCCCTTTACCCCTAATGGTAGTTACCTCTTTGAGTAACTCCCACTTCAGAACACTGTGATCACTGCCACCTAGTGGTTCATTTATCTGCAGATTCTTAATGCATGAAGAATCACTACTGATAATCAAATCAAGAATATTACTCCCTCTAGTTGCCTCCCGAACATGCTGATGTAGAAAACAATCATCCAATAAATCCACAAAAGCCTTGCTAGTGTGTGAGTGACCAGCCCCCAAATTCCAGTCAATATCTGGGAAATTAAAATCCCCCATTATAAGACTCTCTGATTTACTGGCCCACTATTTCTCTGTACAGTTTCTTATTATACTCATCAGAGTGATTAGGCCTATAGCACACTCCTACTCTCAATTTTGATCTCCCAATGCTTATGTCACACCAAACTGACTCAACACTGCACTGTCCAGCGATGTCCACTGGCTTCACTTCCTTGGATTTTATGTGTTTCTTAACTAATAGCATAACCCCTCCTCCCTTCCTATCCTGTATCCTTTTTGTAGACATTGTACTTCCCAAATTCCAGTTCTGCATTCCTTATATCTGTGTGACACCACGTCTCTGAAATTCCAACAATATCTGCCTTTGATGTTTTGAGCAATACCTCAAATTCATCAAATTTATTTACTAAACTCCTAGCATTGGTGTACATGCAAGTATACATGCACCTGCTCTTCCTCTTAGCCACCCTAACACAACCCATGTGTTCACTTGTACCCCCATGATTCCCAGCAGTCTCTGAAATATCCTGCATCTTATTTTCCAGGCTGCTGCTCATTCCAATAGAAGGAGTGCAAGAATCACTTTCTCCTCTGCCAGTGACTACTGTTAATCTATTAGTCCTTGTATCCCCCCAAGCTAGCAGTTTTTCGACCCACCTAACACTGCCTCGATAGCATCAGCAAACATTCTTGCACCCTTTCTATTTAAGTGTATCCCATCCCTGTAGAAGCAGTCACTCCTATTAACAAGTACAGGCCAGGCTGAAAAAAATTCTACCCCTTGAGCCCTGCACAATCTTTCCACGGCCGAATTGATCGACAGGGCTCTCATATACTCTCTCTTATTGTGTCTGGGCAGAATTGCAGACACTTTCAAATTCAACCCTAATTCACGGCTTTTTTTCATCAGTGACCTGTACTTGTTAAGTAATTCCGCCGGTAAATATGAGGTAAACAACTGTACTTCACACACACACTGTCATGCAAACTGGCTGAAAGACAATGCTATAAGGTGGATTCTCTGCTCTTGAGCACTGCCGATTAAGTAAATAAAAATATTGGTATTATCTGCTCCCTAAGCATGTGTTGTAGTCAAAAGTGCATTACATCTGTAGAAGTGTGTTCATGGGCCAGTTTGCAGCCTGAAAACCTCCGAATAACTCCCAAAAAAAAAAAAAAAAAAAAAAACCATGTCCTCCACCTGAGATTGGCTAATTATAGCCTTGAATGAAGAAGACTAGAAATTCCTTCAGTTGTTGGTGGGAATTGAACCTTGATCTCTCCACATGTGAGGCAAATGCTTATGTATTGTGCTGACTTGGTTGCTACGGAGAAGGGTCAGATAATACACAAACTTACCCATTACATTAATTCTTACAAAGGTAGGTTGTAGACTTGTTTTCCTCTCGCATTCTTGGGAGTCTTGGTATAATGATTGAGACTGCATATCGACAGATGGGTAGATATTTTTATTTTAATTTTTAAACTACAAACTTTGAAAGATCTATATACATATTTAGATGAGAAATCTTTTTTACTTGTTGATCATGGTGTTTTTTACTGAGAATAAAAAGCAATATATTTTAATTTGAGGTTCTGCTGGTAAAGCTAGGAATGAAAAGAAGTCTAGCCAAGTTTGCTTCTTGACACTGCTGTAAACAAACATTTGCTAATTCTAGTCCCATACATCTATCACCTTCATGAAATACAGCATGTAATTTGCCTAAATAGAATTCTTGTTACAACCATGCCAAAGATCACAGTTCAAAAACTCTAAATCATATTGTTTAAGATTTTCTTTTTTGCAAATTTCATTATGATTTTTTTTTTTTTTTTTAGTAGAAGAAATTTTATTTGCTAAACTGACATTTTTGTTGCATTTATATTTGTTAAAATGAAATTTTACTATGTATTTTAAATAAAAATTCATAATAGATTTACAGAGGATGGGAACTGATTTTATTTAATTTAATAATTCTTTACTCTGCTGCTTATTATGCTGAAATTTTGCCATATGAAGCTCTGGTTAGGCCACATTAATGTATATATGTGGTCCTTGAGTCTTGTGTGACAAGCTAGAGCTTGCGGCGAAGGTAAAGAAAGCCAACACGAGAACGATGAGAAATGTCAGATAACTTATGCGGAAAATTAGTTTTCTAACTCGAGCGCTGCTCGCTCGGTAAGCAGACGGTAGCTGTTATCGGTCTGGAGCAAAGTCGAGAACGATATGGATTGATAGGTAGGCGTGGCAAACGATGTGCAGATTGGTGCACGAACACAACACACGATAACATCGGGTTAGTATCATTTTAGTAGCACTTAGAAGCACTAATGGTAATTTGCCCCAATGAACGCTTTCCATAATGGTGAAAAAAGGTCAGGTTGCCTCCATTTGAATCTCATGGGAGCTTGAACCCCTCCCAAAGTGGAAGGGTAACCTAACCTTTTTTCTTTAGAATCACAGTCGTATTTAGAATCACGTGGACTAGCGCATAAATTGTTTATTAACAAAATATTATTTTTTTATTACTGTACTTTTATTTTTAAAGACACTCGTGCGGATGCACACCTATCATAACGTCAATCAACACCTCAACAGCTATTCACTATATATATATATATATATATATATATATATATATATATATATATCTTCTTCAAGAGGAGTGTTTCCATTTACAGTGGGTTTCCTCAGCTTACAAGTTATTTCTTGTTAGGAATTTTTTTCCGCCATAAAGTGCGGTTCAAGGTGTCTTGGTCGGTTAAACCTCCGGCTGAGGCTTAACCGACTGTTAAGCTGCACTCCTGTACTCCATCCATCCATGTCCTCCCAGGTCTTCCTCTTCTTCTCCTTCTTCCAGGAGGTATCCATTCCAGGAAAGCCTTTGGATATCTGTTTTCTTGCATCCGTTTTACATGTCCATACCATGTTAGATGCTTTTCTTTGATGGTGTCAATAATAGTCTTTCTCACTTCCATTTTTTCCCTTATGTCTTCATTCCGTTTTCTGTCTCTTCTAGAAGTTCCTGCTGAGCGTCTCCAAAAATCCATTTCTGTGGAGAGCAATTTGTTTTCCGCTCGCCTATTCAATGTCCAGATTTCCGTTCCATGCAATAGAAGACTTTGTACAATCGTTTTGGAATATGTTTCTTTGTTTTATTTAGGATATTTTTGCTCCGCAGAACAGAGTTTAACATGCCGATAGCCTTTCTGCCATCTGTATATATATATATTTATATATATACAGACAGCATTATAACTATATATATATATATATATATATATATATTTATAATTATATTAGTGATAAAAAAGGAAAGAAAGTTAAAACGACAGTAACTGTAACCAATATTTATGGGTCAATGCAGTTGCAAGCAATCATGCAATACACCATTAATGTCTATAGAATATTAAGGATAATAGAAAATTATTAGAAAAAGTAAATCAATCCAATAATAATACCATCAGGGACCAAAGAAAACGCAAAAAAAAAAAAAATTCTCTTTTTACCGACAATCTAGATGACTTCAACTGGGACCAACCACCCAGAATGAAGGCAAAAAACGACAAGAGGTTCTCTGTTTCTGTGATGATCAATATATGCTAAGTAATTTAAATCTAAACCAAATATAAACCAGTATAGGCCAAATATAAATCAAATGTAAATAAATCGAATGTAGATAAAAAGTTAAGAAATTTTAGAATTATTAGAATCAAATGTAAGAAATATAAGTAAGATATAAATGTAAGCATATATTAAACATCGTTGACCCGATAGAGAACGTAATTTAATGATTTAAATAAGATTAAATATATAATACATACTACATATTGACTGTATGTAGGACATAATGTAATAGTCGTCAAAATATGTGGTGCCCCCTATCTGTACCACTATTTTTTGCCTTTGTGGAGTTCAGGTTCTATTATTCCTACTCTTTTAGTTTTCCTTCTTACTATCCGCATGTTTCTCTTTGCGTTAACTTAAATTCAATTATTTATTTATATTTATTTTTACCGTATCCATCACATAGGGGGCACCACATTATCTGCAGGGTCTTAATGCATGAAGAATGACTACTGATAATCAGATCAAGAGTATTACTCCTTCTAGTGGCCTTCCGAACATGCTGATGTAGAAAACAAAATCCACAAAAGCCTTGCTAGTGTGTGAATGACCAACCCCAAATTCCAGTCAATATCTGGGAAATTAAAATCCCCCATTATAAGACTCTGATTTACTGGCCCACTCTATTTCCCTGTACAGTTACTTATTATACTCATCAGAGTCATTAGGCCTATAGCACACTCCTACTCTCAATTTTGATCTCCCAATGCTTATGTCACACCAAACTGACTCGTTTGCATTGTTCAGCAATGTCGACTGGCTTCACTTGCTTGGATTTGTGTGTTTCTAAACTAATAGCACAACCCCTCTTCCCTTCCTATCCTGTCTATCCTTTCTGTACACATTGTACTCCCCAAATTCCAGTTCTGTATTCCTTATATCACTGACACCATGTATCTTATATCCCAACAATATCTGCCTTTGATGTTTTGAGCAATACCTCAAATTCATCAAATTTATTTACCAAACTCCTAGCATTGGTGTATACGCAAGTATACATGCACCTGTTTCTATTCTTAGCTACCCTAACACAACCCATGTGTTTACTTGTACCGAATGACTCCCAGCAGTGTCTGAAATATCCTGCATCTTGTTTTCCAGGCTGCTGCTCATTCCAATAGAAGCAGTGCAAGAATCACTTTCACTTCTGCCAGTGGCTACTGTTAATCTATTAGTCCTTGTATTCCCCCCAAGCTAGCAGTTTTCCGACCCACCTAACACTGCCTCGATAGCATCAGCAAATATTCTTGCACCCTTTCTATTTAAGTATATCGCATCCCTGTAGAAGCAGTCTGTCCTGTTAACAAGTACAGACTAGGTTGAAAAAAATTTTACCCCTTGAGCCTTGTACAATCTTTCCAGGGCCGAATTGATGGACAAGGCTCTCATCATATACTCCCTCCTATCGTGTCTGGGCAGAATTGCAGATACTTTCAAATTCAACCCTATTTCGCTGCTTTTTTTCAACAGTGACCTGTACTTGTAATCTGCCGGTCTCTTACTCTTAATATCGTTAGTGCCAACGTGTACAACTATAACACATTTTGTGCCCTTAAAAGATGATATGATATCCGCATAACGTCATCAACCTTTGCACCTGGCAGACATACCCTGGTCCTGTTCCACCTATCCGTTTTACAAAGCATGTTCCCCGTTTCCCTGACAATAGAGTCACCAACAACTACTAGTTCCTGTGGGACCACTGCATTCTGCCTTGGGGGTTGCTGCTGTTGCAGACTTCGGTTTTTCATGATTGGGTTGAATTGTTCTTCAGGTCATGGGACACCCCATAACTTTACCATGGGAATGAAATGGCTCCTGTAGGTAAATCCTTGAGGTCACATACATTCTCTCAGATATGCCAGACAAGCTGTACTTGCCACTCGGGAGTGTAAAATGCTGATGGAACTGATATTCGGGTGACATTCAAGTCAAGTGGACCCAATTTTGGCGAAGTCCGGACGGTCTGTGACATCCAGATCCTCTGCTTGCACCTTTACGATTGTGGGACTGTTAGTAATCCTGGGTATAACCTCCATGTACAAGTATATTGTGGGTGACTAATCAGGTGTGAACCAACATAAGCAGAGGTCGAGGTGTGGCGCCCGCACCACATGGAGGAATGCCATCCCTCTACGTTATCAGACAAGGTGGTAGATGACTCTCATGAACTGGTTCAATACCACCACTTGGCTTATTGCAGGCTTGAAGTGGTGGAACCCATGTTTAGTCTCTAGAGCTAAGTTCCGGTCAACTCTTCCATCATGCAGTATAATTGATAATTTGAGTTTATGATGAGCATCGTGGCGAGATACAATATTCCTTACATTTCGAGGGTACAGCTCTAAAACGGTGTTCACAGGCTGGCCACTAGTTAGTACACTGGACCGAACCCATTGGTAACTCTCTAGGAGGCTTCCGGATCAGCTAGTGTATAATCTTGCTACCTCTACTCTGCCAGATGGTGATTGGAGGGAGTCCGAGCAGTGTGTATGCGGGGAGCATTGTCGAGGCCATGTTATGTCAAGGATCGGGGTATATTCTTACCGTGTTTACTCCATATCCAAAAATTTCATTACTTCATGCAGCATGTCCCACCCACTTTTTCTTACTAATTGAATACACCATGAGTTGTCAAACTAATAGAGCAAGCTTATCTGTGAAAAGATCTAAACCTCCCAAGCACTTCCTAATTCATTTCACAAATATAAGTGGTCTCAATACTAATCTCAACGATGATCGTTTCCACTTGCAGTCTGCCAAACCCCATGTACTTTTTCTGACAGACTCTCAGTTATTGGTTGATTCAACTACTGCTCATCTGAGATGCCCAAATTATTCGCTGTATGATTCCTTTCGCCTCAAAGGTGGTACTTGTGCATATGTCCATTCTGATATTCCCTGTCAGAGACTTGGCAATTTGGAATCTACTCTCTTCGTTCTTCTTTGGCTTAAAATCTCTCTACCTCATTGTGTCAAATTCATCTGTTGTCTCTACTGTTCTCCCAACTCCACTAATCACTTGGAGCTCTTTGACTTCCTCTCTTTGCAACTTGACTTTCTCCAGTCCAACTTTCCTAACAGTGAGGTAATTTTCCTTGGTGATTTTAATGTTCACAACTGCATCTGGCTTCCGTTTTCTAGTCACAAAGACCCAGCTGGTCAAGATACTGAGGCTTTTGCAATTACTAATGACCTTGCACAGATTGTTCATTTACCTACAAGAATACCAGACAATCCTTATCATACAGCCAATCTTTTCACTTGATCTTTTTCTCACAAACAACCCTTCTAAGTACACGGTCGAAGTGAGAGGTCCTTTAGGCACTTCAGATCACAACTTGGTGATTGTCTCTTCTCCAATGGAGCCTTTATCTCATGGCTATTCCCAACCTTGTGTTGTTTGGCATTACAAGAATGCAAAATGGGATGACCTGCGAGACTTCTTTTCTTTTCCTTGGTTGGATTACTGTTTCAAAACTGCTGATGTCAACATTTGCTCAGATCGTGTCAGTGAAATTATTCTTTCAGAAATAGGCAATCCTTTATCCCACACTCCACTTTAAAATCTCTTCCTTTAAATAAACCTTGATTTTCCGATTAATGTGCTAAGGCTGTTCAAGAGAAG
Organism: Mastigoproctus giganteus; assembly: GCF_048544385.1. Taxonomy (NCBI): domain Eukaryota; kingdom Metazoa; phylum Arthropoda; class Arachnida; order Uropygi; family Thelyphonidae; genus Mastigoproctus; species Mastigoproctus giganteus. Next base: position 73,034,745 of record NC_143576.1, read on the forward strand.
AAGGTTGCATATCGTAATTGGCTTGTTTCTAATTCTCCAGTTTCATTTTCTGCCTACGCCAAAGCTCGCAACAATGGTAAAGCAGTTATTAATCAGTCCAAACTAGAGTTTGAACAGGCTAAGAGTAGAAAACTTGCTTCTTGCCCTAATGGCAAGAAGCAAGTTTTAATTCAAACCGAGCATTCTGGTCTCTTGCCAAAGCTATTGGCCACAACTTTTGCCCATCTCTGCTCCCACCTCTGTCCAAACTGGATGGTTCTGTTGTCACTTCAGCCAAGGATAAAGCTGACCTGCTAGCATCCCATTTTTCTTCCAACTCATGTGTTAATGATCTTGGTAAAACACCTCGCACCATTCCCAACACGCTCCATTCAATGCCTCCTGTGGTCTTCCGTCAAAAGGATGTCAGAAGGATTTTGAAGAATCTTGATGCTAAGAAAGCTCTAGTTCCCGATGGTGTTTCTTCATTTGTTCTCAAAACATATGCTGTTGAACTTACTCCTATTCTTTGCCGCCTTTTTTCACTTTCTTATTCCAAAGGTGTTTTTCCTTCTGCTTGGAAATTTGCTCATATCCAGCCAGTTCCTAAAAAGGGTGACAAATCCCTCCCATCCAATTATCGTCCCATTGCAATTACTTCTACTCTTTCTAAAGTAATGGAGAAAGCAATTATCCACCAGCTCTTAAACTACCTAGAAACCTTCTATTCGATCTCCAGTATGGATTTCGTCAGTGTCGATCGACTGACAGAATCCATACTGGCGATCATCGATCGATCGTGATATTCTGGCTTATGTTTCCCATTTATGAACTAATTCAATGGAAAGGTTCGGGGAAACACAAGTGGTTGCTCTTGATATCTCAAGGGCTTTCGATCGTGTTTGGAATAAAGCTCTTCTAAACAACTTACATCTTATGGTTTGCCAACTGTTTTTAGTAATTGATTATCCAGTTTTCTCTTTGATCTCTCACTTAGGGTGATGGTAGATGGCTCTCTCTCTTCTAACTTCTCCACTAATGCTGGTGTCCCCCAAGGTTCAGTTCTTTCTCCCACTCTTTTCCTCTTGTATATTAATGACCTTCTTCCATTGACTGTAAATCCTATCCATAGTTTTGCTGATGATAGACATTGCATTCCACTTCTCATTTTGAGAAACCTTGTCCTGCTCAATCAGCTTGAACTTCTCGAAAATCTTGTACCAATTCCTTAAATGCCGATCTTCGAGTAATTCCCCAGTAAGGCAAAGAGAACTTAGTTGATTTCAACCCTTCGAAAACTGTCTTGTCTTATATCTCGCAAAAAAGGATTCTTCTGCTCCTATGCTTATCTTTAGTGACACTCAGATTTCTAGGCAAAATGATGTATCTCTTTTGGGGATTACCCTGACTTCTAATCTCTCTTAGCACAAGCACATTACCAATATTGCTTCCTCTGCATCTAAAAAATTTGGTTTTCTCTTTTCGCTCTCAGCGTTACTTTTCTTCCAAACAGCTGCTCACTCTGTATAAATCGCAAATCCACCCAGCCATGGAATATTGTTCCCATATCTGGGGTGGTGCCCCCAAAACCTCTCTCAGGCTTCTTGATTCCATTCAGAAGAGGGCAGTTAGGTTAATTAATGATTCATCTCTAACAGTCTCTCTCCACTCACTGTCTCACACACGTACTGTTTCTGCTGCATGCCTCTTCTACAGATCCTTCCATGGGCACAGCTCTGTTCTTCGAATTGGCTTCTATAATTCCCGCTCTCTCTTTCAAAACAATCCGAACACGTGCCACCACCACCAGCCAACATCCGTTTACATCCAACTTCAAACTCACAGAACCAACTTTTAATCTTCCTCGTTTATTCATTCAACTGCCGTTTTCTGGAACAACCTTCCTTCATACATATTTCCTGAAAATTACAGCCTACAGAAGTTCATGTCCAATGTCAACAGATGTCTTTTTTCATCTTTTCAATTTCCAACCCAAGAACGGTAATAAGTTCTATAGGTTCTAATACCTCTCGTGTTTGGGGTTTACATAAAAAAAAAAAAAAAAATACTATTTGCTTATTATACGAGGGGGTATCAAGAGGAACTTTAATCCTTTTTTCACAAACTTCACAGGAACTTTAATCCTTTTCTGTGTAACATCATGTATTGTAAGACATTTCTCCCATATATGGATCAGTTGTTTAATGCCTCGATCAAAGAAGTCTTACTTTTTGCCTGAAACCACGATTGCCATTCATTGATGACTTCCTGTGACAAATCAAAGCTTGCTCCATTCAATGGTTTCTTAATTTCTGTAAATATAATGTGCTACTTATATTAATTAATTTGTTTTAATTTTATATGCATGTTTTGAGGTGCTGCTTTACAGGCTTGTTTGGTTTTATAGCATCTTCATTGTGTGAAAGGTGGTGGTTTGGCAAGAAAGCTCAAGCTGAAAATTTTCTGTAGTTGCTAGCACCTACCTTCTGGTTGCAAAATATTACATGGTGATTAGTTAAATCAATTGAGATAATCTTGCAATTAGTTAATCTTGGTTTGTGTGTTCACATGTCATTTCAAAAGGAAAGATTGTATCAGTACCAAAGTTTCAATGTGTGTTTTGTAGATTTCTCCTTAGGAAGGTTTATGCCAAATTGAAATTCCATAAAATTTCAATTTGGCATAAACTGTGAACTACCATTCACAATTTACAGTAATTTCTGGACTTAAAATATTCTATAAGAAATTTAATTTCAGTCGATATGTTGCTCTGTGATGTTGTGCCTACAAAATCACAAAACAACAAAATGAGTAACATCCTGCTAAAAACCAGATAGTGATAATCCAAAAATTAATAAACCTCCTGCATTATAAAAAATAAAATCGAACTAAATGAATTTAAAATAAGCTGGAAAACTATTACTTCAGAATTAAGTTTAAAACTTGAATTTTAATCAGTTTATTTAAGTATGCTTTATTGGAAGAATTTTAGAGTTTAATATGTAATAATTTTACCTGTAGGAGTAACCATGTCAAGTAAGAAGTCAAAGCCAAGAATGAGTGATAGTAGTAGTGATTCTGATTCAGGACCATCTGATGTAAGTAGTAGTAGTCTGATTATTAAATTTTCATCTTATTTGATTAATTTTGAGATATATATATATATATATATACACACTTTCATAAGGGACATTTTGTTAGTAGCTAGAAGAAATTGTACATATATAGAGCATATAATGAAGTGTTTAATTTTCAGTTTTTTAATTATTTTATACTCTCTTTGGCTTTTCCTCCTAACTCTTGGCACTTCTAATATGTTTTGGTATCATCTTTTCCATCACACATTTTTGCATTCTTTGCATCCCCCATTGTAGATATGGATATTCAGTCATTACTGTCAGTATATTGTAACCCACTTCATATCAAGAAGGATCAAAATATTAAAACTGAATGTGTGTGTACCTGTATTAAATCTCACTGCATGGAATTGCTGCTTAGAAGAATGTTTCATGACATATTCTTCCATAGCAAAGCTTGTTAACACTGCCTTTATTGCTTCAGTTGCTTATGCTTAGCATTTGAAATCAGTTTTTTATGGCAATATAATGTGCTATGTATAGCATTAGTAGAGGCATATGATGCAAGAAAGCAAGCTTTTGCAGCATCAGCCAAAAAAAAAAAAAAAACCCCTTCCACTTCACCCCTCCATTAGTTTGAAATACCTGTCCAGCTGAGCCTTAAATTTATTTAGACTATCAACTTCCACAACAAGGGATGGAAGTCTGTTCCATCAACCAACTGCCCGCTGGCTAAAGGCAAATTTCCACACATCTATTCTACAACTATCTTTACTCAGTTTGAAACTGCCCCTTCAGGGTCTTAGTCCGAGCAAGATGAAGAATCCCATCAGCATTCAGCTTTCTCAACCCATTCAAGGCCTTATACACCTCAATCAGATCACCTCGCCGGTGCCTACTCTCCCAGGTGCTGCAATTTGCAGTACTTAAGCCTTTCTTGGTAAGAGCACTCCTTTGTTCCCCTCACCAATCTTGTTGCCCTTCTTTGTAGTCATTCTAGCAACTCTACATCCTTCCTAAAATGAGGTCTCCAGACCAGTATACAGTACTCAAGGTGTGGCCTGACCATTGCCTTATACAAGGGAATAATCACCTCCCTATCCCTGCTAGAAAAATTCCTGTATATCATTGATAAGACACCATGAGCTACTCTTGCAGCCCATCTCCACTGCTCAGAGAACTTCATATCTGCCTGCACAATTACCCCCAGGTCCTTTTCCTTCTCTACCATTGTCAGAGTCAATACGTTGCTCTGGGGTTGCTGTTTCCCATATGTAGTACTTTACATTTGTCAATGTTAAACTTTATTTGCCACCTCTCATCCCATCTGCTCAACCTTTCCAGATTCTGTTGCAGCAGCATAGCATCAGTAGCGTCCTTAACAACCCTGCCAACCTTTGTATCGTCTGCAGACTTGGACATTAAGCTTCGTATACCATCATCAATATTATTTATAAATACAGAAAACAACAATGGACCCAACACTGAACCCTGAGGGACTCCACTAATAACATTAGTCCACGATGAGCAGTGTCCATTAATTACCACTCCACCACCCATTTATTCATAGCAGCAAATTGCCTCCTATTCCACACTGTTCCAATTTGTGTAGCAGTCTTCCATGTGCAACAGTATCAAAAGCCTTTCTAAGATCCAAATATATAATATCAAAGTTATTCCCTGCATCCAATTCTTTTGTGACTACATCATAGTATCCAATTCCAATCAGATTGGTCAGGCAAGACCTTCCCTTAACAAAACCATGCTGTGTCTGAGCTATAACTGAATTCTTGTCAAGCTGATCCTGCAGTGCTTCCATTAATTTTCCTGGAACAGAAGTTAAACTCACAGGTCTATAAGTACTTGTGTCAGCCTTTGATACTCCTTTGTGAATTGGGGTTACATTTGCACATCTCCAGTCTGTGGGTACCTTCCCTGAGTCCAAGGAAACTCTCATAATTATGGCTAACGGATTGCTTACTTCCTTTTCTGCCTCCTTTAATATAACTGGATAGATCCCATCCACCCCAGGTGCCTTTCTTGTGTTTATCTTCAACAATTTCTCCTCCACTTTACTCTCAATTATTACAATATCATCTAGCTCACTGCCAGTGTTTACTTCATCTATGGCATTCCCCTTCCTGAATAACTCCTCATGTGTGAATGTAGATGCAAAATATTGATTTAATTTGTTAGCTACCTGAGCAGGATCATGAACAGTTGAACCATCGATTCTAGAGTTTACATAAGTAAAGAACTACTTGCTGTTTTTCTTTGCATCCCTTGCCAAAGATTTCTCGTAATCTGCCATCGCCTGCCTAACCTCCTTTGTAACTTGGTTACAGATCAACTTATATTTATCATAGGTTTCTGTGTCACATGTTAATTTATATGTATCCCATGCATTTTTCTTCTCTGCCATATGTCTCATTAGTTCATCTGACATCCATTTAGGCCTGAACCTTGAACAATATTTCTTAGTTGGTACGTAAAGCCTAGTAGCTTCCAAGATAAGTTCTTTGAATGCTTCCAATTTTGACTTTGCTGTTGGTAACATCATCAATTGGTCCCTGTATAGACTTTAAATACTGTCTCAGACCATCGTCGTCGCCTTTACGAAAGCAATAACCCTTCCCTTTATCCCTGATGGTAGTTACCTCCTTGAGTAAATCCCACTTCAGCACACTGTGATCACTGCCACCTAGTGGTTCCTGTATCTGCAGATTCTTAATGCATGAACAATCACTACTGATAATGAAATCAAGAGTAATGCTCCCTCTAGTTGCCTCCCGAACATGCTGATTTAGAAAACAATCATCCATTAAATCCACAAAAGCCTTGCTAGTGTGTGAGTGACCAACCCACAAATTCCAGTCAATATCTGGGAAATTAAAATCCCCCATTATAAGACTCTCTGATTTACTGGCCCACTCTATTTCCCTGTACAGTTTTTTATTATACTCATCAGAGTCATTAGGCCTATAGCACACTCCTACTCATGTTTGATCTCCCAATGCTTATGTCACACCAAACTGATTCAACACTGCACTGCACTCCAGCGATGTCAACTGGCTTCACTTCCTTGGATTTTATGTGTTTCTTAACTAATAGTATAACCCCTCCTCCCTTCCTATCCTGTCTATCCTTACTGTGGAAGTTGTACTCCCCAAATTCCAGTTGTGTATTACTTATATCTGTGTGACACCACGTCTCTGATATCCCAACAATATCCGCCTTTGGTGCTTTGAGCAATACCTCAAATTCATCAAATTTATTTACCAAACTCCTAGTATTGGTGTACACGCAAGTATACATGAACCTGTTCTTTTTCTTAACTACCCTAACACAACCCATGTGTTTACTTGTACCCCAATGACTCCCAGCAGACTCTGAAATATCCTGCATCTTATTTTCCAAGCTGCTGCTCATTCCAATAGAAGCAGTGCAAGAATCACTTTCACCTCTACCAGTGGCTACTGTTAATCTATTAGTCCTTGTATTCCCCCAATCTAGCAGTTTTCTGACCCACCTAACGCTGTCTCGATAGCATCAGCAAACATTCTTGCACCCTTTCTATTTAAGTGTATCCCATCCCTGTAGAAGCAGTCTCTCCTGTTAACAAGTACAGACCAGGCCGAAAAAAATTCTACCCCTTGAGCCTTGCACAATCTTTCCAGGGTCGAATTGATTGACACCGCTGTCATCATATACTCCCTCCTATCGTGTCTGGGCAGAATTGCAGACACTTTCAAATTCAACCCTAATTCACGGCTTTTTTTCAACAGTGACCTGTACTTGTTAAGTAATTCTGCCGGTCTCCTACTCTTAATGTCATTAGTGCCAACGTGTACATCTGTATCACCTTTTGTGCCCTTAAAAGATGATATCCGCTCTACAACGTCAACCTTTGCCCCTGGCAGACATACCCTGGTCCTGTGGGTGATGCCCAAGTGCAAGCTCTGGCGTTGGTGTGGGCAGCTGAGAGCTTGATGGGCCCTTCACTTTTAATCCTTCGAGGGCATCCACCGTGTCCTTCAAGTTCTCATATAGACCCATAACAACGCTGAGTTGTCGCCTGATTTCCTTACACTCCTTGCATTGTGCACATACAAAGACATCCCCCATGGCAGTATCATGTCCCGTACCTGATTGCTCCACAAACATCAAGCAAATAGTGCATTTTAAAAGGCTGTGATTCAGAGGGCAACTGCATCCCCTCAGTTCTCCCCTGAGCCACAGAACTCCCATTAGCTTGAGCCTTTTGCTTTGCTGCTCTGGTCTGAGTCATGATTTCGATTTAATTTCAATAAAATTTAAATTTCAGTACAAAATTAAAACCCTAAACTTGTATCCCAACACAGTTATAACGCTATATTTATGTTTCAGTATCGAGTGTTATCTATGAAATCCCTTTATATAACTTCCGTATCAAATTAAGTATTAAGTATATATTTTTGCTAATTATTTATGTTACGTAATCTAAGTCGTTATATGTATATAGTTAAAAGTACAATTGGCAATGAAGTTCAACAAGATTAATAGATTTACTGATTAATTGACAATATTATATTATGTAGTACACTATACTAAGCTTATGCTATCTAGTTCGAGATATTTTGTATTGCGTAACAATGGCGGCAATTTATGAACGGTAAATCTATGGACACTTAAGTATCGATTAACGTTAAGATCTCGCTGTCTAAATTCAGAATAAACTAAGGATCCTGACTAGCTACTTAAAGAAAATAATTTGATATAACAATTGGTTAATAAATCTGCTAAATATGGTTAAAAAATAAATCTCTCGTTCAACGGAGCTGCAACTTGTAACGCGTGGATTTGATACCTTTACTGATACTAAGTAATACCTACAAAATCTCTATCTAAGTTAAACTTTAAACTAAGTATCGTAACCAGGAATATAAAGGTACTCTAGAAAATAAGTTAATAAGCCAATTTAAGCTAACAAAACAGAAAATAAATCAGAAAAACTTCTCTGTTCCAGGAGTGGCAATAAGCTCCTGGAACAGAGAAGCATTGGCATAAAACTGTTTGTGAATGTACATTAAGTTTTGCATGAAAATCTGAGTGCTGGTGACCAAAGCATTTAATGTAGCTAGCATTTGGAAATATAGCATTGAACAGTGTGATAAATTTTTGATTAATTAATCAAAACTTTATATTTTAATTGGAGTGAAAGTGACAAACATTTTGTGCACCATTCAGTGTGAATTTGGTGGCTGAAGTGTACCATTTTTACTAAAGATTTGGGGAATTGGTCATTTTGCAGCCAGCCTTTTTCAAGACTACTATCAGAGGAGCAGAAGTGAAATAGCAGTTTTAGTTAAAAAAAAAAAAAAAAAAAAAACTGCTAGCTTAAATTGGAGACTGGAAAGTGCAAAAGTCCTTGTGAAGAGAATGTTTTCAATGAGATTTGCAATATTCTATAATGTAAGTTAGTTTCATGAATATTTTGCATTAATTGCTATCTTTTTCAAACATCAGTTGACATGAATACAGAAATGTAAGGGTTCTGAGGCTGTTCATTTGATAAAGGGAAACCTGCACTAAGCACACAGGTTATAGTTGTTTGAAAATACTCTCTTTTGGTTAGATCAGTACAGTGAATAGTATAGTGAACCTGTGTGTTGTATACTCAAGTTTTTTTATGTGTACTTAGTAACATTCCAGTCCAGTTGCTATTTAGTTTTCATTCATGTCAGACAGTAGTTATTCTGATTTGAGTTGTAACCTTGAAGTGAAATGTGGAAATAAGCATCTTGATCCCCTCCTCAGCTCTGATACTCTTCTTCAACAAATAGAAAATCTAAGAACTAAATTACAATAAAATTGGACTGCTCCAATTTGTGCAGCAGTCTTCCTGCACATGGAAGACTGCTGCATAAATTGGAGCAGTGTGGCATTGGAGGCAAATTGCTGCTATGGATAAGGGGATGGTTGAATGGCAGAAGATAGAGAGTGGTAATCAATGGACACTGCTCAACGTGGACTAATGTTATTAGTGGAGTTCCCCAGGGTTCAGTATTGGGTCCGTTGTTGTTTTCGGTGTTTATGAATGATATTGATGATGGGATATCAAGTTTAATGTCCAAGTTTGCAGATGATACAAAGGTTGGCAGGGTTGTTAAGGACACTACTGATGCTATGCTGCTGCAACAGGATCTGGAAAGGTTGAACAGATGGGCTGAGAGGTGGCAAATGAAGTTTAACATTGACAAATGTAAAGTACTACATATGGGAAACAGTAACCCCAGAGCAACGTATCAACTCTGCGGTACTACACTGACAGTGGTGAAGAATGAAAAGGACCTGGGGGTAATTGTGCCGGCAGATATGAAGTTCTCTGAGCAGTGCAGACGAGCTGCAAGAGTAGCTCATGGTGTCTTGTCAATGATATACAGGAATTTTTCTAGCAGGGATAAGGAGGTGATTATTCCCTTGTATAAGGCAATGGTTAGGCCACATCTTGAGTACTGTATACAGGTCTGGAGGCCTCATTTCAAGAAGGATGTAGAGCTGCTGGAACGGGTACAGAGAAGGGCAACAAGATTAGTGAATGGAACAAAGGGTTGCTCTTACGAAGAAAGGCTTAAGTTTTGCAAATTACAGAGTCTGGAGACTAGGCACCGCCAAGGTGATCTGTTAGAGGTGTATAAGGCTTTGAATGGTTTGAGCATGCTCAGAATAATCACCTCAGAGGGCATAAATTCAAATTGAGGAAGGACGGGTGTCGGATAGATGTGCGGAAATTTGCCTTTGGCCAGCGGGTGGTTGGTTGGTGGAACCGACTTCCATCACTTGTTGTTGAAGTTGATAGCCTAAACAAATTTAAAGCTCAACTGGACAGGTATTTCGAACGAACGGAGGGGTGAAATGGGAGTGGTGTGTGTGTGTTTTTTTTTGTTTTTTTTTTGGCTGATGCTGAATAAGCTTGCTTTCTTGCATCATATGCCTCTACTAATGCTAAAAGTTTGAAAATCTGGACTTTTCAAAAATTCACAAACCTTTTAAATTTAGTGGACTTTTGTGTGTGTGTGCGTGCATGCGTGAGAGCCACAGATGCCCAGCGACAACATGTGAGCTCGTGGTTGCTATTTTGAAACAAGCAATCAAACCGTGGCAACGCTATAATTTTTGTCCTACTCTTTCCATTTGCCATATATAGCATATGTATTTACAAGCCCATAATAATGGCTCCTGAAATGATGGCTCCGTGGTGTGAAGAGAAATCAAAACACGTTAAAATTGAGTGACAAACTTGAAATAATTAAGAAATCAGAAAGTGGTATGAGCAATGCTGTTCTAATGGAAACATACAACATTGGAAAGTCTACAATTTACGATATAAAAAAGACAAAGAATAAAATTCTAGAATTCACAGCCTCGTGTGAGCCTTACAATAAAATTGTTGAGAGAAAAAGTGTATATCAGACAAAATTAGAGAATCTCGATAAAGTGTTGTATGAATGGTTTTCGTTAAAATGATCGGAAAGTGTGGCAATTTCTGGGCTGATGCTTATTGCCAAAGCAAGGTCTTTTAAGGAGCAAGTGAACATTGAATCAGGGTGCACATTTAGTGATGGATGGCTTAGGAATTTCAAGACTCATCGTGGTATTAAACAGTTAGATATTGCTGGAGAAAGACAGTCGGCTGATAAACAAGCAGCAACAGAATATAGTGCAACATTTGAAAAAATTGTATCTGACTATGACCTTACAGCCAATCAAATTTATAATGCTGATGAAACAGCGGTTTACTGGAAGTGTTTGCCCACAAAATCTTTGGCTGGAAACCAAGAATGAAATGCAACAGGGTTTAAGCTTAATAAGGAAAGAGTAACTGTTCTTATGTGTGCTAATGATTCAGGTCAGCATAAAATTAAGCTTTTGGTGATTGGCAAATTTCAGCACCCATGGGCCTTTGAAGGAATTGTGCACTTACCCGTGACCTACAAAGCCCAAAAGAATCCTTGGATAGACAAAGATATATCTCGTGATTGGTTTTGTTCATGATTTTCTCCATCAGTTCATTAGAATTTGAGAAAATTGGGTAAGCCTGCAAATGCAAAGTGCCTGCTACTTCTCAAACTGTAGGGCCCACCTGTATAAATCAAAATTAGTGTCTGATTGCAGGAATATTTTTGCATGTTACTTGCCACCAAACGTAACACCATTAATTCAACCCATGGATCAAGGAGTAATTAGGAACTTTAAATATCACTTTAAAAATGATTTTATGAAGAAAATGATGCATAAGAATGTCGACCCTTCAGAATTTCAATGCAGTTTTACAATCAGAGGTGCAACATTTCCACTCGCGACTGAATGAAATGCAGTCAAGTAACTCTTTTAAGAGCATGGTGAAAGTTATGGCCAAACGTGTTTGCAGATCTGATCTTGCAAATTCTTCAAATCTGATCGATTTGAAGGATTTCACATAAAGCTGACAGCATCTGAAGTGAAAGAACTGATGGAAACGGTTAAATTATGTACGGAAGACAACCCTCTACGCAAACTTAATGCTAATGACATAGAAGAGTGGATATGCATTGAAGATGATGCATATCCACTCTTCAGTGACTTTCACTGATGAAGGAATTATTCAAAGCATTATAACTCCTGATAAGATAGAAGAGAATCATTCAGAAGAATCTGGTGAAGAAAACAATAAAGTTGAAGAAGAAAGGATATCTTGGGCTACTCCAGAAAAGTCCATTGAAACGGTTATTAAATTTATGGAACAGAACCATAGCTTCAGTAATTAATTTAAATTATTATGCACACACGGTGCGTAATAATTTTATCACAAAGAAATTACAAAGTCGTAAAGAAGATGATATACGAAAGTGTTTAAAGAAAGCAATAGAAGCATCTAGCAGTGCAGGAGATAGGGTAGATGCTGAAAGTGTTCCATCCACAAGCACTGCAACAGACGCAACAGAAATCGCTGAAAAGAACGAATAAATATTTATTTGTTTTTCGAACTTTGTATTTTATATGAAAATGTTTCATTAATGAACTAAAAACAAATAATTAATTTTTATAAAATATGTATCTTCTACTTTTATTTATATACTGTATTTTTCTTTTACATTGTTCATTTTTAAACACGAAGTTTTCGATAAATGAAGCATGCTTTATTTGCTAATGAATAAACTCAAAATTTACCTGGTCATCTCTTTATTCCATCTTAAATTTGAATTTTAAAAGTACTGCCTGAGAATCCGGAAAACCCTGATTGATCTAGTCACCGAGCAGTCCGGATTTTCAGACTTTTTCTATATTTTACTGCTACCATTCAGTGTTTCTGAAAGTTATTTCTTCAGTGGATGATGTATTTTTGGCAGGAAAAATTTCATCAGCCACTCAAGATTTAAATACTGTAGGTTTAAAATACTAAGTCAGAACTGAAATGTTCATATTTCCAATCATAGTTGAGAGAAACTAATTATAAAATTATCAAAACTAAAATTATGAAATTATTTTAAATTTAATTATTTTATTATAAAATTGTAATAAAATTAAAATTATGATACTAACAGTATAATTATGTATTATAAAGGGGATAAAGTGGTTCCTTCCCCCTGAAAGCTATTTATAAATTTTATGGTGGCAGTGGTAGGACTGCAAACAAATGTTTGCAGTCCTACAAATGATGGGAAAAGAAAATTAATTTTTGTACTAACTTGTGCCGAGAAATGCATGTATTGTTTGTTTTTACTGTTTGTTTTATTGTTTGTGGCAGTGGTAGGACTGCAAACAAATGATGTTTGCAGTCCTACAAATGATGGGAAAAGAAAATTAATTTTTGTACTAACTTGTGCCGAGAAATGCATGTATTGTTTGTTTTTACTGTCCATATAACTAGAATAATGAACCTATTAGTGAAAACAGATTAATATTAGTACAAGGGGAATTCAATAAATTATCTACCTACCTATGAAGGAAATGAGATAGAGGCAAAAATGTTTTATTTTCAATGTAACTACCCTGAACTTCAGTACACTTGTTCCATTTTGTGGGCAGTGAGGAAATACTGGACAAATAAAATTCTTGATCCTGTCCATCAAAGAACGCAGAAACAGCAGACTTCAGTTTATTATCATCAGCAAAGTGGCGTCCATTAAGTTTTTTTTGAGGTGTCAAAATAGGAAATAGTCACTGGGGGGGTCAGATGTAAACTGTAAGGTGGATGGTTAAGTTCTGTAAAGTCACAGTCTCTCAAAGCAGCAGCAGCATGTGACCTGTGCACTCATTCAGTGTCCTGAAAAAGCAGCACACTTCTGGAAAGTTTTTCACAATGTTTTTCCTTTTTGACCTCCCATAGGTTGTACAGTAAGTATGCATATTCCCCCAGCATCCCAAAAAATGGCCATAATTTTGCCAGCTTGAAGGTTTTGTCCAAATTTTTTGGGTGAGGGAGAACCCTTGTTCTAACATTGCATTGATTCTTCCTTGGTTTCAGCATCCCATCGATGAACCTATGTTTTATCACCCATAACAATTTTGGAGATAAAAATTACAGAATCCCTTCCATAAAGTTCTAAATTCTGCTTACAACAACATACTCTGAATTGCTTTGCACTAGGGTCAAGAAATCTAGGGACCTGTCTTGCACTGACCTCAGTCATCCCGAAATGTTCATGGAGGCTGTTTTTTTTTTTTTTTTTTGTAGTTGTTGGCGCATAGGCTTCTGTGGCCATAATACACCTCCCATGGTTTTTGCAGTACTTTGATCCAAGCCCGAGGCGGGAATCAAACCCGCGACCTTTGGGTTGCCAGGCAAGCACTTTACCCACCCGGCTAGCCCGGTCAGCTAGGCTGGTTATAGCCATTCCCTCAGACATGTTATTTCCTAGAGATTTAGGACACCTTTAAACATCTGTCCTTCAGCAGAAGGGTTTCTACAGCTTGGCAAATTTCTGGAGTGCTTGCTGTCACATGCCTTCCTGGACATGGATCATCTTTGATGGACTCTCTTTTCCACTTGAATTGCTTTGACCAAAATTTCACCTGCATTATTATCATCAAAAGTCACTATTCAATTTAAGAAGTTTTGACTCTGTGTTTCAAAACAATCAAGCATTTCTTTGCACAAGTCTACTGTTTGCTGTTTTTGTTCTGGAGTCAAATTGTGTGGAATCCAGCAGGCACAGATTTGCGGTAATTTCAGGTGATCCTTCACAATATTGTGAACACTACCATATTAAATGGAGATTCCAACAGCTAATTCATGAAGTAATTCACCTCTCCTCATCCAAGGTTTCCAGGGCTAATGCAGTTTGCGCAGGAGTTTTTGAGGAGGAAGACTGATCAGCTCTCAGAGTCTGCTCAGTAATGATCGGGGAGAGTGCCTCTAGTGGCAGTTATAGAAATTTCGCACAGTAAACATAAAATCTTGCACCAGTCCACGAATTGAATGATCGCCACTCGTATTTGCTTTTCTTTCTCTTTGTAAAGTTCTTTGTAACAGCAAATGGCATTTAAAACATTCAGACCATTCACAATTAGCATTAAAAGTTCCTTCATTCTCACTGTTTCCAAATTCTTCCTACACATGCATATGTAAATTTCAGTAGAAAATTTATATTCTCATTAATAATAAAGTATATTAAAAAATCTGAAGATATTTTAGCTTGTGTAAATTTTTCTTGAAAGTACAGTTCAACTTGGTTATAACGAACATCAAGGGACCGACAAAATTTCCTCGTTGTAACCATTACCCACTATATCAGTGATAGCGGAGATGGGGAAACCCCTGGGGCCGTTAGACTATGAACACTTTATATCAGTGATGAGTTAATTCTACCTCTTATTTTTTTAAATTCTCAATAACATGATAAAAAATTATTGAGAATTGATATTGTTATTGATAACACGATTTTAATTAGTCTTTACTTATGAATCTTAAAATTTATGTTTGTTGTAAAGATTTCACTTTAATATTTCTTAAGTTTCCTCGTAAAACACTCAATGCATTAAGTCTCATTACTTGCCTCAGTTCCTTCAAAAAAATTGACTAATGTGTCTATTGCACCTTGAGCTTGTGAGATTGTTGGCACAGATTTTGATTCACTTGTTGTATCATCTTTATCATCGTCATTATTGTCATTGTTGAGCATAGCATCTACAATGTCACTCTCTGTAGGAAGACCACTAGTTAAAAAGTTGTCATTGACTGGTACAAATTCATTAATGTTATCTGTATTAAAACCTACAACATTAAGTAGCAACCATTCGGATAATGGCAAGTTATTTTCTTTGTTTCCACATCATCTTCACCTATGATTGAAATTTCATTTGAATTTAATTTTGATTTCTTGAAACAATTCAATATGGTTGTCAAAGTAACATTGTTCGATGCATCACCCAATAAATTCATATCATCCAATATCAATATAGACTTGGTAAATTGTTCTCTTTGACTGATCAGATGTAGAAATAGAAATCTTTTATAAAATCCTTTCAAACTCTTGATTTTGAAAAAGTTAATGTCACATTGGGAGGTAGAAACACCAGCTTAACATTGGACAAATTTTGAATCTGGGGATGTGCAGGGCAGTCACCTAACAATAAAATATTTTTCTCTTTTTGAATAGCTCCTTATTCCAATCATTTATGTATTGCTGAAAAATACCCGAAGTAATCCAAGCTTTCTTGTTCGCAGTGTAATCCACAGGAAGTTTCCTTACATTTTCGAAACACTTAGGTTTTAACGATTTTCCGATAACAAACAGTTTTTTTTTATCAGTTCCTGTCATATTTGTGCATACCAGCACCATCAAGCGTGCCTTTGATTTTTTCCACCAACACATTTTCCCCATTTGAATTTAAATGTATTGTCAGTCGTCAAATTATAAAAAAGTCCTGTTTCGTTGTCATGGAAATCTTTCCTGATTTCTGCCCAAACACAGTCAATCCATTCATTTTCCATTATTTGAATCTGCAGATCGAGATTCCCCACCAATTTTTTCCTAAACGATGTTATATCGGTTTTTAAATCGATCCAGCCAACCACTGTTTCATACAAAATCCTCGTGTCCGGATTGATTAGCAAATTTTTCTGCTTGAGCCTTCAAGAACGGGACCGTCTATTGAAAATCCAGCACTTCTTTGTGTAGTGAACCATTGAAGTAATGCTTCATCGATGTCTGTAAACTCGCATTTTCTAAATTTTTATTTATTTATTATTATTATTATTTTTTTTTTTATTTATTTATTTTTTTCAGTGATATTCTTTTCCAGTGCCGATATGTAAACATCTTTATTCTTCCACAATGTCGATACACGTGAAGAGGACAAAGAAAACTTTTTACACACCCCAATATTTTTTGCACCAAGTTCTAACTCGTGAATAATTTCCACTTTTTTTGCAAATCGAGAGACACTTTCTTTTTAAGTAGACATGTTTCTGAAGGAAGGGTTCGTTTCCCACTGATTTTACTTTAAGAATGGTAAAGTGATCTGCATACAAAGTTCTTAGACGTCCCAAAATGCATACAATATCCTTAAAAGTCCCAAAATGCATACAATATTCTTAAAAGTCCCAAAATGCATACAATATTCTTAAAAGTCCTGTTTTCAAAATTCTTAAGTCCCAAAATAAATTCATGGTTCAGTGAATACAAGACAATCTGTAAATATGGTAATGCGACAAGCAGAATACCAATGCACTATTGTATAGCCCCTGTCCCCGAAAGAACAAGGTCATAAACTGGCTGCTAATCCGATGCAGGTGGTCATAAAGCTAAGTCATCCTTTTCATTTTCGTCTATTCCAAGAATTGGGTTTTTTTCGATTACCCGAGCAATTAAGAATGTTTGCATAGCTACCAAAATTTGTACTGTATATCCGTATAGTACGGTAGTTTTAACAGTGAGCAATTGAATGAGAATACATGTAAATTAAAATCATTATTGTTTTTGCTCATTACAGCTGCGATCTCAGGCTCGTTATAACCAAGTTCAACTGTATTTAAATAAATAAAAGTAACATTAACATTAAGGTTCTAATGAAATGTATAAGAAATTTTGAGAAATTATCAATAAATACACAAACAAATTGATTTAACATCAATATGACCCAATGTGAGACTATGATATGCAGAGAAGTGGCAACAGATTAATGAGTGAGGACTTCCTATATTGTTCAAATCATCTGATATTTTATTCGTTAGTATTAATTTATATCTTCCTAGCATGGTTACTGCTACTTTCATTTTCAAATGGACATGTGATCAGACATAATGTGTTAGATCTTTGGTTTTAATAGACAGTACCAGATTTGCATCTCCATAGCTGAGTGGTCAGTCGTGAAGGTACAAGTGCATGCAGTTTGTGCAACCATGGTTCTAGCCCACATGGCTACTAAATACAGTATAATGTTTTTGTATTCTATCTTTTGTGAACTCCTTTGACCTTAATGTGGTTGTTCTGGAGTATAAACAGAAAATTTGTTTTGAATCTTATAAAATGTGAAAAACCATTTGTGTGTATGTTCTGAAACACGTCATCAGCCATGACAGCTACGAATGAAACTTCTTTAATTTCTCTTTTTATTTTATCCTGGCATATTTGCAGAAAACAGTCAAGAATATCATTCTAAATAGTTTTTGAAATGCCTTTAAATGCTGCATTACTTTCTAAATGGTTCTTTAAATCAGAATCTAATTTAGAGGTGAAATTTATTAATCCTTTGAATACTCCTAGATTTTCAGAATCGTCTTTTTCGTCATATCCAATTAAAGGAATTTCAAACTGTCCATAAAATTTAATGCAGTCTGTTATTTTAGATAATACCTCACGATCCTTGTAACTTTTCTGTTTTGCTTGCAGATCGAAATTCTGTAGGTCTCACTAAGCTGTTCTTTAATATTTACGCTTACTAAAAGCGAGAGTGAAATCACATTATCAACGTTTCCCAGTTTTTTTCTTTCATTTTGTTTGTTTGTAAAGTCACTTTTTATCCACATTAAGTCACCTACGAACAGTAAACGTGGAAAACAAAACAATGCTTTTCTAACTTCACAACCACAAAGCCAACTTTTCCTGTGGTACCATTCAGTATTAAAACTGTGAATATATTTCTTATTATTATTACTTATCCCCAGCTGAGATGTTTGTATCTCTGGTGTGGGGTGGCCTTATTTTTAAATCACATTTTTTTCTTGAAGAGATAATTGTGAAAATCTAAGTTGCTGAAGTTTATTCACTGTCACACAACTTACTTCCTGGGGAAGCATGGAGGCCATGATCAAATCAAATTTCACAAAACTGTCTGTCACAGAAATGTGTTACTTACACGTCTCCTCATAGCATAGCATAACTTCAACTTAGCAAGTTCAAGCTCGATTTGCAATTAATCTGTAATCACATAATTACACTGTTGAATGTTCAGTATTGACTTAACACTCATATAATTTACTTAATGGGAATTTGGACGAATCCTATGAATAACAAAAAGACTCCGATATCGTGGCAACAAACCCTTCAAGTCAACAATAAAATCAGTACTGTTTGCTCCGCAGTTCCTTCGACTTGTTTTGGCACCTGTAAAAAATGCATATTTGGCAACCCATCGACCAGGAATTGACTCAACCACTGGGAGCAAAATGTGGAACTGTCTAACGCACAGGTTCCGCCTACGGTTAAATTTCTAAGTTGAAAACGATTTCATGTTTTTATTTGTTTATTATTGAAATGATTATTGGAAATAGTTGTTTTCCCATGAACCAAGGCCTTAGGCTATGGTTGGGCCTGGATGACCTGGGCTCTGTTTAATATTTGTATTAAATAAAGCAATTATTTTTTTATTTTTTTATTATTATTATTTTTTTTTTTGATTATTGGAAATAGAGGATGAGTATATGATATGTGAGACCTGTTAATAAAAATATTCATTGCATTTCATTTTTCTTTACAAAATTTCATATGACTCCGTTGACTGTATATTTAGATTTAAAAAGCTGGGGGTGCTTCAGTTCTGCAGTTCACACCTACGAGCTGTCCCTGGTCACAATAGCTGCATTTAAAACAAATATCCACTGTAAGGACAGTTCAACAAGACAAAATTAAATAGAACAATCCCTACCCAATACCAACAAAGAAAAGCAATTTGCCTTCTGTTATTCATTCCATGAAATGAAATGCAACAGTTATTCATCACAACCAACAAAACACATTGATAAGCAGAATATAAGCACATTGATAAGCATTGATAAGCACAGTGTGCTGAAGTAGGATTTACTCAGAGGTAACTACCATTGGGGGTAAAGGGAAGGGTTATTGCTTCCGTAAAAGCGACTACGATGGACTGAGACAGTATTTAAATTCTATACAGTGGAACCAACTGATGATGTTACCAACAGCAAATTCAAAATGGGAAGCATTCAAAGAATTAATCTTGGAAGCTACTAGGCTTTACATACCAACTAAGAAATATTGTTCAAGGTTTAGGCCAAAATGGATGTCAGATGAACTAATGAGGCATATGGCAGAGAAGAAAAATGCATGGGATACTTACAAATTAACACATGACACAGAAGCCTATGATAGATACAAGTTGATATGCAACCAAGTTACAAAGGAGGTTAGGCAGGCGAAGGCAGATTACGAGAAATCCTTGGCAAGGGATGCAAAGAAAAACAGCAAAGAGTTCTTTACTTATGTAAACTCTAGAAGGAAGGGAATGAATCAGATTGGTCCACTTGATATTGATGGGTCAACTGTTGATGACCCTGCTCAGGTAGCTAACAAACTAAATGAATATTTTGCATCGACATTCACACATGAGGAGTTATTCAGCGAGGGGAATGCCAGAGGTGTATTCAACTCTAGCAGTAAGCTACAGAATCTTGAAATAACTGGGAGTAAAGTGGAGGAGAAACTGTTGAAGATAAACACAAGAAAGGCACCCGGGGTGGATGGGATCTATCCAGTTATATTAAAGGAGGCAGCAAAGGAAGTAAGCAAACCCTTAGCCATAATTATGAGAGCTTCCTTGGAATCAGGGGAGGTACCCATAGACTGGAAATGTGCAAATGTGACCCCAATTCACAAAGGAGGATCAAAGGCTGACACAAGTAATTATAGACCTGTGAGCTTAACTTCTGTTCCAGGAAAATTAATGGAGGCACTGGTTAAAGAAGCACTGCAGGATCATTTAAACAAGACTTCAGTTATAGCTCGGACACAGCATGATTTTGTTAAGGGGGTCTTGCCTGACCAATTTGATTGGATATTATGATGCAGTCACAAAAGAACTGGATGCAGGGAATAGCTTTGATATTATATACTTGGATCTTAGAAAGGTTTTTGATACTGTTGCACATGGAAGACTGCTACACAAATTGGAGCAGTGTGACATTGGAGGTAAATTGCTGCTATGGATAAAGGGGTGGTTGAGGGGGAGAAGACAGAGAGTGGTAATCAATGGACACTGCTCATCGTGGACTAATGTTATTAGTGGAGTCCCTCAGGGCTCAGTGTTGGGTCCATTATTGTTTTCTGTATTTATAAATGATATTGATGATGGTATATCAAGCTTAATGTCCAAGTTTGCAGACGATACAAAGGTTGGCAGGGTTGTCAAGGACACTACTGACACTATGCTGCTGCAACAGGATCTGGAAAGGTTGAGCAGATTGGCTGAGAGGTGGCAAATGAAGTTTAACATTGACAAATGTAAAGTACTACACATGGGAAACAGCAACCCCAGAGCAACGTATCAACTCTGTGGTACTACACTGACAGTGGTAGAGAATGAAAGGGACTTGGGGGTGGTTGTGCAGGCAGATATGAAGTTCTCTGAGCAGTGCAGATGGGCTGCAAGAGTAGCTCATGGAGTATTGTCAATGATATACAGGAATTTTTCCAGCAGGGATAAGGAGGTGATTATTCCCTTGTATAAGGCAATGATCAGGCCACACCTAGAGTACTGTATACAGGTCTGGAGGCCTCATTTCAAGAAGGATGTAGAGCTGCTGGAACGAGTACAGAGAAGGGCAACAAGATTAGTGAATGGAACAAAGGGGTGCTCTTACGAAGAAAGGCTTAAGTTTTGCAAATTACAGTGTCTGGAGACTAGGCACCAGCGAGGTGATCTGATAGAGGTGGATAAAGCCTTGAATGGTTTGAGCATGCTCAATGCTGATGGGATTCTTCCTCTCGCTCAGAATAATCACCTGAGAGGGCATAAATTCAAATTGAGGAAAGACAGATGTAGGATAGACGTGCGGAAATTTGCCTTTAGCCAGAGGGTGGTTGGTTGGTGGAACAGACTTCCATCCCTTGTAGTGGAGGTTGATAGCCTAAATAAGTTTAAGGCTCAGCTGGACAGGTATTTTGAATGAACAGAGGGGTGAAGTGGAAGTGGTTTTTTTTTTTTTTTTTTTTTTTTTTTTGGCTGATGCTGCATAAGCTTGCTTTCTTGCATCAAATGCCTGTGCTAATGCTAATATGGGGCTTTACAGTTTTTGGAGTATAACATGGGAAAGCACCTGTCAAATGTTGCATGACTGTTTTAGCATATTTTTTAGTAGTTTCACGGGTCCACAGAGATGCTTTCCAAAAATTAAAAAAAAAAATATATGCATGATGTGTGTGTGTGCCGAGCATGCATCACAGAAATTAAGTGAAACTACTTTAGAATCCTTTGAAACATTTGTTATTTCAATGTTACAGTGGTTTAATATTTTGCATTTGTTTTACAAGTTTATTACAAAGTTTTTACAGATCTCTCCTTTGTACTCAATGGAGGTGGTTTCGGTAGTCGCATTGCATGTATACGTGCTCTATACATCTTACAGTGTTCTCTATATCTTTGCCATGTTGAACTATAAATTTTTTTCTGTAGAAATTTTTTTATGAAATATGGTAGAAAATGATGAAAGAAATATTTTGCTTTCCAAAATTTTTAAAATTGGACTTCTAGAAGCTGAGATAAAGCAATTTAAAAGGTAACTGAGGCACGAATGCAAGTAAGAGCATGGCCGTGCTGTAGGGGTACTGATTGCATCATCATCACTGCCACGTACGACACTGCATCACTTGTGCCTGGTACAGATTGGTTCGTTGGTGGGGCAATGAATCATTTCATGTCACATTTTCATGGCTATTATTGTCCACAGACATAAGTTAATCCTGTGTGAAAACTGCCTAGGGACATTTCTAAAGAAGTCTCACTTCAATAATTTATATTCTAGCAATACTGGTCTCTGCTGCTATGTAGTCTCTGTATCTAATTGTTTTATATTTTTACCTTCAGTGTACCTTCACATGTTAACTTATTTATTTTTATTTTGAGATATATATATATATATATATATGAGAGAGAATAAAAATTAAATTGAACACCAGTAGCTTGGAAAATCAGTGGAGTGACAATAAAGTAAACCATACTTGGAAAATGAAAGAAAAGGGGGGGGGATGGAGTAAAGGGTATTGTAGAAGGAAACATTCATAAAATAATTTAGAAATAGCCAAAATATATAATAACAATAAAGACATATTTTTGAATATGCCAATTTACATGAAATTTAGTGGTGCCCTCTGACTAGCACATGGTCCAAATTGTATGAAATGTCACATAGAAATGAAATGAAAACCAACTACAATACTGAACTAAATAAAATTATGAATAAAATGAAATAGACTAACCATTATGCCCAATCTCGATGGAGGACCACATGGCCAATAATGGTCAGGGAATCACACATTCAACAGTTTGAGAAATCTGAAATATACTTGAATGGAAGCAACTAACACAACCTAAAGAGTGTCTGTGTGTGTTTAATCTTTATATGCATGCATAATATAAAAGCAGAAATATGCTTGCATTTCCAATTTTTAATGTTACTGCAACTAGTCATGTCAGTATTTTTTGAGAAATCACATGCACACTCAGTTAAAAGGAGTAAAAAGTTACTGCATTTATAAGATTAAAAATCAGCAAGAAATAATTCAAAACTGTTTTCACTTTTTCGTGCCACCTTTATTTTCAACATATTATGAACACTATGAAACCTCCATTTTTATATTAAAAACATAATTTTTAATATTTTTTGAAATAAAATGTGCTCTGCACTGCTTTAGACATTTTTTAAACATTATTCATAATCATTTCTGTTATTTGGGAGTTTTGAATATTATCTTGATTGACACCAAGCAAAATGTTAATTGAAAAACTTGCATGAAACCCCAAGGGCTCTATATCTGGTGAGTATGGGCTTGGCACACCCAGGGTCCTGAGCTGGATATCATAATTCTTCTCTTTCCTGGTGATTCCCTTCTACTTCTCTCTCTCTCTCTCAGTATAATTCAGAATTTTTTTTTTTTTTTTTTTTTTGTCTATTGCAGCATAAGCCTCAGGCTTCCTTGCACCCTATGGTTAATAATAATAATAATTCTTCAGCAATTGTACACCACCCGGGCTCTTCCATGATGTAAAGTCAGAGAATTGACAAGCGATTTCTGTAATTCTCAATGGCAAAATCAAAGAAAGTACTGTTGTTGAATAGTATTGGAGTTTTAGCTGTATAGACTGAAATATGGAATCACTGAAATTATGTGGGCGTCTTAAAGACCCACTTTCCCAGTTCAGGTCTAAAAATTACAGAAAAGTATTCCTCCATGGTTTACTTGCTACTTAAAGCCATACTATTAACAATGGCTATTTCTGTATCGAAGAACACTATATGGTATAAAATATAAACTAAAAAGGGTGGGTTACAAGTCAAAGACAGTGTGACTACTGATTTGCATATTCACTTATATACAGTAAAAGTCCGAAAATCTGGACTGCTCGGTGACTGGGTCAATCCAGATTTGCTGGATTATCAGGCAGTACTTTTTTTTTAAAAAATTCAAATTTAAGATGGAATAAAGAAGAGGTGACCAGTTAAATTTTGACAGTTAATTCATTAGCAAATAAAGCATGCTTTATTTATCAAATTGAGTAGTTTAAAGAAAAATAAAGTCAATACCTGACAAAGATGTAAAATAAAAATTTTCATCACTAAAAAAAGAAAAGACCATGTAATGCTTGAAATCATGTTTAAAAATGAACAATGTAAAATAAAAATACAGTATATAAATGAAAGCAGAAGATACATATTTTATATAAATTAATTATTTGTTTTTAGAACAAGTATTTATTCGTTCTTTTCCGTGATGTCTGTTGCACTGCTTGTGAATGGAACACTTGCAGCTTCTACTCTATCTGCTGCACTGCTTGATGCTTCTATTGCTTTCTTTAGATACTTTCGTGTATCATCTTGTTTAAGACTTTGTAATTTCTTTGTGTTAAAATTGTTATGCACCATGTGTGCCTGCATCACGTCTTGAAGACTGAAGCTATGGTTCTGTTCCATAAATTTAATAACCGTTTCAATCGACTTTTCTGCAGTAGCCCAAGATATCTTTTCTTCTTCAACTTTATTGTTTTCTTCAACAGATTCTTCTGAATAATTCTCTTCTATCTTATCAGGAGCTATAATGCTTTGAATAATTTTTTCATCAGTGAAAGTCACTGCAACTTCATCATCATCTTCAATGCATATCCACTCTTCTATGTCATTAGCATTAAGTTTGCATAGAGGGTTGTCTTCCGTACATAATTTAACAGTTTCCATCAGTTCTTTCACTACAGATGCTTTCAGATTTATGATTTCAAATTGATCAGATTGTAGATCTGCAAACATCACGTTTGGCCATAACTTTCGCCACGCTTTTAAAAGAGTTACAGGCTTGACTGCATTTCATGCAGTCCTGAGTGGAAATGTTGCATCTCTGATTGTAAAACTGCATTGAAATTCTGAAGGGTCGACATTCTTATGCATCATTTTCTTCATAAAATCATTTTTAAAGTGACATTTAAAGTTCCTAATGACTCCTTGATCCATGGTTTGAATTAATGGTGTTATGTTTGGTGGCAAGTAACATGCAAAAATATTCCGGCAATCAGACACTAATTTTAATTCATGCAGGTGGGCCCTAAAGTTTTAGAGATGTAGCAGGCACTTTGCATTTGCAGGCTTACCCAATTTTCTCAAATTCTGATGAACTGATGGAACAAAATCGTGAACGAACCAATCACGAAATATATCTTTGTCCATCCAAGCAATCTTTTAGGATTTGTAGGTTACGAGTAAGTGCACAGTTCCTTTAAAGGCCGGTGGGTGCTGAAATTTGCCAATTACCAAAAGCTTAATTTTATGCTGACCTGAAGCATTAGCACACATAAGAACGGTTACTCTTCCCTGTTGCATTTCATTCTTGGTTTCCAGCCAAAGTTTTTGTAGGCAAACACTGCTAGTAAACCGCTGTTTCATCAGCATTATAAATTTGATCAGCTGTAAGGTCATAGTCAGATACAATTTTTTTCAAATGTTGCACTATATTCTGTTGCTACTTGTTTATCAGCCGACTGTCTTTCTCCAGCAATATCTAACTGTTTAATACCATGATGAGTCTTGAAATTCCTAAGCCATCCATCACTAAATGTGTACCCTGATTCAATGTTCACTTGCTCCTTAAAAGACCTTGCTTTGGCAATAAGCATCAGCCCAGAAATTGCCACACTTTCCGATCATTTTAACGAAAACCATTCATACAACACTTTATCGAGATTCTTTAATTTTGTCTGATATACACTTTTTCTCTCAACAATTTTATTGTAAGGCTCACATGAGGCTGTGAATTCTAGAATTTTATTCTTTGTATTTTTTATATCGTAAATTGTAGACTTTCCAATGTTGTATGTTTCCATTAGAACAGCATTGCTCATACCACTTTCTGATTTCTTAATTATTTCAAGTTTGTCACTCAATTTTAACGTGTTCTGCTTTCTCTTCACACCACGGAGCCATTATTTTAGGAGCCATTATTATGGGCTTGTAAATACATATGCTATATATGGCAAATGGAAAGAGTAGGACAAAAATTATAGCGTTGCCACGGTTTGATTGCTTGTTTCAAAATAGCGACCACGAGCTCACATGTTGTCGCTGGGCATCTGTGGCTCTCACGCATGCACGCACACACACAAAAATCCACTAAATTTAAAAGGTTTGTGAGTTTTTGAAAAGTCCGGATTTTCAAACTTTTATTGTAATTTAGTTCTCAGATTTTCTATTTGTTGAAGAAGAGTATCAGAGCTGAGGAGGGGATCAAGATGCTTATTTCCACATTTCACTTCAAGGTTACAACTCAAA
Organism: Mastigoproctus giganteus; assembly: GCF_048544385.1. Classification (NCBI taxonomy): domain Eukaryota; kingdom Metazoa; phylum Arthropoda; class Arachnida; order Uropygi; family Thelyphonidae; genus Mastigoproctus; species Mastigoproctus giganteus. The sequence continues at coordinate 73,061,031 of NC_143576.1, forward strand.
TCAGAATAACTACTGTCTGACATGAATGAAAACTAAATAGCAACTGGACTGGAATGTTACTAAGTACATGTTGTAAAAAAACTTGAGAGTATACAACACAACAGGTTCACTGTACTATTCACTGTACTGATCTAACCAAAAGGGAGTATTTTCAAACAACTATAACCTGTGTGCTTAGTGCAGGTTTCCCTTTATCAAATGAAAGCCTCAGAACCCTTACATTTCTGTATTCATGTCAACTGATGTTTGAAAAAGATAGCAATTAATGCAAAATATTCATGAAACTAACTTACATTATAGAATATTGCAAATCTCATTGAAAACATTCTCTTCACAAGGACTTTTGCACTTTCCAGTCTCCAATTTAAGCTAGCAGTTTTTTTTTTTTTTTTTTTTTAACTAAAACTACTATTTCACTTCTGCTTCTCTGATAGTAGTCTTGAAAAAGGCTGGCTGCAAAATGACCAATTCCCCAAATCTTTAGTAAAAATGGTACACTTCAGCCACCAAATTCACACTGAATGGTGCACAAAATGTTTGTCACTTTCACTCCAATTAAAATATAAAGTTTTGATTAGTTAATCAAAAATTTATCACACTGTTCAATGCTATATTTCCAAATGCTAGCTACATTAAATGCTTTGGTCACCAGCATTCAGATTTTCATGCAAAACTTAATGTACATTCACAAACAGTTTTATGCCAATGCTTCTCTGTTCCAGGAGCTTATTGCCACTCCTGGAACAGAGAAGTTTTTCTGATTTATTTTCTGTTTTATTAGCTTAAATTGGCTTATTAACTTATTTTCTAGAGTACCTTTATATTCTTGGTTACGATTCAAATCTAGTTTAAATCCCCAACACCTTGTTTTCCATTATGCCACATGTTATAGTGGAAGCAGTGCTAGAATCACTTACACCTCTTCTTGCACCTGCCATTAATCTATTAGTCTGGTCAAGTTCAAAGTGCCACAGATGATTTACCTATCACCCATGGGGGTTGCCAAAAGGCTGACTGCAACTGTCTAGTTTAATAAATAAATAAAAAGTAAAGCAGTTATTATAAGTCTGAACTAATTTGAACATGCTAATATTAGAAAACTTGTTTCTTTTTCAAATGGTAGTCGAGTATTCTGGTCTTTTGCCAAAACTATTGGCTGCAAATTTTTCCATCTGTACTCCCTCCTCTTTTAAAACTTGATGGTTCTGTTGCCACCTTAGCTAAAAGATAAGGATGACTTGCTAAAATCCAAACTTTTCTAACTCCTGTACTGATGATTTTGGTAAACCACCTCTTACCATTTTCAGTACACTTCAGTCAAAAGGATGTCAGATTTTGAATGATCTCAATGTCAAGAAAGCTTCAGGTTCTGATGGCATTTCTACACTTGTTTTCAAAACTTGTGCTACTAAGCTTACTTCTGTTTGCCTGTTTATGCATTAGCATTAATAGGGCATTATTTGATGCAAGAAAGCAAGCTTATAGAGCAGCAGCCAAAAAAAAAAAAAAAAACACCCTTCCCTTCACTAATCCATTCACTGCAAATGTTTGTCTAGTTCTGCCTTGAACTTGTTTAAGTTACTGACTTCCACTACAACAATAGGAAGTTGGTTCCAGCTATCACCCACCCACTGGCTGAAGGCGAATTTCCGCACATCTATTCTACAGTTGTCTTTCCTCAATTTAATTTATACCACCTCAAGTCAGTAATCTGAGCAAGAGGAAGAATCCCATTAGCATTGAGTTTGCTCAATCCATTCAAGGCCTTAGATCACCTTGCAGGCGCCTAGTCTCCAGAAGCTGCAATTTGTAGAACTTAAGCCTTCCTTAGTAACACCAACCTTTTGTTCCACTCACCAATCCCGTTGCCCTTCTCTGTACTTGTTCCAGCAGCTCTACATCCTTCCTAAAATGAGGCCTCCAGACCTCTTTATAGTACTCGACTAACTGACCATTGCCTTATATCAGAGTATGGATTGACCATTGCCTTATATCAAAGTGTGGCCTGACTTTATATCACCCCCCCCCCTATCCCTGCTAGCAAAATTCCTGTATATTATTGACAAGACACCATGCGCTACTCTTTCAGCCTTTTTGCACTGTTCAGAAAACTTCATGTCTGATTGCACAATTACCCCCAGATCCTTTATATTCTCCACTACTCTTGAGTGTAGCACCACCCAGTTGATACTGTATTCTGGGGTTACTGCTACCCATATGCACTACTTTACATTTGTCATTGTTAAACTTCAGTTGCCACCTTTTTGCCCATCTGCTCAACTTTTACAGATCCTGTTGCAGTAGTGTACTATTATTACTGTCATTAACAACCAACATGCCAACCTTCGTATTGTCTGCAAACTTAGACATTAACCCTGATATACCTTCATCAGTATCATTGATTAATACCGAAAACAACAATGGGCCCAACACTGAACCCTGGGGAACTCCACTAATAACATTAGTCCATGAAGAGCAGTGTCCATTGATTACCACTATGTCTTCTCCCACACAACCATCCTTTAATCCATTGTAGCAACTTGCCCTTAATGCCATGCTGCTCCAATTTGTACAGTAGTCGTGCATGTGCCATGGTATCAAAATCTTTCCTAAAATCGAAGTATATGCTATCAAAATTATTCTTTGCATCCAATTCCTTTGTCACCACATAATAATAACCAGCCAAATTTGTCAGACAAGACTTCCCCTTAACAAACCCATGCTGTGTCTGAACTATAACTGCAGTCTTGTCTAGATGATCCTGCATTGTTTCCCTAACTCCATTATTTTTCCTGGAACAGAAGTCGATCTTAACCGGTCTGGAATTACTTGTGAATGAGGACACATTTGCACATTTCTAGTCCATGGGACCTCCCCAGAGTCCAAGGAAGCTTTCATAATTATGGCTTAGGGTTTTCTTACTTCCTTTGCTGCCTCCTTCCACCCCAGGTGCCTTCCTTATATTTAACTTTAACAATTTCTCCTCCACTTTGCTCTCAGGTATTACAAAATCACGTAGCTCCCTGTTAGAGTTTGATAAACTTCATCAATAGTCAAACCATCTATGTTAAGTGTACCAATCTGATTCATCCCTTTTATTCTAGAGTTTACATAAGTAAAGAACTCTTTGCTGTGTTTCTTTGCAACCTTTGCCAAAGATTTCTCATAATCTGCCTTCTAATCTCCTTTGTGACTTGATTACAGACTAGCTTTTATTTGCCATAGGCTTCTGTGTCACCTATAATAATTTGATAATTTATATGCATCCCATGCATTTTTCTTTTCTGCCACGAGTTGCATTAATTCATCTGAGATCCATTTAGGCCTAAACCTTGAACAGTATTTCTTAACAGTATTGGTATGAAAAGCCTAGTACCCTCCAAGATTAATTCCCTGAAGGCCTCACATTTAGAATTCGCTGTTGGTAACATCATCAGTCGATCTCACTGTATTGAATTTACAAACTCTCTGAGACCACTGTATTCGCCTGTACGAAAGCAAAAAGCCTTCCACTTACCACCGATGGTAGTTACATCTTTAAGAAAATCCCACATCAGTTCACTGTGATCACTGTCCCATAGTGGTTCCTTTATCTGCAGATTCTTAACGCATGAAGAATCACTGCTGATAATCAGATCAATAGTTATTACTACCTCTGGTTGCCTCTCGGACATGTTGCTGAAGAAAAAGCCATCTAATAATTTCACAAAAATCTTGCTAGTGTGCAAGTGACCAACCCACAAATTCCAGTCAATGTCTGGGGAGTTAAAATCTCACATTATAAAACAATCTGATTTACTGGCCCACTCTATTTCTCTGCACAATTGCTCATTATTATACCCTTCAGATTCATTAGGCCTATAACACAAACCTACTCTCATTTTCCCTTTCCCAGTGCTTATGTCAACTCAATGTTGCATGGTCCACCAATGTTAATTGGATGTACTTCCTTAGATTTTGTGTTTCTTAACTAGCAACATAACCCCTCCTCCTTTTCTGTCCTAACTTCTGCACTGCTTAGATCTGTGTGGCATCACATATCTGATATCCCAACAATATCCACTTTTGATGTCTTGACCAGCACTTCAAATTCATCAAATTTACTTACTGTACTCCTAGTATTGGTGTACATAAAAGTATACATAAACCTATTCTAACTCTTAGTTGCTCTAACACAACCCATGTATTTACTTGTTCTGTGATGACTCCCAGCAGCCCTTGAAATCTCCAGTACCTCTCTTTGCAGGCTGCTGCTAATTCCAATAGAAGCAGTTGAAGAATTACTTTCACCTCTGCCTGTGGCTACCGTTAATCTATTAGTCTGTGAATCAACCCAAGCTACCAGTTTTCCGACCCACCTAACACTTCCTTGATAGCATTAACAAATATTCTTGCACCCTTTCTATTTAGGTGTATCCCAACCCTGCAGAAACAATCTTCTGTTAACAAGCACAGACCATGCTGAGAAAAATTCTACCCCACGAGCCTTGCATAGTCTCTCTCTCCAGGGCTGAATTGATTGCCAAGGCTCTCATCGTACGCTCCTTCTTATCATGTAAAGGCAGAATTGTAGACACTTTCAAATTTAAATCTAACTCGCGACTTTCTTTCAACATTGACCTGTACTTATTAAAAAATATACTTTCCTTATTCCACTGATGTTTTTCCTTCTGCTTGGAAATCTGCTCTTATTCAGACAGTTTATAAAAAGGGTGAGAGATCTCTCCCACAAAGTTATCATCCCATTGCACACACAGTCCCTGTCACGGTAGTGAAAGGATGCATCTACACAGACTTGCGCTTGATTGTTGAAGGTGGATGGGAATCATAGGTTAACTTGGTTTGATTTTGGATCAATACTAAGATTTTAACATGGATTTTTTCAATTTTAGGGTACATGCAAATGGAGGTAAGTGATATATTCCAGGTAAGAGTTTTGCTTACTATAGTTTTCATCAATTTTTGTGATTTTGAGAGTATTTTTGTGCAGCACAATTGCTACAGCATTAGCAATCTCATTCTTACTGTTGTTTACCTGCTTGCACCTCAAGAACACAAGAGTTTTGAGTATATTACAAGTAAAGCTTGCTACATTAAGCATATTTTGAATGGAGAATCGTATTATAACGATAGTTATTAACATATTTTCAGAACTTGATTTAGTTTTCTTTGTTTATAGCGGTTTTCCCGCCAAAACTGGGAAATCACGCTATTTCCATTTAAATAGCTGTACGTTGGAATTAGACACATTAAATTATTCCTCCCAATACGCGAAACAAATGAAAATGGACAAAATGACTGGGTGAAAACAAAATACTGAGGATAAAAAGGCAAAAACCTGGAAGTAACGATTTAGACATAGACAAACACTGACTTAGAAATAAGAATTTTAAGAGAAAGAACACTCAAAAACGATGATTAAACTAATAATGAAGACTTAGATGCATGTCCTTCAGGCCGCTTGAGTATGAAAAGGGCCAAAAAAGTGAGGAACCAACCTGAGAACAAAGAGGGTAAAGCAAAGGAAATCAATAAACAGACTTGATAATAAGATAGAAGAGGAAAAAGGTTTCAAGCATTAAATGAATTGGTAGATCCAATTAAGCAAATAAAAGAGTTGAAATTGTACTTAGAGGATTTCCTCCATAACCAGAATAACATTTGCAATTAGACTGCAGATTGTTAACTGTTGGACAGTCTTAGAGGAAAGGGTGATAGAACTCAACACAGAAAATAGAGTGCTAGTATAGACAGTGTAACTGGGGGATAGGAATAACTACAAAGAAATGAACACCTTAAGTTATGCCCAGGTAGCAAGGGCAAAAAATACCCAACCTAAGCAAGCCTAAGAAAATACCTAGGACTAAGGAAATCAATATAGTGATATTAAAAGCAAATCCAGACAGTGACTACAAGACTAGTGAGGCAGTCAGAAGCTGTTGTGACTAAACTGAAACCTCACCTAAAGGAGATCAGAATAAGCAGTATGAGGAAAGTGAGAGAAAATGGGGTGATACTGGAAGTAGCAAACAAAGAAGATTTGAGAAAGGTAGAAACTAACCCCAAAATCTTCAAACTTGGTTTAAAACCAGAGAAACCAAAGGGAAAGAACCCACATATTCTACAATTTGATGTCATACAATGTACTCCTGAGAAGGAATTGACTGATATATATTTTAAAAATTTCCAAGAAATAATGGACATAGAAGTATTTGCTGAATAGTTCCAACTCAAAAGAGCAATAAAAAGGCAGAAAAATGGCCAGATATATATCATAGTGGAGATTTCCCCAAAAATCTGGAGGCAACTACAAGGACAGCAAAGAATCTATGCTGGCTGGACCAGCCATAGATTTAGGGAGCACTTTACCTGGAGTGGTCAGGAGCAGGAGTGCAGTAGCACACGCTCTTTGAGTAGACCGGGGTTCAAACCCCTGACTGCTGAATACGGTCGATCTGCCAACCTGCACTAGACCAGCGTGGCAGATTATGGTCCATTTCCCTCAGCATGAATTGTTGAGGAGGCTTCCATCCTGCAGTGGGTTGATAATGGCTGCACTTTACTTTACTTTTACCTGTAACAAGATGTTATAATTGTCATAAATTTAGACACACTGCCAGGGATTGTAGTCATAAAGAACATGTCTGTGGTCACTGTGCAGTGGCTGGGCATGACTATAAAAACCAGAAATAGAAATCAGCGGCCAAAATGTTGCTATCTGCAAGTCAACATGGTTAACTGACCGTGCAGACAGCATCAGGGATGAAAAATTCCCCTGCTGTAAGAAAATGATAAAGCAAATACAGTCTAGGACCAACTATGGGCCAGACTGAAAATTGAAATGTGACTAGGGCTATAAATCTTGTCCAGTTGAATGCTGCAAGAGCTGTAGTAGACCAGATCAAACTCAAATTAGAAGAAAATAATATAGATATCTTTGTACTCCAAGAACCCTACACATATGGGTAGGGTTCAAGGATACCCAAGAGGCTATAAAATAATAGAATACACCCCATGTGTCCCTTCTACAGCAATAGTGTCAAAAACACTGACTTTACAGTCACAAAGGTGGATCACCTCTTCTCCCTGGTGGCAGTGTGCACCCATATTACCAGTGCAGTAGGACAATTCTGTGTTATATCTCTTTATGCAAGACCAGGTGATGATATAAACCTTACTATAGATTACTTATAAGCAGTCATAAATTTGTTACCTACTGCAAATATCATATCATAGTGTGTGCTGATGTCAACTGCTGGTCAGCCTTATGGCATAGCCGTACAGAAGACAAAGCAGGTATACACAATGGCCAGATATTATCAGATTTTATTTTTATCACCCTTTCAAGTGATAAATCAACCTAATAACTTACCAACTTTTAGCAGTATGATGACATTGATGTCACTCTTACCACCAATTCAGTAGCCTATAAAATTACAGACTGGTGTGTGTCCAGCCAGCCTAGATCACATCAGCTCATAGAGTTATCACCTTCAAACTAAAGCAATTACAAACAACCCAACATTCCTTGTTTGGATATCAAAAGGTACAACCTTAAAAGGGCAAACTGGCAGATTTTTGCAGAACATACAGCAGCTGATTGGTGTGTGTCCAGCCAGCCTGGATCACATCAGCTCATAGAGTTATCACCTTCAAACTAAACAGGCAATTACAAACAACCCAACATTCCTTGTTTGGATATCAAAAGGTACAACCTTAAAAGGGCAAACTGGCAGATTTTTGCAGAACATACAGCAGCTGAGCTGCAAAAACATAAAAATGAGTGGCCTAGATCAGGCAACTTTAGCCCTGATGATCAAACTCTGACTATGACAAAACAGCAAACCTGTTTATCCCATGGAAAAAACTGAAGAAGCAGGCAGTTCCCTGGTGGTGCCCTGAACTGACTATATTCAGGAGACGGTTGTACCAGGCAAAGAGAAATTTTCAGAGCCAGAACATCTTGGCCACAAAATGAGGTGGATGCACTGAGAAATTTTTTTTTACAGAACTCTCAGGAATCAGTTACAGCCCTCATAAGAGACAAGAAAAAGGAATGCTGGGGGGCACTTGTGAGAACTACCAGAAACAATAAGTCTTGGAGAGTTATCTACAGAATAGTGACCAACAAGCTGCCAAGAAGAAATGTCTTGGAAAACACTGTCAAACCAGATGGACCCCCAACCCTGTGTTGGGCGAATTCTGTAAATAACATCATAGACAGTATTATTCAGATTGAAATTGGGATCATTCCCCCACCCAGCTAGACATTATAAAAGAAAACACTGAATACAACAATGCCAATATTGAACATCTGTTTACTATCAAGACCTAGAAGTAGCCCTAACTAAAACCAAAAACAATAAATGGCCAGGTTTTGACCTCTTAGAGCTTGTGATTATCAAAAAATTAGTGGAAATAACACCATACAGATTAATAGCACTATATAATAACTGTATATTCCCAAAAATAACTAGGGAAAATACAATAACTTTCAGAATAACGGCACCTTCAGGGATTCAAGGTGCCATTATTTCGATTTTTCCGTTATCTAGAAAGTTTTATTTTAAATGTATTTAATAATGAGGCCAAATAAGAAATAGAGATTTATAATTTTTAATGCAGAAATAATGAGGCCAAATAAGAAATAGAGATTTTAAGAATGCAAATTTATTAACTGCACAACATGAAAAACAAACAATTTGACGATTCAGTGTTATATTCTGCCATTAATACACTGTTGCTTACGCCCTGTTCTATTTTCTTTATTATATCAAGTTTAGTCTGCACAGGTAGCACATTGGTATCATTACTGGCCTCTCCACACCAGGTGGAAAAAGGCCCAGGTTCGAATCCTGTCGATGACATGAGAAACTTATAGGCTTTCTCCCCCACCCCCAAAAACTACAGTTTTTCGTCCAGCAAACAGGCAAATCGGGTAGAGAACACACACAAATTACAGACACAATACACATGAGTATATGAATTAACATTACCGGTGACCCTAATGTAATAGTATGGATTATATTGAGTTTGTCATTAAGTTTTAATGTTGTTCTTCTCTGTATGAGGTTTATTAACGTTAGCAGCCATAGTGAGGGGTTTATAATTTAAAATAAATGTAAAACAGCTGCATAATCCATCATATCAGTACAGAATTCACTTTGAAAATGGCAAATGTAAACAAATACAGTAATCACGTGACTCACCATTTTCTTTTTTCGGCACTGCAAGATATCTGTGCTGTATGTATATATATCAGATCTCAATGTGCTGTTATTTCGAATGTGCCATTATTCGGGGTGCCGCTATTTCGACAGTCTACTGTATACGAAAGACTAATGTATAACAGATTAGCTCAATACTACAAGAAGCAGGTTTACATTCCAACAATCTATATGGTTTTAAGTATGGCAACTCTTTGGAGGATGCCATGCACCACCTACTGACAACAGTTAAAAACTCAAGAGGAGAAACATATGCTGGCAATCTCTATTGACTTTGCTGGGCATTTGACTCACTCTAGTGACTTACTGTCCTTAAGAGATTCAGCCAGGCAAATACCTCACAAAACCTCTATAAGGTAATAAACAGCTACCTTACAGACAGAAGTGTCTCAGTACGCACAAGGATTCAGAAATTGATATGCCCTGTGAAGAAAGGTTGCCCGTAGGATTCAGTCCTTGGCTTTTATGGAACATTGTTCTGGATGAATTTCTGGCTTTGGATCTGGTCCCCATGGAAAGTGTAGCCTTTGCAGATGACATGATTTTACTTGTAAAAGGTAACAACTGAGTGCTTGTAGAGCAAAGATAAAATGCCACCCCTCTTGCAGCTGCAGGAGTGGACACAAATGCAAATGCTCAAAACAACGCCTGAAAAAACCAAACAAATACATCTAAAAGGCAATTTTGACAAGAAGACGTCCACAAATCAAAATTAACACAACTACTATAAAAATAGTAACAGAACTAAAATATCTCCAAGTGGTCTTTGATTCAAAACGATCTTTTTATCTCCATTTTGACCTACTTGGTGAAGAAAGTGAGAAGAGAGAGATCTGCAGATTTACTTAACAAGTACAGGTCAATGCTGAAAAAAAGTCGAAAGTAAGGATTAAATTTGAAAGCATCTGCAATTCTGCCCAGACACAATAGGTGGAAGTATATGATGAGAGGCTTGTCAATCAATTCAGCCCTGGAGAGATTGTGGTAGAATTGTGGCTCATGGGGTAGAATTTTTTTTCAGCATGGTCTGTGCTTGCTAACAGGAGAGGGGATGGGATACACTTAAATAGAAAGGGTTCGAGAATATTTGCTGATGCTATTGAGGCAGTGTTAGATGGGTTGGAAAACTGCTAGCTTGAGGGGGATTCATAGACTAAAAGATTAAGAGTAGCTGCAGGCAGAGGTGAAAGTGATTCTCGCCCTGCTTCTATTGTAATGAGCAGCAGCCTAGAGAGCAAGTTGCTTGGAGTCATCATGGAACAAATAAACACATAGGCTGTGTTACGGTAACTAAGAGTAAGAACAGGTGCATGTATACTTGCATGTACACCAATGTTAGAAGTATAGTAAATAAATTTGAATTTGAAGTGCTGACCAAGGCACCAAAGGCAGATATTATTGGGATATCAAAGACATGGTGTCACACACACAGATATAAGCAGTGCAGAAGTGGAATTTGGGGAGTACAATGTGTACAGAAAGGATAAATAGCGTAGAAAGAGAGGAGTGATTATGCTGTTAGTTAAGAAACACAAAATCTAAGGAAGTGCATCAAGTTGACATGAGTGGACAGTGCAACATTGAGTCTGTTTAGTGTATTAGTAGTAGTAGTAGAAGTAGTGGGATGTGATGCAAGAAAGCAAGTGTACGTATGAGCTTATGCAGCATCAGCCAAAAAAAAAAAAAAAACCACACCATTCCCTCCAAATGCCTGTCCAGTTCCTCCTTAAATTTATTTAACCTATCAACTTCCACAACGACAGATGGAAGTTTGTTCCAGCAATTAACCACTCGCTGGCTAAAGACAAATTTCCGCACATCTATTCTACATCTGTCTTTTCTTAATTTGAATTTATGCCCCCTTAGGTTTGTAATCTGAACAAGTGGAAGGATCCCATCAGAATTCAGCGTGCTCAACCCATTCAAGGCCTTATACACCTCAATCAGATCACCGCGCAGGTGTCTAGTCTTCAGCCACTGCAATTTGCAGAACTTAAGCCTCTCTTGGTAAGAGGATCCCTTCATTCCCCTCACCAATCTTGTTGTTTTTCTCTGTACACGCTCAAGCAAATCTATATCCTTCCTAAAATGAGGCTTCCAGAACTGCACGCAGTACTCAAGGTTTGGCCTGACCATTGCCTTATACGCCGACCGGGCTAGCCGAGTGGGTAAAGTACCTGCCCGGCAACCCAAAGGTCGCGGGTTCGATTCCCGCCTCAGGCTTGGATCAAAGTACTGCAAAAACCTTGGGAGGTGCAATATGGCCACAGAAGCCGATGCGCCAATAACTACCAAATCAAAAAAAAAAAAAAAAAAAAAAAACCATTGCCTTATACAGAGGGACAATCACCTCCTTTTCCCTTCTAGCAAAATTCCTATATATCATTGACAAAACCCCATGACCTGCTCTGGCAGCCTGTCTCCATTGCTCAGAAAACTTCATATCTGACTGCACAATTACTCCCAGGTCTTTTTCATTTTCTACCACCTTAAGTGTAGAACCACACAGCTGGTATATTTCTCTGGGGTTACTTCTACCCATAGGCAGTACTTTGCATTTGTCAAGGTTAAACTTCAGTTGCCTAATATCATTATAGGCCTAATGACTCATGAGTACAATGAACAGTTGTGCAGAGAAATAGAGTGGCCCGGCCAGTAAATCAGAATGTCTTGTAATGGGGGATTTTGACTTTCCAGATATTGACTGGAACTTGTGGGTTGGTCACTCACATGCTAGCAAAACCTTTCTGGATTATTGGAGGATTATTTTCTACAGCAACATGTTCGAGGGTCACCAAGAGCGAGTAATACTCTTGATCGGATTATCAGCAGTGATTATTCATGCATTAAGCATTTGCAGGTAAAAGAACAACTAGGTAACAGTGATCACAGTGTACTGATGTGGGATTTACTTAAAGATGTAACTAAAATCAAGGGTAAAGGGAAGGATTTTTGCTTTTGTAAAGGTCTCAGACAGTTTTTAAATTCCATATGGTGGGAACAACTGATGATGTTACCCCTGGCAAATTCAAAATGGGAAGCCTTCAGGGGCTTAATCTTGGAGGCTATTAGGCTGTTCATACCAACTAAGTATTACTGTTCAAGGTTTCAGGCCTAAATGGATGTCAGGTGAATTAATGAGGCCCGTGGCAGAGAAGAAAAATGCATGGGATGCATATAGATTATCAGGCAACACAGTAAGCCTACGGCAAATATAAGCTAGATTGCAATCAAGTCACAAAGGAGGTTAGGCAGGCAAAGGCAGATTATGAGAAATCTTTTGCAAAGGATACAAAGAAAAACAGCAAAGAGTTGTTTACATATATAAACTATAGAAGGAAGGGAATGAATCAGATCGGTCCACTTAACATAGATGGTTTAAGTATTGATGATCCTGCTCAAGTAGCTGATAAACTGAATGAGTATTTTGCATCTATATTCACAAATGAAGGGTTATTCAAGGAGAGGAATGCCAGAAGTTGATCAAACTCTACCAGGGAGCTAAGTGATTTTGTGATAACTGAGAGCAAAGTGGAGGAGAAAAGATGAATGAGTGAGTGAAAAAAAATATATACAGTGGATTCTGGTTATTTGGGACAAACCTTAAAGAACAGAACCCAATCGAGAAAATAGCCAGGGTTTACTTCGCTTAATTGAGACAACATGCCGTTTAATCTAGTCAGGAGACCGCAGCGCTCGAGATTACCCTACAATTGTCTCCGACCGTACTTCGTGGTTCGATCGAATTTCTGGAGGTCACAACCATAAAACAATTAGCAGTCACCTGTTTATTGGGCTTTTCTGTTAGTGAAATCTATCATAAACGGACAGTAAACTCGATCTTATTGAATTTGTGATAATACCGACAGCTGGAATTCTGTGGGTTATTATGGTGAAATGTGTTTACACTTCCATAAAATCTTCACTCATATAAAAAAAAATTAATTTTCAGAATCTTCTCTTCATTCCTATTTTTTAAATTAATTAATTTAAAAAAATAATTTTTCGAATCTGCTCTTCATTCCTGTTTTTTAAGCTTCGTAATTTGTTACTCTGTTCTCACTTGCGTGTATCATGCTACTTGCGATTTGTGTGTGTGCTTTGTTCTTTGCTACTGATTGTTTATCTCTTTTACTGTTTTAAATTTTAACCCCTACCCACAAATGTCGGTGAACAGAAATGTCAGCTAGTTCCCATCTCTCTACCTCTCTCCCCCACAACTAAACCGACCGAGTATACCTCTAGCAATGCTGCCAAATTAAATCAACATCTAAACTAAACATAAATGTCTTTCAGCTTTTCCAAATTCTAGTGCTAAATCCTCCCCCCCCCCTTTTATATAGGCATGCATAGCTTAATTAATTAATACATACTGTACATATTACAGTATGTATTAATTAATTAAGCTATGCATGTAAGCGTAAATCTATCTTTATTTTACTAATCTGTGGAAAATATTCTTGCGATTTTCCCGTATCATTTAATTTTTTAATTGGTAAGGTAATAAAGTGTAAATTTGTACTTAATATATCTTTACTTTATAGCCTGTGGATATTCCTCCTATTTTCGCTAATTAGAATCACTGTTTAATAGAATTAAAATTGAATTTACTAACGTGATCACAACGAACGGCACTTACTACATATTGTATAGTGAACGGTACTTGACTTTGGTGAGTTCATCTTAACGTGATTTGATCGTGCAGAAAATGAATCGTAAAGCTGTATTTTTAACTATTTATGTGAAACATCACATAATTGGGGCAGCCGCTTAATCGGGCCAAAATGTGCTAGTCCCGATGTGTCCCATATAAGCAGAATCAACTGTATATGTAACCTATCAGGAAAAAAATATATATAAAATATAAGAAAAATGTATAAAAATAAAATGCAAGTAGAGTGAGAATGCAGATTATGAATGAAGTAAATGTGTCTCTCCCCCACCACTGCCAGCTAACATATCCTACGCCCAGAGCTGGATGGGCAGTTTGACCATCCTACTGGAATCAACACTTATCCTGACAATCTACTGACAACTATCACTGACTGAGATATACTGCAGCTCCGCCAACATGCTATTTGGTGATTCGAACTGGGTACTCAGACCCAGTTCCCTTTAAAACTCCATTCCCCAGGCAGGGAGGAGATGGGTCCCTGCCTGCCCCATACTTTGCTTGGTGGGTCTTGTCACCACTGACCTCTTTGGGGATGCCTACTCTATCGTTCCCATCCCTCTACCTCTCTCCCCCACAACTAAACCGACCGAGTATACCTCTAGCAATGCTGCCAAATTAAATCAACATCTAAACTAAACGTAAATGTCTTTCAGCTTTTCCAAATTCTAGTGCTAAATCCTCCCCCCCCCCCTTTTATATAGGCCTTTCCAGCCACTGAAATTCTCGGAAATTAGGTGGCAGGCCCTGCCAGAGTACTTAAATAATCTATTGGGTGCCTGATCTGCCTCCTTGTGGCAAAGTGTGGGCAACTGTGGGTCCCAGTAGGTGCCCAACAGCTAAATGGTCAGAGAAACAACAGAACATAATACTACACAACAAACCACTCTCCACACTTTTTGAATCTCTGGCCTCCACAGAGTTCTGTGTCACACATACAAAGAATATGATGCGGAGATGGAGGGTCTCTCTCAACTAGCACACTTTACTTTACATTTTACACTTGCACATATTTCTCTTCATTCTAAAGTAATGCAGAATTCCATAAACTACAAACTCCAAAACTATCTTGAAATTTTCCATTTGATGAGTAATTTTCAGTATGGCTTCCATCAGTGTTGATGGAAGCCATACACTAGTATATCCACTTGGATATACTAGTGTATGTTTCCCAATCTGTGGACAAATTTAATGTAAAAGTTTAGTGAAATTCAAGCATTTGCTCATGACATTTCAAATGCTTTTTATTGTGTTTGGCATAAAGATCTTCAAGGTAACTTCCATCTTATGAACTGCCAACTGTTTTTGTATTCTTCCAGAAACCAGGCACATACGGAGTGATCTGTTTGAGGTGTTTAAGGTCTTGAATGGATTTAGTAAACTGAATGTGAATGGCATTCTTCCTATTGCTGAGACTATACACATGAGGGTGCATAAATTTAATTTGAGGAAGGATGGTGGTTGGATAGGTGATTTGTGATAGCTTGCCTTCAGGTAGCGGGTGGTTGATTATTGGAACTGGCTTCCATCGGTTGTTGTGGAAGTGGATGGTTTGAATAAATTCAAGGAAGAAGTAGACAAATTCTTGGAGGGTGTGTATAGTGGAAGTGTGAGCTTTTTTTTTTTTTTTTTTTGATTCTGTACAAGCTAGCTTTCTTGCATCATTTGCCACTACTACTAATTGGGTATCCAGTTTTCTCTCTGATTGTGATTAAACCCTCACTGCAGGTGATGAAAAATGGATCTCCGTTTTCTAACTTTAATGTTGGTGTTCCCCCAAAGTTCAGTTCTTTCTCCTTTTCCCTCTTGTATGTTAATGAACTTCTTCCATTGACTAGAAATCCTATCCATTGTTTTGGTGATGACAACACACTGCATTCCACTTTCCAGTTAGAGAAACCTTGTCCTGCACAAATGGCTTCAATTTCTCGAATATCCATTACCAATTCTTTAAATGCTTATGTCCAGGTAATTCTTCAGTGGGGCAAAGATAACTTAGTTAATTTCAATCCTAAAATTCAGTCCTATCTTATATCTCGCAAAAAGGATCCTTCTGCTCCTTTGCATATCTTTGATGACACTCAGATTTCTAGACAAGATCACATATCTCTATTGGGGATTAGCCTGACCTAACCTTGCTTGGCAAAAGCACATCACAAATATTGCTTCTCTCTTAGTCTTCTAGACCAGCATTTCCCAAACTTTTTTAGTCACAGAACACTTTTCATTTCACACTATATTTACGGAACACTTACGAAACACAAGTTTAGCAGGAGCCAAAGAACTGTTTGCTAATATTTTATTACATACAATGCACTGTGCATCAGGAGCATCTTTATTTCCAATGCGTGTAAAGCTGGACATAGCCAGGTGGGCAGGAGCAGCAGTGCATAGCGCACACACACTTCTTGATTAGACCGGGGGTTTGGGTCCGTGACCACCAAATACGGACCGTCGATGTCTGTCTTGCATTGTTTCAGCCAGCCGGAGAGGGACAGTGGCACAAATCACCGTCGAATTCAACGAGGGATGTGCCAGAAATGTCTCCACTAAGACCAACAGGCGATCATTAGCTGCAATAGGTGGAGCCACTGACCCATCAGAGTCCCATTGCTAACACCAAGGCGCAGGACTCTACATCTGAACTGGGCAAAAGAACCTCGGCACTGGACCTTGGATGATTGGAGACTGGTCCGATGAGTGCCGTTACCAGTTATTTCACACGGACTGGAGGGTGTATATTTGGTGGAACTGCACTAAGCTATGCACACATCGTGTCAACAAGGAACTGTTCAGACAGGTGGATGGTCAGTAATGGTCTGAGGCATGGTCAACTGACACACGTCAGCCTCTTATACATTTAGACCCATCTCTGAATTGTCCAGGTTACATGTCCCTCCTTGCAGACCATCTGTATCCCTTCGTGGTCATCGTGCACCTGCAGGGCAATGGACTCTTTCAGCAGGACAATGTGCCTCCCCACAGAGCTGTGGTGACTAGAACATTGTTCGAAGAGCATTCTGCAGATTTTATCCCACCATGGAATGGCATCCTCTTTCACCGGGCATGAATCCTGTGGAGCATCTTTGGAATGCTGTGGAGAGGTCCGTTCGAGCTTTGATTCCTCTACCCAGAAATGCGACGAAATTATGGACAGCAGTGCAGCAAGCATGTGTGGAAATACCTGTGGAATGTTTTTGTGAACTAGTGGACTCAGTGCCTCGCCGTGTGAATGCCCTTATCTAGGCGAAAGGTGGTCCTAGGTAGGTATCCCATGATTTCTGTTCACTCAGTGTACTTCTCTTCTGTTCTGCAGCCTTATGATAACATAAACATGTGATTTCTTATGCAGATAATATTAAACTCTTTGACTGTTCTCATTTAATCTTCCATCATTACACAAGGCCTCATCTGTAAAATGCTAAAAGAATTTTCTTCATATCTTTATTCTTTAAATTTGTCCTTTAATCCATCAAAACAGATCAACTTCAATTCTCTCTTAAAAGCAACATCCTTTCAATCATGGCCTCTCACGATTCTCAAATTATTCCTCTTTTCCACGAACATGAGGGGCTGGGAATCTACTTAAGACTCCAAATTTAATTTCTCCAATCTTGTAAACTATTTTTTTGAAACACCAAATTGTTCTTGTAAGTGCTAAACAAAATCTGCAATGTATTCACTCTGCCCATATTATTATCAGATATTTTTCAACAATGATCAGACCTCATTCTCTGTGTTTCACCACTTTGAGCAGATATTCTCACTCAAACTTTAAAAAAAATCACCCATATTTAATACTGGTTTCTTAGGTGGACTTTTTGTCCTGTGAGTCTATAAGGCTGCAATCTTATGTGGTCAGCTGCTTCAGTTAATTTGAAATTTCTTTTTCAATTTGGTACAACTTCTCTGTTATTATGCAAATTATATAACTTTGTCATTGACTGCTCTGAAATTTGGGTATTAGTGGCATGGAAAATTTCCAGCAAATCTAGACAGAATCAGTTCTCACTTCTTCATTAATTAAGTTTGGTTAATAAAGAGGTGGAGTTAACAACACTCAGCATTTGGCTGAAAAGCATTTTCCATTTATTGACTTGCTGAATTTATACCCTGGCTTATTAATTCACAGTAAAGCTCTTCTTTCCTATGCAGCTAAACTAATTCAAATGAATTGCAATTGTCCAAAGAGAAGATGCCTCCGTAGCCAGATGGGAAGGAGCAGCAGTGCGTAGCACACGCTTCTTGATTAGACCAGGGTTCGAGCCCATCACCACTAAGTACGGAGGATGCGGAAAGGTCAGGGAATGACCACCGCATATCCCGGAGCAATATGGCCTTAGTTGCTAATACTCCTAAAAAAAAAAAACCAAATAACATACAAATAAATAACAGTCCAAAGACAACCAATTCTTTATATTGGTTGTCTTTGTATCCTTTCTCTTCTTCAGATTTTGCACTTTAATCTCTTTGTCTTACTAATAATAATCTTGTGAGGTATACTTACTATTATTAAATGACCCCATTTTTATTTTAATTTCCTATGCCTTTCTTAAAACTATATGATTTTATTACAGATTATTTTATTAATTGCTGTCTGGGCTAGCCCCTTTAGCTATTCCTGGGTTGTCTCAGAGCATGCTATGGTTGCCAGTATGTGTTGTGCCAGGTCTGTGCTTTTCTCTGCTATGGACTTACTGGATACACGTCATGTTAAGGAGCTGGGTATATTCTTACCATGTGTATGCTGTATTAAGTCCTTGAGGTTGTAGCAGACATTCTCTCAGATATGCCAAACTGTGCTTGCTACATGGGATTCTAAAACATTGATAAAATTGATATTTAGATGATACTCAAGCCAATTGGACCTAATTTTGTTGAAGGCTGATCTGTCTGTGGCAGTCAAATCCTCTGCTTGCACCTTCATAATGGTGGGACTGGGTATAACCCCCATGTGCAAATCCCGAAATACGGCACAGCACACTGAGAGTGACCATCCAGGTGTGAACTAATGTAAGCAGGGGTCGAGGTGTGGCACCCACACCACACAGAGGAATGCCGCCCCTCTGTGTTACCAGGCAATACTAGGTGGTAGATGAATCTCATCAACTGGTACAATACCACCTCTCTGCTTATTGGAGGCTTGAAGTGGTGGAACCCATGTTCAGTCTCTAAAGTAGTGGTTTTCAACTGGAGTGCCACAACAACAGTTCAGGGGTGCCATGTAATGTGGGTTTAAGTTACTTAAACTTATTATTATTATTTTTTTAAATTTATATGTTTATTTAATTATAAAAAGGTGTACAGTATCTTTTTAATTTTGTGGTGATCTATAATTGATGTTTACTTAGTACCTCTATATAAAGAATAAAATTATATACTGTATATATATAATTTGTATTATGAAATGTAATTTTTATAATTATATTATTGTAATAACTATCATATAACATATATTTTTTAATATTATATATATATACACACACACAGAATTGGATCTAACAGGCAGAAAATTGAGTGGAGTGCCGCAAAATAAAATAAATAACTTAGGGGTGCCGTTATTAAAAAAAGGTTGAAAACCACTGCTCTAAAGCAGTGATGGGCAAACTTTTTTAGGAGTGGGCCAAAAAAAAAAGAAAAAATTTTGGCAGGTCAATATAATTTATTATAAAATGCAATAAAGACTCAAAAAAATAGTATAGTTTAAAAATTCTTTAATGCTAATGCGATGAATGAAGTTGTGGCTGCATTTCTAAAAGTTCCTCATAATCTGGTTCAAACTGGGATGTACTGATTCTGAGAAGTGAAGTTAAATGCTTATCTGTCAGTCTGTTTCTAATACAACTCTTTCGAAGTTTCATTGTAGAAAATACCTGTTCACATAGATAGGATGAAGCAAACATAGCACTAACTTTCTGGGCGTGAGATATCAGATTTGGGAAACTAGATTTTGACAAAGACTTGTAGAACTAATTTTGGGACATTGAGAAACAACTGTTAGAGGTGATTGTTAGATTGCAATTCAATTAATTCAAGCTGCAATTCAATTAATTCAAACTTGGAGCATACAATGTTTAACAAACTCCCCATCAGAGAGAGCTTTATTACTTTTAGCAATATTGTATGCTACAATATAACCTGCATGTGTAGCTGCTTACTGAGAACGAACTATTTTTTTTTTTTTCTTAAAAAAATTTTGGTAACTTGATAATTTTTTGTGAAGATCTTCTACTTTTCGTTTCCTTTTATATTCGGACATTGCTTCGTAATTGGAATTTTTATGCTTAGAAGTGAAGTGGCGGGAAATGTATTCTTTGAAGACTGCTACGGTTTCATTGCAGATGAGACACAGTGGTTTATCCTTTACAACTGTGAAAAAGTACTTCCAGGTCCATTCATCTTTGAAAACACGGCACTCTAAATCAATTTTACGTTTTTTAGTAGACATTTTGGGGGTTGAAATATTTTACTAATATCCACAATAAAACTCACAAGCACCAACAACAATACTATTTTTAATAATTTCACCATCATGACGCTAACATTCAACATTTATGAAGTTGGAATGCGTTGGCCTGTCTCCATTCAACGGTAGGTTCCCGCTTCGCAAAAAGCAAATCAATCCAAGTTCCCTAAGGTTAATTTCTTTCTTCCACTCTTTTCCTCTTGTATATTAATGACCTTCTTCCATTGACCAGAAATCCTATCCATAGTTTTTCTGATGATAGTATGTTGCATTACACCTTCCAGTTTGAGAAATCTTGCCCTAATCAAACAGCTTCAACTTCTCAGATATCCACTACTAATTCGTTAAATTCTGAACTTCAGGTAATTCTGCAGTGGGGAAAAGATAACAGAACTGATTTCAGCTTTTCTAAAACTCAGTCCTGTCTTATAAGTCGCTAAAAGGATTCTTCTATTCCTTAGCCTATCTTCGATTATCTGGATTGCCTCAGAATCTGATTTTGACCCAAGATCATATATCTCTCTCTTGGGGATTACCCTGACTTCTAATCGCTCTTGGCATATGCACATTACAAATATTCTTCCTTTGCATTTAAAAAATTGGGTTTTTTCCTTTCGCTCTCTGCGTTTCTTTTCTTCAAAATAGCTGTTCAGTCTGTACAAATCGCAAATCTGACCTACTATGGAATATTGTTCCCACATATGTGATGATGCCCCCTGAACTTCCCTCTCTCTCAAGGCTTCTAGATTCCATTTAGAAGAGGACAGTTAGGTTAATTAATGACTCATCTTAACAGTCTCTCCACTCTGTCTCAAAGACGTTCCCTTTCTGCTGCTTGCCTATTCTACAGATACCTCCATGGGTACTGTTCTTCCGAATTGGTATCTATAATTCCCGTGCTCTCTCTCTCTCTCTCTCTCTCTCTCTCTCTCTCTCTCTTTCCAAAGCCGTCCGAATACGTGCCGCAACCAGTTGACATCCTTTTATTGTTCAAGTTCAAACTTACAGAACCAACTTTTCTTCTTCCTGATTTATTCATTCAACTTCTGTTTTCCGGAATAACCTTCCTTCATATATTTCTGAAAATTACAACCTACAGAAGTTCAAGTCTAATGTCAACAAATATCTTCTTTCATCTTCTCAAATCTTTTAATATTATTGTCTCAGTTAATAGATATCAAGAAAACTAAGAACAACTACCCCACTCCACTTATAGTCCCCTCACCCCAACCCTCAAAATCGAAACCTTCACTGAAATTTCTGTGTTATTAACAATTTTATGATATAAAATAGATAATGGCCAAATTTTAAGGATATTTGCTGTTGCCATTATTGATAAAATGGATAATGATTGATGACTAACTCCTTTTATCTCTTACACTGACATATATTTGAAACTGCTTGAATCCTTAGTGTAGGTTTGGGTCCTCTTTGGTTTGGTTTTTCCTGACGTTAGAATAAATAAGTCCTTCAGTAAGTTAAGAAAAAGAAGTCCACTTTAGGAAATTAGCATCCATGCTTTCCAGTGAAGTAAGTTGAGGTATATTAAGTTTTAGTTGAGCCAATTTCTATAGTCAAATTAAGATTACAAGCTATTCTGTGATGTATTCACGCTGCAGTTCCACCCCCTTGTCATCAACACACTGCTTTTGTAAGCAATTAGTACCATGAATTGTGAAGTGAAAGGTATATGGAATGAGTGAGAAGAGAGCAGCTAACAAGTGACCTTTAAACTGCCTATATAATTTCTCTCCACTATAATTGTCCATAATGAAGCTTTCACATTTCCTTGCTCATTTAAGTTGCTTAGTGCAATTATCATACTTCATGCAACTTTATGTTCCCCTTAGTATTAATTACCTCTTATCACACTTTGGGATTGATCCTATATATTCACTACTGCAATTTTTCATCCACTATCCCAAGTTGCCACTATGTGTCAATTAGCCCCCACAGTATTGAGGTTAGTTGACTTGATCAGAAGTTCAAATGTGTTCAGTTTGTTACACCACTCCTGTCATTACTGTATAGGCAGGCTACATTTGGTATTTTTTTCCTCTGATATATCCTTTGTAGTTACTTTAATAAGAGTTAGAAGCCAACTGCTTGTTTGGA
Organism: Mastigoproctus giganteus; assembly: GCF_048544385.1. Taxonomy (NCBI): domain Eukaryota; kingdom Metazoa; phylum Arthropoda; class Arachnida; order Uropygi; family Thelyphonidae; genus Mastigoproctus; species Mastigoproctus giganteus. Next base: position 73,083,511 of record NC_143576.1, read on the forward strand.
TTGTTTCTATTTCATGTGTATAGTATTTCATGGTCACACAAGGTTGTCAGGGCAGGTGCAGGGTTAACCTCTTTAGCATTAACCTCTTTTTTGAGGTCATTTATTTTACTTTTTAATGGGATAGATGCTGTGTTAGTTTGTTGTTTGGTTTTTAGGAACATTAGCAACTAACGCCATATTGCTCCGGGATATGCGGTGGTCATTCCCTGACCTTTCCGCATCCTCCGTATTTGGTGGTGACTGGCTCGAACCCCGGTCTAATCAAGAAGCGTGTGCTACGCACTGTTGCTCCTTCCCACCTGGCTACGGAGGCGCCGATGTGCTGTGTTAGGCATATTCATGATGTCACTTTGTTGTTCATAGTAGATACTGTCTGCATATACCATGCCATGTTGAATGGTGTTGTTTGATTAAGTAAGATTGTCACTGAAGACAAGTTATGATCCTTAAACTGAAATTTTTATATTTAGTTCATTTTATCCTATTGGAGTTGTACAGTATGAAGCAAGTCTTCCCAATGTTTCCTATTTTAAGTGGTTTGAGTTATTTTATTGATATTAACAATAGTTTTAATATATATTTTCATTGTAATGTTAAAAGTTTGTTTATGTAAACAATTACGTTGAACTGAGTTGAATTTCTAACTATTGTGTGTTTCTGGCAGTTTGTAGCAATAAAGTGGTGAATATTTCTTAGAAATATGTTAATATTTTTTAATTATTGTTTTAGAAGTTTGTGCTATAATAATTTATTTTCATATATTTTTTTTTTTTGTTGATATTGTTATATATTTGAATTCATTTTTGTAGCGTAATCCACCTCCAAAGAGGGTTAAACATGAAAAACCCCCTTCCAGTAGTAGTCACAATGATGATACTGGAAACATGTTTCAGGTATGTTAATTCAGATATCTGCAAGCTACTCATTTACACTTTTTTCCTTCCCAGATTACTGGAATATTCAAAATTAACGTTTGTAATTGGATGTTAAATGTGGCAATGCAAGTTACCCAACAAAAGACACACTTCCCGAAATCTGTTTTTTTTAACAATCATATTTGTTTGGTGCAAATTTGCATAAAAATAACTTCAATTTTTGTGCTTTAATGTATATATGCATCCATTCAATTGCGGTTGATGAATGAGTGCTGTAAATGGCAAGGCACTTGAAATGAACTGCTGAGCTATATTGGCATACTGATTGAACATGAGCTATTGCATTATGGCTGGGATTTTGCCTAGTGTCATTCTCTGTCTAGAGAGTGCTATAAAAGCTATATACTTGGTTTACAGTTTCATACGTTTTTTGTTGAAATTATGTTATCTATTTTAGTGTTTTCAACAAGAAGAAATGGTAAACATTTTTGAAGGTTATGTTTGATGAATTTTAATTCTTTAGTTTGTGAAAAATGAAACATCGTCCTTAGTCTACCGATAAAATTTAGTGCAAAAAGTGCTTTCCTCTAAAATTTTACCATAAAAGGTTGTTATAAAGGATCCACAGCCTGGGACATCAGGACTGAAAAAACTTTTATTACCAATGGCAACTGTGGTTGCTGTTGGCAATAAAAGTTATACTCATGAAATGTTATAATTGTTCTCATGATTAATTATGGAAAGCAAGCGTTTTGGTAATTTATTTAAAAGCACGCTGGTGGAATATTAGTCTTAAAGTGACTTTCATTAATAATTCGTGTTTTTGGAACAGGATCATCTGAAACAACCCCTAAAGTGAGGTTTTGGCATTTAAAAGAAATGCAAGCTAAAAATTATTTCTGTTTTGTGATTTTCTAATATTATGCAGGTGTTCATTAAAAGTAAGACAGTCTTAAGCAACTGGATTTTTATTTTATTATTATTATTTTATTTATTTATTTATTTTTTTTTTTTAGTTCCATGAAAGTCAGGAACTTTCTCTGAGCATTAAAGAAAGATAGAGGTTCACAGTAAAATTTTAAAAGATGAAAATCTTGAACAGTAACTTTTTGGGATTGTTTTACTTTGAACTGGACCATTTTAAACAGCATAATTTTTTTTTATTGTAAAGATTATTTCTTATTGCAGTACTAATCTTAGTCAAAATTAGATGCTGGTGGCTACTTCTTTTAATCATAAAAGTTAATGCATTTTGAAAGAATTATCTAAGAGTTTAAAATTTTTAATCTTGAAAATTAAAAATATAGAATTTGAGATAATCCATTATTTTACTAATATTAGAGAAGTCTTTATTTTTTGATATTAGACACAAAACATAAAACCAGATATTGAAAGAGACTAAGTATACTCTAACCTATGTTGAATTTTTGGGAACTCGAAGTTTGCCACTTAGAACAGTTTTATTTGTTGTTTATGTTAACTAAATTAAGGACATCTAATTTTTGGAATAGCAAGAATGGAGCAGGTGATAGTTTTGAACCTTTTATTAGTTTGACAAACTGTTCTATATTAATATTGGTTATTGTTCTGAATCATATTTTAAATAACACCATACTTACTTACTCCATGGTGCTATAGTCCTTGTAGAACCTTGGCCTCCTCAATGATTTTTCTCAAGCTGTCTCTTTCCCTAGCCATTGTTCTCCATTGTCTCACCCTGAGCTGTCATAGGTCATTTTCTGTGTCATCCACCCACCTCTTTCTTGGTCTGCCTCCTGGTTGCCCTTCCATTGCTTTCCTTGGCCATCTGTTTTCCTCCATTCGTATCATGTGGCCTGCCCATCTAAGTCTTGATCTCTTTATCACTCGTACTATATCTGGTTCTCTATCCTTCAGCTCTTAGTTTTTTCTTATTTTCCACTCTTCCCTGACTTTTACTGGGACAGAGATTTTCCTTAATATCTTCCTTTCCCACACATTTAAAGATTTTTTTTGTCCTTCTTATTAAGCATCCATGTTTCACTAGCATAAGCCACGACAGGTTATAACACTAATTTCGTTCTTCTAGAGAGCAGCCTTGATTGAAAGGGTTTCTGCAGGAAGAAATAGCATCTATTACCAACATTGAAACGAGCCTGAATTTCTGGGATGTTACTGCTATCATGTTGAATCATAGCTCCAAAATATTTGAAGGATTCTGTTTATTAAAACTATGCTTTGCTGGTTGCCAAGTTTGTTGGGTACTTTCTCTCTTCTTCCTACTTGTAATCATAAACTTCGTTTTATTTTCATTTACCTTCAACTCAACCCTTTCTACTTCTTTCTCAAACTCTTCAAAAGCTGTTCTCAGAATATGTGGGTTTTTTGCTAAGTGCTGGTATGCTGGTAGAGTTTATTATATATGATCCCATTGGTGGTGGCTGATACTTACCTGATAACTCTCTCTTAAAAGGCACTGGCGATAAAGGCTCCCCCCCCCCCCGTCTCAGCCCTTTCCTCACTTCAAAGGACTCTGAGAGATTCCCTTACAACTTAACCGTGAATTTGCTTCCTTCCAGCACGACCTTTGCCAGCCTTACAAGCTTTTTTTGGTATGCCCAGGCTTCCCATTGTTTTTAACAGCTCCACTCTATCCACACTTCATATGCCATTCTGAGATCAATAAAGAGATGGTGCAGATCTACATTATATTCATAGAACTTCTCCAAGTTCTGTCTGAAGGTGGAAATATGGTCAACAGCAGACCTCCCTGCATGGAACCCACTTTGATATTCACCAACTCCTTCTGCTATTCTCAATATTCTTCTAGTCAGAATGAAGGATAAAATCTTATATGTTGTACTAAGTAAGGCAACCCCTTCCGTAGTTTCCATGCATTAGTTTATCTCCCTTCTTGTGGATTGGGCAATTCTCTTTCCCATATTAGCATCAGCATTAGTAGCGGCATACGATGCAAGAAAGCAAGCATATGCAGCATCAGCCAAAAAAAAAAAAAAAAAAAAAAAAAACCCTCCCATTTCACCCCTCCATTTGTTCCAAATGCCTGTCCAGCTCAGCCTTAAATTTATTTAGGCTATCGACTTCCACAACAAAAGATGGAAGTCTGTTCCACCAATCAACTATCCACTGGCTAAAGGCAAATTTCTACACCTCTATTTTACAACTGCCTTTCCTCAGTTTGAATCTGTGCCCCCTCAGGTTCTTAATCTGAGCAAGAGGAAAGAATCCCATCAGTATTCAGTTTGCTCAACCTATTCAAGGCCTTATACACCTCAGCCAGATCATCTTGTAGTTGCCTACCCTTCACGTGCTGCAGTTTGCAGAACTTAAGCCTTTCTTGGTAATTACACCCATTTGTTACCCTCGCCAATCTTGTCCTTCTTTGTACTTGTTCTAACAATTCTACATCCTTCGTAAAATGAGGCCTGGCCATTGCCTTGTATAACAGGATAATCATATCCCTGTCCCTGCTAGCAAAATTCCAATATATCATTGACAAGATTCCATTGACCTGCCCTGGCAGCCTGTCTGCACTGCTCAGCAAAATTCATATTTGACTGCACAATTACCCCCAGGACTTTTCCACTTCCCTGGGTGTAGTACCACAGAGTTGGTATATTTCTCTGGGGTTACTTCTACCCATATGCAGTACTTTGCATTTGTCAAAGTTAAACTTCAGTTGCCACTTCTCAGCCCATTTACCTAACTTTTCTAGATTCTGTTTCAGTAGCATACTGTCTTTACTATCATTAACAACCCTGCCAACCATTATATCATCTGCAAACTTGGACATTAAACCTTATATACCTTCATCAATATCATTGATAAATATATAAAACAACAATGGGTCCAACACCGAACCCTGGGGAACTCCACTAGTAACATTTGTCCACGAAGAGCAGTGTCCATTAATTACCACTCTCTGTTGTCTCCCACTCAACCATCCCTTTATCCATTGCAGCAACTTACCTTAATGCCATACTTCTCCAGTTTGTATAGCAGTCTTCCATGTGCAACAGTATCAAAAGCTTTCCTGAAATCCAAGTATATGATATCAAAATTATTTTTGGCATTCAGTTCCTTTGTGACCACATCATAGTATCTAGTCAAATTGTTCAAGCAAGACCTCCCTTTAATAAACCCATGCGGTGTCTTAACTATTACTGCAGTCTTGTCTAGATGATCCTGCAATACTTTGTTAACCAGTGATTTCATTATTTTTCCTGGAATACAAGTTAAACTGAACGGTCTATAGTTACTTGTCGCCTTTTGAACCTGCTTTGTGAATTGGTGATACATTCACAAAGCACACCTCCATTCCATGGGGATCTCCCCCTAAGTCCAAGGAAGCTCTCATAATTATGGACAAGGGCCTGCTTACTTCCATTGTTGCCCCCTTTAATATAACTAGATAGATCCTATCCACCCCAGATGCCTTTTTTTTTTTTTTTTTTTTATGTTTAACTTCAACAATTTCTCCTCCACTTTGCTCTCAGTTATTACAAAATTACTTAGCTCCCTGTTAGAGTTTGATAAAGACCTGGCACTCCCCACTCCCCTCATTGAATAACTCCTCATGTGTGAATGTAGATGCAAAATATCATTCAATTTACCAGCTACCTGAGCATGGTCATCAATAGTCAACCCATCTATGTTAAGTGGTCCAATCTGATTCATCCCTTTCCTTCTAGAGTTTGTATAAGTAAAGAACTCTTTGCTGTTTTTCTTTGCATTCTTTGCCAAGGATTTCTCATAATCTGCCTTCGCCTGCCTAACCTTTGTGACCTGATTACAGACTAGTTAATATCTCTCATAGGCTTCTGTGTCACCTGATACTTTATATGCATCCCATACATTTTTCTTCTCTGCCACGAGTCTCATTAGTTCATCTGACATCCATTTAGGCCTAAACCTTAAACAGTATTTCTTGGTTGGAAGGAATGAAAAGCCTAGTAGCCTCCAAAATTAAGTCCCTGAAGGCTCCCCATTTAGAATTCACTGTTGGTAACATCATCACTTGATCCCACTGTACAGAATTTAAAAATTGTCTGAGACCTCTGTAGTCACTTTTACGAAAGCAAAAGCCCTTCCCTTTAGCCTTGATGGTTTTTACATCTTTAAGTAATTGCTACATCAGTACATTGTGATCACTGTCACCCAGTGGTTCTTTTGTCTGCAAATTCTTAATACATGAATAATCACTGCTGATAATCAGGTCAAGGGTATTACTCCCTCTGGTTGCCTCTCAAACATGTTGCTGTAGAAAACAGTCTTCCAATAAATCCGCAAAAGTCTTGCTAGTGTGCGAGTGACCAATCCACAATTTCCATTCAATATCCAGAAAGTTAAAATCCCCCATTATAAGACATCCTGATTTACTGGCCCACTCTATTTCTTTGCACAATTGGTCATTATATTCTTTGTCATATTCTTCTTCCATTTTTTCTATTCTTTTCGTTTGGCTACATACTCACTTTGCTTCAGCTCTTTTAGCCCCATAATCCTCATTATTCTTTCTAGTTTCTCTCTAAAATTTTCTGCCTGGCTTGGTTTCGTTCTTCCAGGATCTTCTCACAATCCTGATAAAATAATTTCTCACTCTTTTTTTGTTCCACTCCAAGTGCCTCTTCTGCTGTTACACTCGGTGCTTCCTTAAATCTTCCCATTTTTTATTGATGGGCTCGCCATCCTGTGTTTGGTGTTTCTCCAGTTGTTCCTCGATTTTCATTCTAAATCTTTCTCTAGTATCTGCATCTTCTTTATAGTTATCTTGTTGATATCTTTTCTTTGTTATCCCTCCTTTCCTCTATATACCTTTGAGAGCCTATTTCGCAGACAGCACCGTACCATAAAGTACGATGGTACTTTATACATAGGTTGACCCTGCCAACCTTCATATCGTCTGCAAACTTGGACAAACCTGCCAAACTTTGTATTATCCAAAAACTTGGACATTAATCCTGATATACCTTCATCAATATCATTGATGAATACACAAAACAAGAATGGGCCCAGCACCGAACCCTGGGGAACTCCACTAATAACATTTTTCTATGAAGTGCAGTGTCCATTGATTACCACTCTCTGTCATCTCCCACTTAATAGTAGGAGACCGGCGGAATTACTTAGCAAGTACAGGTCACTGTTGAAAAAAAGCCGTGAATTAGGGTTGAACTTGAAAGTGTCTGCAATTCTGCCCAGACACGATAGGAGGGAGTATATGATGAGAGCCTTGTCGATCAATTCGGCCCTGGAGGGATTGTGCAAGGCTCAAGGGGTAGAATTTTTTTCAGCCTGGACTGTACTTGTTAACAGGAGAGATTGCTTCTACAGGGATGGGATACACTTAAATAGAAAGGGTGCAAGAATTTTTGCTGATGCTGTCGAGGCAGTGTTAGGTGGGTCGGAAAACTGCTAGTTGGGGGGGATACAAGGACTAATAGATTAACAGTAGCCAGTGGCAGAGGTGGAAGTGATTCTTGCACTGCTTCTATTGAAATGAGCAGAAGTCTGAAAAACAGGATGCAGGATATTTCAGAGACTGCTGGGAGTCATTGCGGTACAAGTAAACACATGGGTTGTGTTAGGGTAGCTAAGAATAGAAACAGGTGCATGTATACCTGCGTGTACACCAATGCTAGGAGTTTGGTAAATAAATTTGATGAATTTGAGGTATTGCTCAAAACATCAAAGGCAGATATTGTTGGGATATCAGAGACGTGGTGTCACACAGATATAAGTAATGCGGAACTGGAATTCGGGGAATACAATGTGTATAGAAAGGATAGACAGGACAGGAGGGGAGGAGGGGTTATGCTATTAATTAAGAAACACATAAAGTCCAAGGAAGTGAAGCCAGTCGACATCGATGGACAGGGCAGCGTCGAGTCAGTTTGGTGTGACATAAGCATAGGGAAATCAAAATTGAGAGTAGGAGTGTGCTATAGGCCTAATGACTCTGATGAGTATAATAAGATATTGTACAGGGAAATAGAGTGGGCCAGTAAATCAGAGAGTCTTATAATGGGGGATTTTAATTTCCCAGATATTGACTGGAATTTGTGGGTTGGTCACTCGCACACTAGCAAGGCTTTTGTGGATTTATTGGATGATTGTTTTCTACATCAGCATGTTCGTGAGGCAACGAGAGGGAGCAATACTCTTGATCTGATTATCAGTAGTGATTCCTCATGCATTAAGAACCTGCAGATAAATGAACCACTAGGTGGCAGTGATCACAGTGTGTTGAAGTGGGATTTACTCAAGGAGGTAACTACCATCAGAGGTAAAGGGAAGGGTTTTTGTTTTCGTAAAGGCGACTATGATGGTCTGAGACAGTATTTAAATTCTATACAGTGGGACCAACTGATGATGTTACCAACAGCAAACTCAAAATGGGAAGCATTCAAGGAACTAATCTTGGAGGCTACCAGGCTTTACATACCAACTAAGAAATATTGTTCAAGGTTTAGGCCTAAATGGTTGTCAGATGAACTAATGAGACATGTGGCAGAGAAGAAAAATGCATGGGATACATACAAATTAATGGGTGACATGGAAGCCTATGATAGATATAAGTTGGTCTGTAACCAAGTCACAAAGGAGATTAGGCAGGCAAAGGCAGACTATGAAAAATCCTTGGCAAAGGATGCAAAGAAAAACAGAAAAGAGTTCTTTACATACTTGAACTCGAAAAGGAAAGGGATGAATCAGATTGGTCCACTGGATATTGATGGTTCAACAGTTGAGGATCCTGCTCAGGTGGCTAACAATCTAAACGAGTATTTTGCATCTACATTCACGCATGAGGAGTTATTCAGGAAGGAGAATGATGTAGGTAAAGTAAACATTGGCAGTGAGCTGGATGATTTTGTAATAACTGAGAGGAAAGTGGAGGAGAGATTGTTGGGGATAAACATAAAAAAGGCACCTGGGGTGGATGGGATCTATCCAGTTATATTAAAGGAGGCAGCAAAGGAAGTAAGCAAACCCTTAGCCATAATTATGAGAGCTTCCTTGGACTCAGGGGAGGTACCTATGGACTGGAGATGTGCAAATGTGACCCCAATTCACAAAGGAGGTTCAAAGGCTGACACAAGTAATTATAGACCTGTTAGTTTAACTTCTGTTCCAGGTAAATTAATGGAGGCACTGGTTAAAGAAGCACTGCAGGATCATCTAGACAAGAATTCAGTTATAGCTCAGACGCAGCATGGTTTTGTTAAGGGCAGGTCTTGCCTGACCAATTTGATTGGATACTATGATGTAGTCACAAAAGAACTGGATGCAGGGAATAACTTTGATATTATATATTTGGATCTTAGAAAGGCTTTTGATACTGTTGCACATGGAAGACTGCTGCACAAATTGGAGCAGTGTGGCATTGGAGGCAAATTGCTGCTATGGATAAGGGGATGGTTGAGTGGCAGAAGACAGAGAGTGGTAATCAATGGACACTGCTCAACGTGGACTAATGTTATTAGTGGAGTTCCTCAAGGTTCAGTGTTGGGTCCGTTGTTGTTTTCGGTGTTTATGAATGATATTGATGATGGGATATCAAGTTTAATGTCCAAGTTTGCAGATGATACAAAGGTTGGCAGGGTCGTTAAGGACAATACTGACGCTATGCTGCTGCAACAGGATCTGGACAGGTTGAACAGATGGGCTGAGAGGTGGCAAATGAGGTTTAACATCGACAAATGTAAAGTGCTGCGTATGGGAAACAGTAACCCCAGAGCAACGTATCAACTCTGCGGTACTACACTGACAGTGGTGGAGAATGAAAAGGACCTGGGGGTAATTGTGCAGGCAGATATGAAGTTCTCTGAGCAGTGCAGACGAGCTGCAAGAGTAGCTCATGGTGTCTTGTCAATGATATACAGGAATTTTTCTAGCAGGGATAAGGAGGTGATTATTCCATTGTATAAGGCAATGGTAAGGCCACATCTTGAGTACTGTATACAGGTCTGGAGGCCTAATTTCAAGAAGGATGTAGAGCTGCTGGAACGGGTACAGAGAAGGGCAACAAGATTAGTAAATGGAACAAAGGGTTGGTCTTACGAAGAAAGGCTTAAGTTTTGCAAATTACAGAGTCTGGAGACTAGGCACCGGCGAGGTGATCTGATAGAGGTGTATAAGGCTTTGAATGGTTTGAGCATGCTCAATGCCAATGGGATTCTTCATCTTTCTCAGAATAATCACCTCAGAGGGCATAAATTCAAATTGAGGAAGGACGGATGTCGGATAGATGTGCGGAAATTTGCCTTTGGCCAGCGGGTGGTTGGTTGGTGGAACCGACTTCCATCACTGGTTGTTGAAGTTGATAGCCTAAACAAATTTAAAGCTCAACTGGACAGGTATTTCGAACGAACGGACGGGTGAAATGGGAGTGGGTGTTTTTTTTTTTTTTTTTTGTTTTTTTTGTTTTTTTTGGCTGATGCTGAATAAGCTTGCTTTCTTGCATCATATGCCTCTGCTAATGCTAAATGCTAATGCTAAATCATCCCTTTATTCAGTGTAGCATCTTACCCTTAATGCCATACTTACCAATTTGTACAGCAGTCTTCCATGTTAAAACTGTAAAGTGATAAAAACGCAGTTGTAACCAGTTTCATGTTTTATAATGAAATTGTCTTAATTTGTACTGATGTTATCAGTGGTCATATTATGGAAAGTACATACTAGGATAATTCTCTACACATATTAGGAAGATTGAGAATTCACTACACGTGTTTAGTGAATTCTTAACTAGCATTCCACAGGGACGAATATTTTCTCCTTTATTGCTACTTTGTCCAGTCTGTCATTCTTATGTGGGACCATCTCTAAGGCTCTTGAAGATGCCACTAATAAAAACAGTTACTAAATCAGTATCTTATAATTACAAAAAACTGTTTCTTATTTTTTGGTTTGAACATAAAACATAAAAATCCTGTCATAATACAATTTCAAGAAAAATTTTTAATTTCCAAATTTCCCTGTTGCAGGTCAAGTAACTCCAAAGGTCACAGTGCATAAAGACTTGTGAATCTGTTTCTGTAAAAAATTCCTCCGTAGTCCACACTGCAAGAATTTAGAACCTCCTCCAGAAATAAATAATAAACATAAAAAACAGCTGCTATGACAGTCAAGTTCACGTGTAATTCCCCTATTATCTTGCAGGTCAAGTAACATCAAAGGTCACAGTGCATAAAGACTTGTGAATCTGTTTCTGTAAAAAATTCCTCCATAGTCTACACTGCAAGAATTTAGAACCTCCTCCAGAAATAAATAATAAACATAAAAAACAGCTGCTATGACAGTCAGGTTCACGTGTAATTCCCCTATTATCTTAAAATATATTAAGATGTTTGTGGAGTCCTCATTCTGTGTGATTAAGAGGTTTAGTCTGGCACCATTCCTTCTAATATCTCAACTCCTAAAATGGTCTTATCTCAAATATGGCTTTGGTCCTACAGTCTGCAAATTCCCAGAAACCTGGGTTTTCTGATATGAAGAAACTTATTTTGGATGATCATTAAGTTCATTTTCTAAATTATTCAACCAGGACCAACTTGCATTCAATTTGGAGCAGAATCAGGTTACCTTAAGTAAATACTAGGACTGATTTTTTGAGGGAGGAACATATTCACATAGAACTTTTTTTTTGGATAAGATTCGCTTAGAAATATTAGTAGCAGCAGTGGCATTTGATGCAAGAAAGCAAGTGTATGAGCTTATGCAGCATCAGCCAAAAAAAAAAAAAAAAAAATCACACCATTTCCTCCAAATGCCTGTCCAGTTCCTCCTTAAATTTATTCAACCTATCAACTTCCACAACGACAGATGGAAGTTTGTTCCAGCAATTAACCACCCGCTGGCTAAAGGCAAATTTCCGCACATCTAATCTACATCTGTCTTTTCTTAATTTGAATTTATGCCCCCTTAGGTTCGTAATCTGAACAAGTGGAAGGATCCCATCAGAATTCAGCGTGCTCAACCCATTCAAGGCCTTATACCCCTCAATCAGATCACTGCGCAGGTGCATAGTCTCCAGCCACTGCAATTTGCAGAACTTTAGCCTCTCTTGGTAAGAGGATCCCTTCAATCCCCTCACCAATCTTGTTGCCCTTCTCTGTACACGCTCAAGTAAATCTACATCCTTCCTAAAATGAGGCCTCCAGACCTGTACGCAGAACTCAAGGCGTGGCACGACCATTGCCTTATACAGAGGGATGATCACCTCCTTTTCCCTGCTAGCAAAATTCCTGTATATCATGGACAAAACCCCATGACCTGCCCTGGCAGCCTGTCTGCATTGCTCAGAAAACTTCATATCTGACTTCACAATTACTCCGAGGTCTTTTTCATTTTCTACCACCTTAAGTGTAGTACCAAACAGTTCGTACGTTTCTCTGGGGTTACTTCTACCCATATGCAGTACTTTGCATTTGTCAAGGTTAAACTTCAGTTGCCACTTCTTAGCCCATCTGCCCAAATTATCTAGATCCTGTTGCAGTAGCACACTGCCATTACTGTCATTAACAACCCTGCCAACCTTTGTATCATCTGCAAACTTCGACATTAAGCCTGATATACCTTCATCAATATCATTGATAAATATACAAAACAACAGTGGACCTAACACCGAACCCTGTGGGACTCCACTAATAACATTAGTCCAAGAAGAGCAGCACCCATTGATTACCACCCTCTGTCTTCTCCCACTTAACCATCCTTTTATCCATTGTAGCAACTTACCCTTAATACCATTCTGCTACAATTTGTACAATAGTCTTCCATGTGCAACAGTATCAAAAGCTTTCCTGAAATCCAAATATATGATATCAAAATTATTTTTTACATCCAGTTCCTTTGTAACCACATCATAATATCCTATCAAATTTGTCGGACAAGACTTTCCCTTAACAAAGCCATGCTGTGTCTGAATTATTGCTGCAGTCTTGTCTAGATGATCCTGCAATGCATCTTTAACCAATGACTCCATTATTTTACCCGGAACAGAAGTTAAACTAACTGGTCTGTAATTACTTGTGTCACCCTTCGATCCGCCTTTGTGAATTGGGGATACATTTGCACATCTGCAGTCCATGGGAACCTCCCCTGAGTTCAAGGATGCTCTCATAATTATGGCTAAGGGTTTGCTTAGTTGCTTTGCCGCCTCCTTTAATATAACTGGATAGATTCCATCCACCCCAGGTGCTTTTCTTATGTTTAACTTCAACAATTTCTCCTCCACTTTGCTTTCAGTTATTACAAAATCATTAAGTATCCTGCTACAATTTGATAACCTTTTGCCATTTTCAAACCTTAATAATTCCTAATGTGTGAATGTAGATGCAAAATACTCATTCAGTTCGTTTGTATCTGAGCAGGATTATCAACAGTCGAACCATCGATGTCAAGTGGACCAATCAGATTCATCCACTTCCTTTTAGAGTTTATATAAGTAAAGAAATCCTTGCTGTTTTTCTTAGCATCTTTTGCCAAGGATTTCTCGTAATCTGCCTTCGCCTGCCTAACCTCCTTTGTCACCTGATTACAGACTGGCTTATCTGCCATAGGCTTCTGAGTCGCTTGATAATATGCATCCCATGCATTTTTCTTCTCTATTACGAGTCTCATTAGTTCATTAGATAACCATTTAGGCCTAAACCTTGAACAATATTTCTTAATAGGTATGAAACTTTTAATAGCTTCCACGATTAATTCCTTGAATGCTTCCCACTTAGAATTTACTGTTGGTAACATCGTCAGTTTATCCCACTGTACAGAATTTAAAAACTGTCGGAGACCACTGTACTCACCTTTACGGAAGCAAAAACCCTTTCCTTTACCCCTGATGGTAATTAAATCGTTAAGTAAATTCCACATCAGTATACTGTGATCACTGCCACCTAGTGGTTCCTTTATCTGCAAATTCTTAATACACGAATGATCACTGTTGATAACCAGATCAAGAGTATTACTTTCTCTGGTTGCCTCTCGAACATGCTGCTGCTGAAAACAATCATCCAATAAATCCACAAAAGTCTGACTAGTGTGTGAGTGACCAACCCACAAGTTCCAGTCAATATCTGGGAAGTTAAAATCCCCCATTATAAGACATTCCGATTTACTAGCCCACTCTATTTCTCTGTACAATTGTTCATTGTACTCATTCAAGTCGTTAGGCCTATAACACACTCCTATTCGAATTTTTGCTTTCACAGTGCTTATGTCACACCAAACTGATCTATATCAACTGGATGCACTTCTTTTGATTTTATGTTTTTCTTAATTAACAGCATAACACCTCCTCCCTTTCTATCCTGTCTATCCTTTCTGTACACATTGTACTCCCCAAATTCCAGTTCAGCGTTCCTTATATCTGTGTGACACCACGTCTCTGCTATCCCAACAATATCCGCCTTTGATGTCTTGACCAACACTTCAAATTCATCAAATTTATTTACTATACTTCTAGCATTGGTATACATGCAAGCATACATGCTCCTACTCCTATTCTTAGTTATCCTAATACATCCCATATACCCACCTATTTCAGGATGACTGCCATCCGTCCCTGAAACCACCAACACCCCTCGCTCCGGGTCGCTACTTATTCTAATAGAAGTTGTGCAAGAATCACCTTCACCTCTGCCTACGGCTACTGTTAAACTATTAGTCCTTGTATCCCCCCCCCAAGCTAGCAGTTTTCCGACCCACCTAACACTGCCTCGATAACATCAGCAAATATTCTTGCATCCTTTCTATTTAAGTGTATCCCATCCCTATAGTACAGTCCAGGCTGAAAAAAATTCTACCCCTTGAGCCTTGCACATTCTTTCCAGGGCCGAATTGATCGACAAGGCTCTCATCATATACTCCCTTCTATCGTGTCTGGGCAGAATTGCAGACTTTCAAATTCAACCCTAATTCTTGGCTTTTGTTCAACAGTGACCTGTACTTGTTAAGTAATTCTGCCGGTCTCCTACTCCTAATATCATTAGTGCCAACGTGTACAACTATATCACCTTTTGTGCCCTTAAAAGATGATATCCACTCTACAACGTCATCAACCTTTGCCCCTGGCAGACATACCCTGGTCCTGTTCCACCTATCCTTTTTACGAAGCATGTTTCCCGTTTCCCTGACAATAGTCTCCAACAACTACTAGTTCCTGAGGGACCAGCGCATTCTGCCTTGGGGGTTGCCGCTGTGTTGCGTGATGACCCAGTCAAGCTCTGGCGTTGATGTGGGCAGCTGAGAGCCTGATGGGCCCCTCAATTTAGATCTTTCGAGGGCATCCACCCTGTCCTTCAAACTCTCATATAGGCCCATAACAATGCTGAGTTGTCGCCTGATTTCCTTACATCGCGCACACACAAAGACATCCCCCATGGCAATGTCATGTTCCGTTCCAGAGAGTTCGGCAAACATTTCACAAGTTGCACATTTTTTTAGGCTGTGATGCGTTGGAGAATCATCCCCCTCAGTTCTCCCCCGAGTCACAGCACTCCTGCCACTTTGAGCCCGTTGCTTTGCTGCTCTAGTTTGGGGCATGATACTTTAAATTAATAAAATCAATAAATTAAATTAACGCTACTACGCTATCTAATAGAAACAGTGAAGCGTAATACTCTATAAATTATACGTTAGAGCTCCCTAACTACCTCAATTAAAAATTTGAATTCCCTACCACTATATACAAAACAGTGCCTGCAAGGTTCGAACGAAATAACGGTTATTAAGTATTACGTATATCTACAAAAACTGTTTATTCAAATTAAAATAAAAATAACCAGCGTAACTATAACTATAAGACTACGTATTATCGTTTTTTTTCGGAGCCTGATGAATATCCAGTTTCGAAAATTTTATAGAACTCAGCTAATCCATATGAATAATTTAAATTAATTATTGTTTCTTGGTGCTTGATTTTAGTTCTTGTAAATTGTAAATATTATTTCTTTCTATGTAGCTTTCAAAAATGAGATATGCAAGTGTCAGAGAATTTCGTGGAAAGGTGATGATTGATATCAGGGAATATTATGAATCGGATGGTGATCTGAAACCAGGGAAAAAAGGCAAGTTAACTGAAATTAAAATTTAATAAGTTCTGTTGTTTGGCTTAATTAGTTAAATCAATTTGTAGGTATATGTTAGTTGAACGCTCAAAAGAGACTTTGTATGTTATGCTGGCTTTTGGATGTTTGTAGCATTGTGTTTTTACAGGTAAAATGATGCAGGGATGCAAAGTTTATAATTGTATTGGATAAAAAATAAAAGTTGCCAATTTTTCCCCACATTATATTTTTATTTCCTCTACATATGGCTTCATTCTCCTTTAGGTAATTAATTTACATTTGCACAAGGTAGCAGTTTGTTTCCAGTAGCTAATTAGGTCATATAAACTTTGATTTCTGGTTTTGCAAATCACAAAATCGGAATTCCTTCTTGATGGAAATCATATTCAGAGAAATCAGACATTTAATGGTATGTTCCTGCCATTTCATCAGTGACTGCAGCACGTAAATGGGAAAGTAATTAAATTATTATAACTTACTATAATTGTTTAATTCAAATTAAATTGATTTCAAGGATAGATTTAGGATTAAATTTAGGAACTTTAGAAAATATACGTACTTGCTGCCATTGCTATTTCACTGTTTTAAAGAGCAGAATGCCAATAAAGTCATTTTTATAATGGCATTTTATTTGTCACTGTTAAAAAGTGTTACTTTTATAATCTTATCACAGGTTTGTCTAATAACAATATTGAAGATAATGTCTAAATGATTAGTTATCTTTAACCCTTATTATTTAATAATACTGCAGATAAGGTTGTTCTAAATAATGTCACTGTATAATCTCATTACTAGAATTTGGGGTGGTACTGAGATAATAAAACAACTATTTCTGTAGAACTAGTTATTTTATTATAATAATAATGACAAGGGGCAGACCAGAGAGAGAGAGAGCATCATCACAAAGAACCTGCCATTCTGTAAAAAAATCCAGCAGGATGTAAGAATGGACAAAGTTTAAAGAGTTTAGGGTCAAGTGACACTGAGGGGGTCTCCCGCAACTGTGCACTTATATCACTTTGAAGAGGTACAGACTGTGGAGGGCAGAGATATAAAGTGTTATATGTGAGTTTCCGTAAGTGCAGTGATGGAGTGTTGTTCCTCTGGCCATTTAGCCACGGGCATCTAGTGGGAACCCCATTGCCTGTCCAGTGCTCCTTGGAGGCAGTAGAGGCAGTGATGGTACTTTGGCAGATCCTGCCACCTAATTGCTTGAGCTTTCAGAGACAAGACCTAAAAAAAAAAAAAAAAGACAAGAGTATGCGGTGTGAGAGCACAAGAAAGGAGGGGAAAGTACGAAATATTGAGGATGTAGAGGAAGAGATCCTTAAAGATTTTCAATGGAGTTTAAAACTTCATCGGGCAAGAGGGGGGTTAAAGGTCTAGAATTAACAGTTCACTGAGTAAGAGAACTCAGTGCAGATCACCATGTGGCCAATAGAACCTATGGCATGGAAGGTCCTACCAAGATTGATAGGCAAGTAGTGGCAAGTCCGGTGAAGTTGTTAAGTTGTTGCCTAAGTTGGAAGGTCCAAATCCATTGATGGTTCCTAGTCCAGTGATAGTTATTGCCGAGTTCTATCTTAACGATAGGCAAGTGGTGTCAAGTCCAGTGGAAATTGGTTTTTTTTTTTTTTTTTTTTTAGGTCTAAGTACATTGGTGGGTCCTGTTCCAGTGATAGTTGTTGCCTAAGTTCAGGAGGTCAGAATTCATTAGTGATTGGTAGTGTGTGAACAGTTGGCAGTCATGCACTGCTGCCTGCTTTTACATTGGTAAGACTTCATATAGATTGCAGCGATAAAGATCATATCAGTATCTCCAAAGGGGGGGGGTCCCGTGTGGATTAGTAATCAGAGGATGGTTAATGAGTAAGAGTTGATCGAGAGTCTATGCTTATTTGATAGTGGTGAATTGATAGACAGCAGGAGACTGGTAGAGAGTCATGATCATTGGTAGTTTAACATAGTCCTCATGGTCCTGCGACAGTTGAATCATGTGCAAAAGTACTTATAGTTATCTTGACTGGAGATGAGGATATGTTCCTGGTCCATTGGCAAGTTAATAATTCTTGTGATTAATAGTGACCGAAGATCTTCATATTCCAGGCACTCATACATGATGTGCCATCAAGATTCTTCAAGACTGCAGAGACAAGCCAAATCATCAGTGATAATCATGGAGGTTAACTTCTCCTGGATTGACCAATGGCCTGTAATTAGGTACATAGTGTAAACGCTCGGGGAGAACCAATGTGGGGCCTTTAGAAATGTGAAAGTCACGTCTGGGATGAATTTTCTGGTGATTATTCCTTTAGTAGTTCGGTCCTGACTGTTTTGCCAGACCTGCTGCAGGTGAACATAGACATCTTTTTTCTGTTTTATAATTATTTTCTGGTTCCGCGGTGAAGCCAATGATGGTATAGACAGATGGTAGAGGATTCCACATCTGACAGTTTCTAAATCTAGTAGGACTCCAGCAAGGATCTGTATAGCTGGAGTTCTTACCATACAGCAGGCTCTGGTAACCTTAAGAAGTATTGCCCGTTGAATAATTGCCAGCTTTCACTGATTGGTGACAATAATTGCCCGATGGTACTAGATCCCCGCAATAGGTGATGGCTGGCAGAAAGACCGATTTATAGAAGAGGGATGAGGTGTGGCGGTTCAAGCCCCAGTCCCTGTGAGTGATCCTTGCAACCAGTGCTGTATAATCCTTATTTTAGTTTATAGATACTGCAAATGTGGAAGAAAAGATAATTTAGTATCCAATATGACTCCTAGATGTTTCAGCTGAGTGTGAAACTTTGTTGGTACCATTAATTTTAATCTGTGGAGGTATGGCTGTGCTTAGATGCCCTTTCAGAAGGATGCATGAAGTTTTACTGCTGAGATTGTCAGGTTATCATGGGCCGCCCAATCCTGAAGAAGCCAGAGTGCCCGATTTACCATTATTTCAAGCAGGGATCATGAGACTGCAGTTGCTGAGAGGATCAGATTGTCCACATAGGCTTGCGATTTGATTGGTCAGGGCATGGACACTTCTCTTTTGTATTCTGGACACAGTTAAGTTCATCCAGTGTGAATGGCTCTTCTGTTGCTTGAGTAGTGTAACTGTCATTCTATGCACACTGTTGTGCTTGTGGTGGAATGAGATCAGTAATGTGTGGTTGGAAAATAGAACTTAAGATATTTTTTGTGGATTATTCCCATGTTGTGGCTGTGTCCAAGGTCCTGATTAAGGACCATGGAGCAGTCAAATCACACTCGTACAGGACCATGTTCCAAAGTGTTAGTCCCAGAACCGAGTCCTCTGGATCTTTCTGTCTACTTTAGAGCATGTGGTTACCATGCAGACTGATCTGTTGTCTAAATAAATCTTAATGCAGTGGTACAGATTTTGGGGGATTCCTGCCTCTGTAAGTCTGCCAAGAACGTTTGGCCATCAGAGTGAGTCGAATGCCCCAGCAAATTCTATAACGGTTGCAAGGTAATATTTGGCTGTTAAAGTTTGTGCAGAAGTATTGTTTAACGCATCCATTGTCGAGTGCATGGGGCAGAAGCCATACGTGTTATTGGATTGAAGGTTTGCTTCAGAGTAGTATTTGTTGATTATGAGGACAAGAAGTTTCTCCATCAGTTTACTGAGAACGGAAAGTAAGGCAATTGATCTGTATGATGATGGTTGTCCAAGTGGTTTGGTTGGAATTTTTAGGAGTCTAAGATTAGCCATTTTGCAGTCATTGGGAAAGGTACCTTCTGCAAGAAAATGATTGTATAGATTCAGTAGAAGTCTTGGAGAGTGGTCAACTACCTTCCTAATGATCTCGGCTTCCAGAAGGTCAGGGCATGGACACTTCTGTTTTGTATTCTGGACACAGTTAAGTTCATCCAGTGTGAATGGCTCTTCTGCTGCTTGAGTAGTGTAACTGTCATTCTATGCACACTGTTGTGCTTGTGGTGGAATGAGATCAGTAATGTGTGGTTGGAAAATAGAACTTAAGATATTTTTTGTGGATTATTCCCATGTTGTAGTGGCTGTGCCCTGCGCTGTAATTGTATAGGTTAGAACTCCCCCTAGGGAGAGTTAGTTGGTGGTAACTTTATAACCCCCCCCCCCCAAGGGATTGGCTTTCCAGTTGAGGCAACGAGGTGCTCCTATGCTGTCTTCTTTCTCTGGCAGATTAAGGCCGTATAGGTATTCCCGATAGTCCTATATTGTTCCCAAAGGGCATCAAATTCACGCTGAGACCAGGATCTTATCATGTCAGAACTGTTTTCTTTTAGTATTGACTTCTCATTAGAGGCATTGGAGCGCTCTGAACACCACCAGGGCACAGCACTGGGAGTGGGTTTCTTCCATTTGAAAGCAGAGGATGCATGCATTGTTCCACTGAAGTTAATTCCTCTGCAGGCAGTGTACTGGTGGATTCGTCCACCAGTACACTGCTTGCCAAGCTTCCACGAATCTTTTGCAGTCCTGATTTGCAATTTGAAATTTATTTAGGATTTTATAGGTAATTGCTGGCTTCTAGACATTTTATAGGTAATTGCTAGGTTGTCCAAGGTGGTCTAGGATTCCTGTTCACACCAAGCAGAAACATAGCCCGCCATTTACCTGTTTGCTAGTGTTACGTCTATATTTGCTTACCACAATGTGTTAGAAAAACACATCGTGGTAAGCAAATATAGACGGCCTATTAATAATGGAAAGGCTTCCACTCTTTCTGAAGTAATGGAGAAATCAATTAGCCGCCAACTCTTAAACTATCTAGAAACCTTCCGTCTGATCAATGATCGCCAGTATGGATTCCGTCAATGTCGATCCGCTGGTGATATTCTGGTTTATGTTACCCATTTATGGACTAATTCAATGGAAAGGTTCGGTGAAATACAAGTAGTTGCTCTCGACATCTCAAAGGCTTATGATCGTGTTTGGCATAAAGGTCTTCGTAACAAGCTTCCATCTTATGGGCCAACTGTTTTTTTTGTAATTGGTTATCCAGTTTTCTCTCTGACTGCTCACTGAGGATGATGATAGATGTCTCTCTGTCTTCTAACTTCTCTGCTAATGCTGGTGTCCCCCCAAGGTTCAGTTCTTTCCCCTTGCTCTTTTCCTCTTGTATATTAATGACCTTTTTCAATTGACCAGAAATCCTATCCATAGTTTTGCTAATGATAGCACATTGCATTCCAGTTTCCAGTTTGAGAAACCTTGCCCTGGTCAATCAGCTTTGACTTCTCGAATATCCGCTGCCAATTCCTTAAATGCCAATCTCCAGGTAATTCTCCAGTGGGGCAAAGACAACTTAGTTGATTTCAATCCTTCTAAATCTTAGTCCTGTCTTATATCTTGCAAAATATCTGGTCCTATGCTTATCTAAAGATGACTTCTAATCTCTCTTGGCACAAGAGTGATTATAAGGCTTCTAGATTCCATTCAAAAGAGGGCAATTAGGTTAATTAATGACTCATCTCTAGCAGTCTCTCTGCACTCTCTGTCTCATAGATGTTCTGTTTCTGCTTCATGCCTTTTCTATAGATACTTCCATGGGCCTGTTCTTCTGAATTGGCTTCTATAATTCCCACACTCTCTTTCAAAACAGTCCAAATACGTGCCGCCAGCATCCATTTACTGTCCAACTTCATACTCACAGAACCAACTTTTCATTTTCCTTGTTTATTCATTAACTGATGTTTTTGGGAGCAACCTTCCTTTGTACATATTTTTTGAAAACTACAGTCTACAGTCAAGTCTAATGTCAACAAAATATCTTTTTTCACCTTCCCAACCTCCAATTCATTCACAGTACTAAGTATTATAGGTTCTAATACCTCTTGTGTTTGGGGTTTTCATAAAAAAAAAAAAAAATTCCACAACATGTGGTGGAAATGAGATAAAAAGAAAACCATGACATTTACCATTCTCATGGTGTGAAGGGAACCTCTGGTTCATATTAATGACTGCTATTTTTGTGCTGTAAATGTAGGAGTCATGCAAAGAACAAGCAGAGCATTGTGTAGCTCAACAACATTACTTCAACTGAAAGGCCAGTATCCCATGCACCTTAACTGCTGGTATTGCCAGGAGTTATTCCAACACCACCAGATGTTCTGAAACATAGGCCAGATCCTGAATCTGACATTTGTGATCTAGAGGAAGATATAAACTATTGTGACAGAGAAATCCACAACTCTGAACCATATGAGTTTACATGAAGTAATCTCAGTGATATCTGGAGATATTTAAATCTCTGCAGTTCCTCAAAGGAACTACAGAGCTTTTAAGGTCAAGACTAAAATTCAAGAATCTGCTGGACCCAGGAACAGTCTTTTCATGGTACAAACATTGTGAAAAAGAATTTTTTTCTCCATTTTTCCAAAGGATCAATATGTTGCAACAATATTCCTGCAGTCATGAGCATTTTTGGAATTTTCTACCAACCAAAATGTGGAGGCTATTTATTGACTCATTGAACTAAAGCCTCAAAGCAATTCTCTTTCATAACAGAAAGAAATATGCATTCCTGTAACCCATTTAGCACACTTAAAACAAAACAAGAAAATTATGTTGGGTTAAGTTTAAGAGCAGAGATTTAGTTATTGGCCTCCAACTCACTAATAGCCTGGTTCCAGAAAAATGCCTTGCTTTCTGTAGTGAGTGGGATAGTTTGAGCAAAAAAGTGAGCATTGGGAGAAAAATTAGCATTAGTTGAGGCATATGATGCAAGAAAGCAAACTTATATATCCAGCCAAAAAAAAAAAAAAAAAAAAACCCCTTCCCATTTCACCCATCCAGTCACCCCAAATCTTTGTCTAGTTCAGCTTTAAATTTATTTCAGCTATGAACTTCCACAACAACAGATGGAAGTCTTTTCCGGCAATCTTTTTTTTTTTTTTTCTTTGGTAGTTATTGGTGCATCGGCTTCTGTGGCCATAATGCACCCCCCCCACGTTTTGCAGTACTTTGATCCAAGCCCGAGGCGGGATTCAAACCCACGACCTTTGGGTTGCCAGGCAGGACCTTTACCCACCCGGCTAGCCCAGTCGGCAATTTCCGGCAATCACCTATCCGCTAGCTAAAGGCAAACTTCCACACATCTGTTCTACAACTGTCCTAGCTCAATTTGACTCTATGCCCCCCCTCCCCGGTTCTTAATACGAGGAAGCAGAAGTATCCCATCAGCATCGAGCCTGCTCAAACGATTCAAGGCCTTATGCACCTCAATCAGATCATCTCGCAGGTGCCTAGTCTCCAGATGCTACAACTTGCAGAACTTAAGCCTCTTTTGGTAAGAGCACCCCTTTGTTCCTCTCACCAATCTTGTTGCTATTCTCTGTACTTGTTCTAGCAGCTACATCCTTCCTAAGCCTCCAGGCCTGTATGAACTACTCAAGGTGTGGCCTGACCATTGCCTTATACAAGGGGATAATCACCTCCTTGTCTCTGCTAGCAAAATTCCTATATATCATTGACAAAACTCCATGACCTGCTCTTGCAGCCCATCTGCACTGCTCAGAGAACTTATCTGATTGCACAGTTACCCCTAGTTTTTTTTTTTTCATTGTCCACCTCCCTGAGTGTAGTACCACATAGTTGATACGTTTCTCTTGGGTTACTGCTACCCATATGCAGTACTTTCCATTTGTCAATGTTAAACTTTAGTTTCCACTACTCGGCCCATCTGCCTAACTTTTCTAGATCCTGTTGCAGTAGCATACTGTCTTAGCTGTCATTAACAACCTTGCCAACCTTTGTATCATCTGCAAA
The DNA here is from genome assembly GCF_048544385.1 of Mastigoproctus giganteus. Classification (NCBI taxonomy): domain Eukaryota; kingdom Metazoa; phylum Arthropoda; class Arachnida; order Uropygi; family Thelyphonidae; genus Mastigoproctus; species Mastigoproctus giganteus. Next base: position 73,107,222 of record NC_143576.1, read on the forward strand.
CTTGGATGTTAAGCCTGATATACCTTCTTCAATATCATTGATAAATATACAAAACAACAGTGGGCCCAGCATCGAACCCCGGGGGACTCCACTAATAACATTAGCCCACGTAGAGCAGTGTCCATTTATTACCACTCTCTGCCATCTCCAACTCAACCATCACTTTATCTTTTGCACTTGCCCTTAATGCCATACTACTCCAATTTGTAAAGCATTCTTCCATGTGCAACAGTATCAAAAGATTTCCTGAAATCCAAGTACAGGCCATTCTCGCTTTGCGAGGTTTACAAGTTTTTTTTCCCCAAGTTATCAAGTACCAACAAAATCGAAAATATGAACATTAATTGCAAAAAAAAAAATGTTAAACATTCATAAATACCGTATTCCAAACCAAGTGCTTAGCTATACAATACGGTGTACCACAGTTTATGATATTAATCGGTTCCAGAGACATGTATCCGTCGTATCGCTAAAATATCATAATATGAACCCAATAACACATTGTTTTTTGGTAATTCATTTCAAGATCTCGGAAGTTGAAATTTTCGCTGTATAGCTAAGCTATTTATCTCTCTAAAATGTCATTTTTAAGGTCACAGGCATCTTAAGACCATATAAAAGGTCGTGAGCATTCCATTATAAGAATCAATTTTAAACGCCTTTGTGATATTTTTCTAAAGCACATTTTTGGAGGTCACAACTAAAACAATAAAAACCAATTTGCACTTTCCAGTTTATTGGGCTTTTCTGTTACTGCAAGCAAGTATAAATGGGTAGTAAACTCGATCTTCTTGCATTTGTGAAAATACCAATAGCTGGAATTGTGTGGTTTTTGGTGAAATGTGTTTCCCCTTTACTGTGAAATCTTCAATCGTATGAAAAACATAAATTTTCACGATTTTCTCTTCATTCCTTTTTTTTAAAGCTTCCTAAACTTGTTACTCTGTGCAAATCGTGTTAGTTGCAATTTGTGCGTTCCGTTAAAAAATTCTTTTGAATGCTATTGAAATTTATAAGAAAAGAGATTATCTTGGAAACAAACGCCTCTTGAAGCATTTCTGAAGAAGACGATTTCTTGTGCAACAAACCAAGTGCCAAGCCAATAATGAGTTATCAATGAGTGTGCATTTAGTTGAAGATGATGAAGAATTCTTTGATATTTGTAAGTCATAAATAATTTCTCTATTATTATAATTTATTTGATTTTACAGGCTACGTTTTCATTTCTTTTGATAAATCAATCATTGTTTAAACAAACTAATTAGCTAACTAATTTCATTGTTGAGAACGTAACCCCTATTTTTAACCTTATGTCTATGCGATATAAATTCCTGCTGTACAAGTGCATGCTAGGAACGAATTAACTCGTAAAGTCGGGAACTACCTGTATATCATATCAAAATTATTTTTTGCATCCAGTTCCTTTGTGACCACCTTGTAGTATCCAATCAGGCAATTGGTCAGGCAATATTTCCCCTTAACAAACCCTGTGCGGTGTCTGAACTATTACTGCAGTCTTGTCTAGGTGTTCCTGCATCACTTCTTTAACCAGTGACTCCATTATTTTCCTCAGAACAGAAGTTAAACTAACCGGTCTATAATTATTTGTGTCACTCTTTGAACCCCTTTTCTGAATTGATACATTTTCACATCTCCAGTCCATGCGGACCTCCCCTGAATCTAAGAATACTCTCATAATTATGGCTAAGGGTTTGCTTACTTCCCTCCTTTGCTTCCTTCAATATAACTGTATAGATTCTATTCACCCCAGGTCCCTTTTTTATGTTTAACCTCAACAATATCTCCTCCACTTTGCTCTCCATTATTACAAAATCATTTAGTTCCCTGTTAGAGTTTAGTAAACTTCTCTCCTCCCCTTCCTTACAGAATTCTTCGTGCAAATGTAGATGGAAAATACTCATTCAGTTTGTCAGCTATCTGAGCAGGATCATCAACAGTCAAACAACCAACATCAAGTAGACTAATCTGATTCATCTCCTTCCTTCTAGAGTTTATATAAGTAAAGAAGTCTTTGTTGTTTTTCTTTGCATCCTTTGCCAAGGATTTCTCCTAATCATCCTTCGATTGCATAACCTCCTTTGTGACTTGATTACAAACTAGCTTATATCTGCCATAGGCTTCTGTGTCACCTGATAATTTATATGCATATCACATTTTTCTTCTCTGCCACGAGCCTCATGAGTTCATCTGACATCCATTTAGTTCTAAATCTTGAACAGTATTTCTTAGTTTGTATGAAAAGCATAGTAGCTTCCAAAATTAATTCCTTTTAAAGCTTCCCATTTAGAATTCTCTGTTTTAAACATTATCAGTTGAATCCACTGCATAGAATTTAAAAACTGTCTGAGACTACTGTATTCACCTTTACGAAAACAAAAATCCCTACCCTTTACCCTTGATGGTAGTTACATATTTAAGTAAAGCCTACATCAGTACACTGTGATCACTATCACCTAGTAGTTCCTGTATATGCAAATTCTTAATGCATGCATAATCACTGCTGATAATCAGATCAAGAGTGTTACTCCCTCTGGTTGTCCCTCGAACATGTTGTTGTAGAAAAGAATCCTCCAATACATCCACAAAAATCTTGCTAGTGTGCGAGTGACTAATCCCAACAAGACTAACCCAATTACAAGACATTCTGATTTACTGGCCCACTATTTCTTAGCACAATTGTTCATTATACTCCTCAGAATCATTAGACCTATAACACACTCCTACTCTCATTTTCCATTTCCCAGTGCTTATGTCACGCCAAACTGACTCAAAATTGCATTGTCCACCCATATCAAATGGAAGCACTTCCTTAGATTTTATGTATTTAACTAACAGCATAACACCTCCTCCCTTCCTACCCTATCTGTCCTTTCTATACACACTGTACTCCCCAAATTCCAATTCTGCACTGCTTATATCTGTGTGACACAAGGTCTGCATTTGATGTCTTGATCAGCACTTCAAATTCATCAATTTTTTTTATTTCCTGTACTTCTAGCATTGTTGTATATGCAGATATACCTGCACCTGTTCTTTCTCTTAGTTTCCCTAACACAGCCCATGTATTTACTTGTTCCACGAATTACCCCCAGCAACCTGCTCTCTAGGCTGCTGCTGCTTATTACAATAGAAGCAGTGCAGGGATCACTTTTGCCTCTGGTTGCGGCTATTGTTAATCTTTTAATCTGTGAATCCCCCAAAGATAGCAGTTTTCCGACCTACCTACCTATCACTGCCTCGATAGCATTAGCAGATATTCTTGCACCCTTTCAATTTAAGTGTATCCCATCCCTGTAGCTTTGCTGTTAGCAAGCAGAGACCATGCTGAAAAAAATTCTACCCCATGAGCCTTGCACAATCTCTCCAAGGCCAAATTGATTGACAAGGCTCTCATTATATATTCCCTCCTGTTGTCTCTGGGCAGAATTGCAGACAATTTCAAATTTAACACTAACCCACGACTTTTTTAACATTAACCTATACTTGTTGAGTAAATCTACAGATCTCTTACTCTTAAGGTCGTTAGTGCCAACGTGTACAATATCACCTTTTGTGTCCTTAAACGATATCTGCACGTCATCAAATTTTTTCCCTGGCAGGGGAAATGGTCCTGTTCCACCTATCCGTTTTGTATAATATATTCCCCCCCCCCCCCGACAAATAATCACCAACAATTAGCTCCTGTGAGACCAGCGTATTCTGCCTTGGAGATCGTCGCTGTGTTGCCTGATGCATGGGAGTGAGCTCTGGCATTAAGTTCGGCTGCTAAGAGCTTGGTGGCCCTCTTCAAGGGCATCTATCCTACACCTCAGACTCTCCCATCAGAACACTAGAGTTGGCGCCTGATTTCCTCACAGTCTTTGCACCTTGCACACACACATAAACATCCTCCTTGGCTAGATCACGTCCAATTCTAGACAGCTCTGCAAATATTTCACATTTCATGCATTTTTTTAGACTGTGATGCACTGGAGAATCACCCCTTCAGTTCTCCCCCAAGCCACGGCACTCTGGCTAATCTCTGAGCATTGCTTTTGCTGCTCTAGTCTGGGTCATGATTCAGTTTAAGTACAATTTAATAAGATTAATAAATTTTTAATTGATTAATTGATAATACTATACTAAGCTAACAGATTTCTAATACAGTGCTACATGTTTCGCTATCTAGTTTTACGTTAAACCTTATGCTATCAATAAATAAAAATTTAGCGTTCACTGGAGCTGAAAACCTTGTCCAACATGTCTACACCCTTTGGGCTCGCCCCAACACTTCCCTACGTTGCAGCCTCTGTAGGGATTATCTTGGCTAGCAATTTTACAGGAATATTATTTTGAGCAGACACTGCAGCCCCATTCGTTTTCAAGCGTTGTTAGTCCACTAGGGCAAAAATTACAGAAGTGAAATTAACTATTTATTTCTATTCTGTCTACAATGTTGAAACTCTCAATATACATAAACAGAAGTGTTTTCTTTGATGTCCCAACTTTAAAATTCAGAAAATCTATTAATTAACACAAAAACCGCAAAAATATACATGTTCTAATTATTTCTGAGAAAAACAATCAGGTGTTGACCTTGATCGCTGAATTTGTTTGAATTTCTTGCATGCGTGTCTGCTCCGTCACTCACCAGCATGATTAAAGAGAAAAAAAATAAATAAATAAAATGCATTCAACTGTTTCTTGGCATAAGAAACCTAACCAAAATAATTGCAATGAATTGTTTTTAAAAAATGAAGAGATTGTACTTTTTTTTTTTTTTGTAGTTGTTGGTGCATTGGCTTCTGTGGCCATTATGCACCTCCCAAGGATTTTGCAGTACTTTGATCCAAGCCCAAGCCTGGATTCGAACCCACTACCTTTGGGTTGCCAGGCAGGCACTTTACCCACCCGGCTAGCCAGGTCGGTACTTCTTTTCTTTAATGAGTATTGTATCTACTAACAAAATCAAGGAAATTCATCTATTGGAAGCCACACCGGAAAAAAAAAAAAAAAAAAAAAAAACTGGTGTAAAACTGAACACGGCAATGGGCATTTAATTAAAAAGAAAAATTTGCTTTATTGTATTAATTGTCAGGGAACAATATCGGTACAGCATGTTTTCAGGATGTACATTTTTTATTCTAACAAAGTTTCCAGAAAATATTTATGTTGATAGGTGCATTATAAACTTCAAAAACTGGTGTCAAAGAAACTTCGCATGAACATTCGCAAAATCAAACGGTAACAGTGGTGTAACCAGGATTTTTTGTGAAAGACATTCACAGAAAGGCGCAACTGCCTAATGCAGATATGCTTGTTATTTTTGGTTTTAAATAAGAGGTACCTGAATATCTGTATATGTCTGTATTACAAAAACATTATATTAAACGTGTAAATAATAACAACAAACTATTTTATAAATTATTATTTTATTAATATGTTTAGTATGATTTTTTTTTTTTTTTTTTTTTTATTGGTTACATGTATTCATTACATATATTTTTTATAAAATATAAGCAGTACCTATACAATTACAAAAATAAACATGTGAAACAAAATTAACTGAAAAAATAAAACATAAACGATGAATTATAGATATAAAAGTTAACATTTTTAAAAACATTGAATGAATACTTAGTTGTACAATGTATATTGCCATATTACTTTTCTAAAAATGGGCCACAATACCAGATTTCAGTATCAGTAGGGTACAATGTACCTGCTGATCCTACCCTGGCTACGCCACTGAACAGTAGTAATCCTTTATTGCACAAAAAGTAATCCATTACAGTGTAATGGAGAATGTTTTCTGCTTCAAATGGATGGAAAGGACTTGTCAGTATTCCATCTAGAAATAATATCAGTGGAGACATAAAAACAGGTGTTTTATTCTAAAAAGTCCCTTGCGGTAAAATCAAACAGGAAGTTACCCTTTACGTTACCAAAAGCTAGGGCCGGTGCTAGGGGTGCATAAGTGAGGCAGTTTCCTCAGGCATCACGGCATTAATAAAATATGCTTTACATTTAACATTCAATATCAATTATTGCACAAAAAGTAATCCATTACAGTGTAATGGAGAATGTTTTCTGCTTCAAATGGATGGAAAGGACTTGTCAGTATTCCATCTGGAAATAATATCAAGTGGAGACATAAAAACAGGTGTTTTATTCTAAAAAGTCCCTTGCGGTAAAATCAAACAGGAAGTTACCCTTTACGTTACCAGAAGCTAGGGCCGGTGCTAGGGGTGCATAAGTGAGGCAGTTTCCTCAGGCATCACGGCATTAATAAAATATGCTTTACATTTAACATTCAATATCACATTTTTACTTTATCTCTACTCCAAATACAAAATATCTTGATTTTTGTACTGTTAGGTTTTCACTATCTACAATTATACATATATACCACAGCGATGGGTACAGTCAGTGCTTTTTTTTTTTTTTTTTTGGATGGTACGGAATGGTTGAGCATATGGGCACTTTATTAACAGTGAAGTGTGACATCTGAATGCAGTACATTTTGAAATTTGTAATATTCAGTAAATTCTTTTCACAGTTTACCTACTGTTCAAATAAGCTTATAGTAAATTGAATAGTAGTTAAATGTGAAACAGTAAATTTGCATTTTTTGCTGTCTGTTGTTAAGATATTTGCTATAACCTTTATAACCATTTTTGGAATTTTAAATTACTCAATTAGATCTCTGTTTAACAAACTCCTTTACTGCTAATTTTTCTGTTTAATGAATTTTTTTGAATTCCCCTTGGTAATTACATTTAAAATACAGTAGCTTTCGTTGAGTGAAGAAATTTTTCACATAACGTACGGATTAGGAGAGATTTAAGGGAACACACTGTTCGCACTTTTGTCCTTTATGCAGTTTAGGTAATTTGCTGCTGATTAAGAGAGCAGCACTAATTGCACGAATTAAGAGAGCTAAAGGGATTACCATTCTACAACTTAGTGGTATTCATCAAACTTATCTGACCACCTATCCCACATGCCAAGAAGTCACGCTGGTGAACAGGTAGTAGATCAAGGGGTATTCCCAAATTCTCTAACTGGATGCTTCTGTAAGTGCCCTGTTAGAGAATTAGGAGTGAGTGATTTAGAGAATTAGGAGAGAGAAACTATCTCTTGAAAAGTGATTGTAGTAATTGTGACATCACAACTACTTCAGTGCCATGAGGTGAAATTCAAAAATTTTTCCATACTGCAAAAAAAAGTGATGAATACTTTCTCAAACAATACTTGAATTCCATACTGCAAACAAGTGATGAACACTTTCTCAAACAATACTTGAAGACTTCATATATGAAATGAAAAAAATAATGGACTGGCCTCAAAATGGTATACAGTATTATCTGAATTGAGAACTTTATTATTAGTAAAGATCTGTGAACATTGATATTGTCTCTTTAGTATTCAAATAAAGACTTTTGTTCATTAAAACAGTCTTTAATGAAGATTTTTGCATTTTAACCAAAATAATACCATTATAATTACAGCTTGGAAATTACAATATTTACCTTATAATTTTCTGACATGGGTATTCATTTATTTTGAAATTAACTGAAAACCTTATAATTTAACATAATATTCCCGCTTGGGGTATACCTACCCATAATCTCATAGACCTCAGTTCGATTTCCACCAAATGAAATTGTTTTTATGAAAACAACATGTACCGCCATCCAGCAGCAAAATTTAAAAAAATAATAATAATTATAGTGGAGACTGGTCTACACAAAGGGTTATTGGAAGCAGCCAGCGACGCTTGGTGGCAAAAACACACAGGGGTCGGAGTGATGAGAGTCACGTGGTCTATGATGTCACCCACACAAAAGGATCCGTCAGAGACAGGTGGCACCACCTAGCAGTGGCAGCCACAAATTAAATCTGTTCAAATCACCAGTACCCCTACTTTCTTTTAGAGAGCCAGTTATTAAAAATTTACCACCACATCCCTGGTTGGAATTGTGTTCTTAAGTGATCCTCTACGGCTGTTATACACAAGGATCCCATCGGGGAAATGCCGTTCATATCAGTGGTGTATCTTTAGCAGCTGGTTTCTTTTTGTCATTTCAAACCATTGACGATTGCAAATGTAGCATACAGAACAGAAATTTTTAATAAATCTCGTTTTGAACTCTTTTGATGCATGTTCTTGATGGCGTAAGGAAAAGTAGCATGATCATTTAAACTCATCTACTCTGCATTGGAGAAATTTTCCATTGCACATAATTAATACTCACTTCGGTACATCATTGTTATATGGAGCAGTGGTATTGATGGATGAAGATGCTGCTAAATCCAACGCTTGATTTTCTGTTTGTCTTTTAAGCAATCTCGATAGTTTTTTTCATTCTTGCACGATGCTCTTGTGAATTCTCTGCACTTGACTTTTGCATCGAACACCTTTTTTCAAAATTATTGTGTGAAAACTTCTACAGCAGCATCTAACAATGAAATGTAACGAAAATGCAAGACAAAAAAAGAAATTGTTGACACAAATATTTGTATTGCTGCAGCCATATGACAAATACTTGTATTGTTGTATTTATTATTACAAGTATCATAAATACTTGTATTTATTTTTTTAAACATTTAACATGTTCCTAATACTTTGAATTAGGAATAATTGAAATCCCAGACCTACACTTTGAAATTTAAAAATAACAGTAATTATTATTATTATTATTGGCCATATGGTGCAAGGAAGGCTGAGGCTTATGCTGCACCGGCTGAAAAAAAAAAAAAAAAAAAATTCTGAATTACCCTGAGAGAGAGAGAGAAGTAGAAAGGAATCACCAAGAAAGAGAAGAATGATGATATCCAGCTCAGGACTCTAGTGTGCTAAGCCCATACTCACCAGATGTTATCCCCTGGGGATAATGACAATACCTTATGCAACAGGATCTAGAAAAGTACTGTTGTTGTTGTTGTTATTTGGTTTTTAGGAGCATTAGCAACTAAGGCCATATTGCTCTGGGGATATGCGGTGGTCATTTCCTGACCTTTCCGCATTCTTCATATTTGGTGGTGACGGGCTCGAACCCTGGTCTAATCAAGAAGCGTGTGCTACTCGGGAGGCGCGAAAAGTACTGCATAAGGGTAGCAGTAACCCCAGAGTAATGTACCAACTGTGTGGTACTACACTCAGAAGGATGAAAAAAGACTTGGGGGTAATTGTGCAGTCAGATATGAAGTTTTCAGAGTAATGCAGACAAGCAGCTGGAGTAGCTCGTAGGGTCTTGTCAGTGATTTACAGGCACCCAGCAGCAGCACACCTTTCGAAAGCCAAGGACATCGTTAACAGTCAACTTACATTCACTATTTGTGTACTTTCACACAGTTTCACTTGCCTGTTTTCAAGAACGATGCCCTTAATGCGTGAAATATTGTCTTCTGTCTTGTTCGATGAAGGCCTGCCCGCCAGATGTCAGTCTTCAATGTCAACGTGGCCCACTTTGAATTCATTTGACCAAAAACACACCTGCTTCTTTGTCATCACCTTTTCGCCATACACAGCAACCAGTTCATAGTGAATATCATTTGGTGAAAACCCTTTTGCTTGGAAAAAGTGAATAACTTCACGAACACCTGTTTCTGATCATACTCGCACGATAGCTGCCATTTCGCAACTGGAATCTGCTGTGAGGCAACAGTACTGCAACACTGCAAAAGGTCTTTCTGAACATTATTAACATGTCTATCTGTCCACTGCATTTCTTCTCTTTTTTTTTTTTTTTTTTTTTTTTTTTATGTGAACCTCAAACACGAGAGGTATTAGAACCTATAGTACTTAGTACCGTGCTTGGGTTGGAGGTTGAGAAGACGAAACAAGATATTTGTTGACATTGAGCTTGAACTTCTGTAGACTGTAATTTTCAGGAAATACGTATGAAGGAAGGTTGTTCCAGAAAAAGGCAGTTGAATGAATAAACGAGGAAGATGAAAAGTTGGTTCTGTGGGTTTGAAGTTGGACAGTAAATGGATGTTGGCTGGTGGCGGCATGTGTTCAGACTGTTTTGAAAGAGAGAGAGCGGGAATTATAGAAGCCAATTCAGAAGAACAGTGCCCACGGAAGTATCTGTAGAAGAGGTATTCAGCAGAAGCGAGTGATTTTACTGAGATTTTACTGATCATACTCGAGTGGAGAGATTCTGTTAGAGATGAATCATTAATTAACCTAACTGCCCTCTTCTGAATGGAATCAAGAAGTCTGAGAGAGGTTTTGGGGGCACCACCCCAGATGTGGGAACAATATTCCATGGCAGGGCGGATTTGCGATTTATACAGAGTGAGCAGCTGTTTGGAAGAAAAGTAACGCTGAGAGCAAAAGAGAAAACAAAGTATTTTAGATGCAGAGGAAGCAATATTTGTAATGTGCTTGTGCCAAGAGAGATTAGAAGTCACGGTAATCCCCAAAAGAGATATATCATTTTGCCTAGAAATCGGAGTGTCACCAAAGATAAGCATAGGAGCAGAAGAATCCTTTTTGCGAGATATAAGACAAGACTGAGTTGAAATCAACTAAGTTGTCTTTGCCCCACTGGAGAATTACCTGAAGATCGGCATTTAAGGAATTGGTAGCAGATTTTCGAGAAGTTGAAGCTGATTGAGCAGGACAAGGTTTCTCAAAATGGAAAGTGGAATACAATGTGCTATCATCGGCAGAACTATGGATAGGATTTCCAGTCAATAGAAGAAGGTCATTAATATACAAGAGGAAAAGAGTGGGGGAAAGAACTGAACCTTGGGGGACACCAGCATTAGTGCAGAAGTTAGAAGACAGAGAGCCATCTACCATCACCCTCAGTGAGCGATCAGAGAGAAAACTGGATAACCAATTACTAAAAGCAGTTGGCAAACCATATGATGGAAGCTTGTTTAGAAGACCTTTATGCCAAACACGATCATAAGCCTTTGAGATGTCGAGAGCAACTACTTGTATTTCACCGAACCTTTCCATTGAATTAGTCCATAAATGGGTAACATAATCCAGAGTATCACCAGTGGATCGACACTGACGGAATCCATACTGGCGATCGTTGATCAGATGGAAGGTTTATAGGTAGTTTAAGAGTTGTGGTTATAATTGATTTCTCCATTACTTTAGAAAGAGTAGAAGTAATTGCAATGGGACGATAATTGGATGGGAGGGATTTGTCACCCTTTTTAGGAACTGGCTGGATATGAGCAAATTTCCAAGCAGAAGGAAAAACACCTTTGGAATAAGAAAGTGAAAAAAGGCGGCAAAGAATAGGAGTTAGTTCAGGATCACGGGTTTTGAGAACAAGTGGAGAAATACCATCGGGACCTGGAACTTTCTTAGCATCAAGATTCATCAAAATCCTTCTGACATCCTTTTGACGGAAGACCACAGGAGGCATTGAATGGAGCATGTTGGGAATGGTGGGAGGTGTTTTACCAAGATCATTAATACATGAGTTGGAAGAAAAATGGGATTCTAGTAGGTCGGCTTTATCCTTGGCTGAAGTGACTACAGAACCATCTGGTTTGGAAAGAGGTGGGAGCAGAGATGGGCAAAATTTGCAGCCAATAGCTTTGGTAAGAGACCAGAATGCTCTGCTACCATAAGGGCAAGAAGCAAGTTTTCTACTCTTAGCCTGTTCAAACTCTAATTTGGACTGATTAATAACTGCTTTACAATTGTTGCGTGCTTTGGTGTAGGAAGAAAATGAAACTGAAGAATTAGAAACAAGCCAATTACGATATGCAACATTCTTCTCTTGAACAGCCTTAGCACATTTATTGGAAAACCAAGGTTTAGATAAAGGACGAGATTTTAAAGTGGAGTGTGGGATAAAGGATTCCATTCCTGAAAGAATAATTTCACTGACACGATCTGAGCAAACGTTGACATCAGAAGTTTTGAAACAGTAATCCAACCAAGGAAAAGAAGAAAAGAAATCTCGCAGGTTATCCCATTTTGCATTCTTCTAATGCCAAACAACACGAGGTTGGGAATAGCCATGAGATAAAGGCTCCATTGGAGAAGAGACAATCACCAAGTTGTGATGTGAAGTGCCTAAAGGACCTCTCACTTTGACCGTGTACTTAGAATGGTTGTTTGTGAGAAAAAGATCAAGCGTGTTGGCTGTATGATTAGGATTGTCCGGTATTCTTGTAGGTAAATGAACAATCTGTGCAAGGTTATTAGTAATTGGAAAAGCCTCAGCATCTGCACCAGCTGGAGTTGTGAACATTAAAATCACCAAAGAAAATTACCTCACTGTTAGGAAAGTTGGACTGGAGAAAGACAAGTTGCAAAGAGAGGAAGTCAAAGAGCTCTAAGTGATTAGTGGAGTTTGAATTTGACACAATGAGGTAGAGAGAATTTAAGCCAGAGAAGATCAAAGAGAGGAGATTCCAAATTGCCAAGTCTCTGACAGGGAATATCGGAACGGACATATGCACAAGTACCACCTTTAAGGCGAAAGGAATCATACAGCGAATAATTTGGGCATCTGAGATGAGCAGTATTTGAATCAACCGATAACTGAGATTCTGTCAGAAAAAGTACATGGGGTTTGGCAGCCTGCAAGTGGAAATGGACATCGTTGAAATTAGAATTGAGACCACGTATATTTGTGAAATGAATTAGGAAGTGCTTGGGAGGTTTAGATCTTTTCGCAGATAAGCTTTCTCTATTAGTTTGACAATACATGGTGTATTCAATAGTAAGAAAAAGTGGGTGGGACATGCTGTATGAAGTAATGAAATTTTTGGATATGGCGTACACATGGTAAGAATATACCCAGATCCTTGACATAATGGGGCCTCAACAATGCTCCCCGCATACACGCTACTTAGACTCCCTCCAGTCACTATCTGGCAGAGTAGAGGTAGCAAGATTATACACTAGCTGATCCGGAAGCCTCCTAGAGAGTTACCAATATGTTCGGTCCGGTGTACTAACTAGCAGCTGGCCTGCGAACACCGTTTTGGAGCTGTACCGTCAAAATGTAAGGCATATTGGATCTCGCTACGATGTTCATCATAACTTCAAACGTCTTCAGTCATACTGCATGATGGAAGAGATAGGGAAGGGTTGACCGGAACTTAGCTCTAGAGACTAAACATAGGTTCCACCACTTCAAGCCTCCAATAAGTAAAGTGGTGGTATTGCACCCATTGATGAGAGTTATCTACCACCTAGTACTGCCTGGTAACATAGAGGGGCGGTATTCCTCCATGTGGTGTGGGCACCACACCTCGACCCTTGCTTACATTGGTTCACACCTGGGTGGTCACCCACATCGACTTGTGCATGGTAGGTGACCACCCAGGATTACTAACAGTCCCACCATCGTGAAGGTGCAAGCAGAGGATTTGGCCATCACAGACCGTCCGGACTTCACCGAAATTGGGTCCACTTGACTTGAGTGTCACCCGAATATCAGTTCCATCAAAGTTTTAGACTCCCAGGTTGCAAGTACAGCTTGTCTGGCATATCTGAGTGATTGTCTGTGACAACCTCAAGGACCTATAAGTATTAATACATATATTTATATGTATTAATTTTTATTTACTAACACATACATGCATATAAATCAGATAGGATCTATAGATAAAAAGAAACATAAGTTTCTTTAATATCGAATAGATTCAAAATCACTACCAAAGATACCACAACAAAAAGATTCAAAATTAATTTAATATTGTTTGCTAGAAACTTGGCATCTTTTGTGAGAAACTATTTTATCAATATCAAGCTTTTGTGATAATGCAGTTTTGAGTATGAATGATAAGTGCTCATTTGTTAATTTCGCCATATGTGAAGTTTTTCATTCAGGAGTGAAAATAACTGCTTGCAAAGGTATGTACTACCAAACGTAGCTAAGATTCTCGAAGCAGACATGTGCATTTCAACAAAATGTCTTGGCAAGTAAGAATAAAAGTCAGGAATACCAACTTCACTACACTTCTCTTTTAGCACCGTGTTATGCTGAATTTCAACAAGTTCCATTTGAATGTTACTTTTTGCTTTCTCAATATCAAAAGAAAATGGAGCACTAAATAGTAAAAAATTGTTTTCACACATATTTAATTCTTCAAACCGCCTTTCAAATTCAAATATTAATTCCTGAATATCTGAGGCATTCTTGCTGAAATTACAAGAACCAAATGAATCTTGATAATTTTTACATGTATGAAGATGAGTCGAATCACAATTTTTCAGTTGCTTTTCCCAAAGTCCAAGTTTTATCTTGAAGCTCTAATGTAGTCGTACATAAATGTTACAACCTGATTTCGAACCTGAAGTTTTAAGTTCAAGTCATTTAAATGCCCTGTAATATCTACAATGAAGGTCAAATCATGGAACTATTAAATAAAATAAATAAATTTTCTGTTTATACTTCGGCACGACAACCAAGTCAGTAGAGTTTACAATAAATCGTCAGTGCAAGTATTCATCATATTCAGTAGTAACGAGCTTGAATCCCGGTCCACTCAAGGAACACGTGCTATGCACTCTTTCTCCTGACCACTCGGCTACGTCAGGCTTAAGTTAAATTCTTATCATTAAGTTGTTCTGGTGACTCTCCTTTCATTTCTAAAAACATTTTGATTCCTTGGAGTAGTACCCAAATTTGCTTCAAAACCTTATGACAGGAAAGCCAGCGAACTTCTGTATAATAAAGTAAACCTTCCTGCTCACTTTCAATTTCCAAGAGTAATGAAGAAAACTGCCATTAATTCAAACCTCGGGAACATATAAAATTCACCGTTTTCTTAATTAACAAAGTTCAGCACATGTTCCATTCTCACTGCTTTTGAGCACAACACTTCCTGATGTATAATGCAGTGAACGTGATAAAACTTACTATCAGGAGCAATTTTCATTCTGCTTAGCTAATAGTTTAGCTATAAATCCATTTATCTTTCTGCTTAGCTAATAGTTTAGCTATAAATCCATTTATCTTCCCTGTCATTGCTGCTACACCATCTGTAGCTACGCACACTAGTTTTGATAATGGAAGGTTATACTTTTCTAAAAGTCCATATACTTGCTTAAAAATATCTTCACCCGTTATAGTGATATTTCTTCAGTAACAGTAAGATTTTCATCACATGCGCGAATAAATACGGCTAATTGAGCCAGTCCACTGATATCAGTACTCTCACTGACTGCAATCAAAAAAGTCAGATAATTTTCCATTTTTTCTTTTAAGTTATCCACTGATGTCAGCGGCAATTTCGTCAATTCTTTCCGCAATAGTATTTAGTGATAACGAAATGGTCTGAAAAGTTTTAACTTTTTCAAGGCAAAGAATTTCAGCTTATTTTCACCATACACTGCTTTACAAATTCACCTTCATTAAAACACATTGAATGTTTATTCAAATTGGTGATGGAAAATAATTTCATATTTCTAGTTATAAAGAGACAGTTGGAGAGGGGAAAGTGCTGCCTTGCCTACTTAAAAGGCTTGTGTAAACCAAGGTCAAAAGAGAGTTTTATGATTTTTAGTTTTAAAATGAAATATCTGTGTTTTATTGTATTTTTATTATTTTGTTGAATATTTCCCAATTAAATTTTAATCTGGTTTGGGTCACACTCAGGAGCGTTGTGGCCTGCATGTTTGCCACCACTGCTCTACAGTATTAATACAGTATCTGACTTTCTCTCTCATCAGTAGTGACAGCTCCTTGTTGAAAGGCACCTCAGCAAAATATCTATTGCATATGGTTCAATATTGGTGGCTATTATTCTTTTTACCTTCATAATTATACATAAATATTGCTGCGCCTCTATAGCTAGGTGGGCAGGAGCAACAATTCATAGCACACTCTTCTTGATTAGACCGGGGTTCGAGGCCATGACCACCGCATATCTCTGGAGCTATATGCCCTTAGTTGCTAATGCTCCTAAAAATCAAATATAACAATAAATATTACTTGGGTAATTTTGAAAGTGATTCATTGCTGTTTGCTTCAAATTATATTAAAAAAAATCTGACACACCACTGATGCTGCTGTTTGCACTACTACTACTTGTCTTTCCAGCATGTGGGCGCCTCCGTAGCCAGATGGGAAGGAGCAGCAGTGTGTAGCACACACTTCTTGATTAGACCGGGGTTCGAGCCCGTCACCACCAAATACGGAGGATGACAGAAAGGTCAGGGAATGACCACCGCATATCCTGGAGCAATATGGCCTTAGTTGCTAATGCTCCTAAAAACCCAAAATAACAAATAACAAATTACTTTACAGCATGTGAACAACTGCATTTCTTGCTGTATAGTTGATGCTGTGGAAAGTTAGAAACTGTTCATTTTATGTTTGAATTATTATATAAAATGGTTTCTTGTCTTGATCGTTATTATTGTGCACACAGTTTATTGTAACTTGAAACGTAATCACCGATAATGTGTTCACTTTTATGAAGTCGTGATAAAAAGAAACATACACAGAAAACATGCCATTTATTGTAATCAGCGCTTTGGTTTATGTTATTGCTTTTTTTCATATTGTGACTTGTGCATATGCAGTGGAAATTATCACATAACACCCCAATTTGCTTTTGAACTTTGAAATATTGCACATCCAGTTACTATTGTTCGTTCCTTCATACAGTCCATGTGGTTGTTATCACCATTACTCTGTGAAAGAAAATACATGCAACCCCCGTATAACATGGTACTTCTACAACACAGTTTCGCTCTAACACGATTGATAAATTGCAGCAATCCTAGCACAACACGTTACTTCTACAACAAGGTTTCCATCTAACACGGTTTGAGAATTGCTGTAAATCTAGCATAACACGGTAATTTTGAGCTTTTGTGCTGGGAAAACCCTGCAATTACGTTAGATGTAATTTTTAACGTTTCCATTCCTTTTTGTGAATTCCTGCTGTTGACTCGTGGTATTTTTCTAAAGCACTATTCTGGAGATCATTACCATAAAACAATATGTAGTTTCCAGTTTATTGGCCTTTTCTATTAGTGCAATCAGTTATAAACTGGTAGTAAACTCTATCTTCTTGCAATTTGCTATAGTACCGATAGCTGGAATTCTTTGGGTTTTTACATTATTGTGGTGAAATGTGTTCCCCTTCAATGAAATATTCAATCATATAAAAAACAATTAAATTTTCAGAAACTCATTAATCTGTATCTCACTTGTGCATATCGTGTTTGTTGCAACTTGTGCGTGACGTGTTCTTTGTTATTAATTGCTTATCATTTTTACTGTTTTAAATTTTACAACAAAAAAAAAGTCAGTGAACAGAAATATCAATTAGTATGTACTTTTTACAGTACATATTAATTAAGCTTGTATATAAGCATAAATTCATTTTTATTTTGCTAACTGGGAAATATTCTTCCGATTTTCACCTCTCATTTAAAGCGCTGACTATTTTTTGGGAGATCCCTGGATCTCTGTGCTTGTTTGAGACTATAAAAAATAATTGTGACTTTTAAAGAGAACAGAAAATACATGAAATCTAGATGTTACAGAAGAGATTGTGCTTAGCAGCAATGAAGAGGAAGAAAATTAAATGAACCGACATTATCTCACATTATAAGTATCACAGTTTGTAAGGTTTATTACTATTTAAGTTACTACTATTATAAAAAAATAAAGTTAAAATATTAAGGTATTACTACTATAAATATTGTTTCTGATAATTATAAAAAATGGCGTATTTTTGTTAGATTTTGGAACGTAACCTCCCTTTTTGTACTGGTTCTTAGTCCCATATAACATGGTTTCACATTACTCGAGATTTTGTAGGAACCAAACTACCATGTTATGGGAGGGTTACCTGTACTGTATCTGTACTCCCACCAATCTGTGTTTTGTAGTATGGAATTAACCCTTTTAGCATTAGTAGAGGCAAGCTTATGCAGCATCAGCCAAAAAAAAAAATAATAAATAAAATAAATAAATAAAAAATAACCACTTCCACTTCACCCCTCTGTTCGTTCGAAATACCTGTCCAGCTGAGCTTTAAACTTATTTAGGCTATCAACTTGCACGACAAGGGATGGAAGTCTATTCCACCAACCAACCACCCGCTGGCTAAAGGCAAATTTCCTCACGTCTATCCTACATCTGTCTTTCCTCAATTTGAATTTATGCCCTCTCAGGTAATTATTCTCAGCAAGAATCTCATCATCATTGAGCATGCTCAAACCATTCAAGGCTTTATACACCTCTATCAGATCACCTCGCCGGCGCCTAGTCTCCAGACACTGTAATTTGCAAAACCTAAGCTTTTCTTCGTAAGAGCACCCCTTTGTTCCATTCACTAATCTTGTTGCCCTTCTCTGTACTTGTTCCAGCAGCTCTACATCCTTCTTGAAATGAGGCCTCCAGACCTGTATACAGTACTCTAGGTGTGGCCTGACCATTGCCTTATACAAGGGAATAATCACCTCCTTATCCCTGCTGGAAAAATTCCTGTATATCATTGACAATACTCCATGAGCTACTCTTGCAGCCCATCTGCACTGCTCAGAAAACTTCATATCTGCCTGCACAACCACCCCCAGGTCCCTTTCATTCTCTACCACTGTCAGTGTAGTACCACAGAGTTGATGCGTTGCTCTGGGGTTGCTGTTTCCCATATGTAGTACTTTACATTTGTCAATGTTAAACTTCATTTGCCACCTCTCAGCCCATCTGCTCAACCTTTCCAGATCATGTGTCAGTAGTGTCCTTGACAACCCTGCCAACCTTCGTATCATCTGCAAACTTGGACATTAAGCTTGATATACCATCATCAATATCACATATAAATACAGAAAACAATAATGGACCGAATACTGAATGAGGGACTCCACTAATAACATTAGTCCACAATGAGCAGTGTCCATTGATTACCAGTCTCTGTCTTCTCCCCCTCAACCACCCCTTTATCCATAGCAGCAATTTGCCTCCAATGCCACACTGCTCCAATTTGTGCAGCAGTCTTCCATGTGCAACAGTATCAAAAGCCTTTCTAAGATCCAAGTATATAATATCAGTTATTCCCTGCATCCAGTTCTTTTGTGACTGCATCATAGTATCCAATCAAATTTTATAACTCTTGATGTTAATTTTTCTTTATTTTTAATGGTTTGTATGGATTTCTAAAAACATTGTTTCATTTTTATTGATCCACTTTCTTAAAGAAACAGTGGACAGTCAAGTATTTTATAATGCTTGATTTTCTTTCTGTCCAGTTCTACCTTTTTATTTGCACATTTCTGTTCTGTATTAAACAACACTAACAGCCACATTCTTGTTTCTTTGGTTTTTGTAATCACTATTTGAATCTTGAAGTGATCATAGTAAGTGGCATACACTTAATGAATTTATAAACTTGCAAATGGTTTGTCTTGTTCAGTTACTTCGAACCCCTCTAAATCTAAACAGGCATATTTCGGTCTCATGAACTTCAAATTAACCATTTCTACCTACATAATTTTAACCATTAAGGTATAAAGGAACTCCCCAACTTATGTAAGAGTTGCATTCTATGGAACACTACGTAAGTCGGGGAATTTCCCCCATGCTTGTGCAGCACTCACAACTGTGCTCACTGAAGTGATTGAATCAAAAATGAAATGTTTAACAAACATGTAAATAGAATTATTTATTGTGTTAAATTTTTTATCTTGTGCGCAGGAAAAATTACAAAAGCATGCAATTTTAAAAATTTATAAAATTACAAAAAAGAGACCAGCATAATTGTCAGTAAGTTTTACCTCTCGAGCATCATTGCCAGAATCGACGTCTTCAGCTGATAAGTACACTGATGCAGAGGTTGAGGGCTGTGGAGATTAAGAAGGGGACGGTGGCTTTTTTCTTTTCATCGTAGATTTCTTTGTATCAAGCAAGCATATCATTCACCCCTCTGTTAACTTTTAAGAATTGTTCGCTCTCAGGATCCATCTCAAATCTCGCGATTGCCCATGAAATTTCACGAAATGCCATTGCCATGAAGTGTCTCAGCTCCTCATTTGGTTCATCTTGAGCTTCATCAGCATTTTCTTCTTTCACTGTCACTTCAATAAGTCAATAATTCCTGCTGTTCTTCCTCTAACTCCTCCACATCTTTGGCAACAACCTGCAACTGAAGTAGCCCTGCAATCTTTACAATCTTATCTGTAACCTCTTCATATGATCCATCTTTTTTCAAACCCTATGAAGTCTTTTATGCGCTGTGGCCATATTTTCTTCCATGCGCCATTTAAACAACCTTTAGTGATTTCCTCCCAGGCCTTATTAATGTTTAAGGTGCTGTGGTAAATATTGTAAGATTTCCAAAAGTCCCTTAACGTAAAATTTTTCTCACCGTCTACCAGACAGTGCCTGAGCAAATGTTGTACGTAGTATGCTTTTAAATTCAAAACAACACCCTGATCCATAGACTGGATGAGTGAAGTCGTGTTTGGCAGTAAAAATGTGAATCTCATGTTTGAATTGAAATAATCTAGATTCATAGGATGTCCAGGATCATTATCTAATAGGAGCAAAATCGTGAAAGGAACGTCATTGTCTTTACGATATTTTTCAACCTCGAGAATGAAGCATCATTTAAACCAATCCTCAAGAGAGAGATTATTATTCATGCTCTCTGGTTCAATCGGAAATGCACACGTAGGGTGGCTTTATTGATGCCCTTAAATGCACGAAGATTTCCAGAATGATACACAAGCAGTGGTTTTAATCTTGTTCTGCTTCATTAGACCCAAGCAAGAACGTGGCCCTATCTTTTGATACCTGGCATTGTATTTTCCTCTTTGGCAATGTATGTTCAGTCCAGCATTTTTTTCCAATACAGAGCAGTCTCGTCAACATTAAAATTTGCTGCATTGAATTAGCCACCTTCATCAATTTTTTCCAACACATCTCAATTTCTCTGCAGCTGCAGAATCAGCACTGGCAACTTCACCGCATTCTTTAATGTCGTGGAAACCAGCGTGATGCTTGAACCTATTAAACCACCCATTGCTTGCCATGAACTTGGGTTGAGGTTCGCCGTACTTATCCATAATATCTTTATAAATACTTGTTGCTTTTAGTTGAATGGTCTTTAGACTTAGGGGCACTTACTTCTGAATCCGATTTTCCATCCATATTGTGAACAGCTGTTCCATCTTCGATATAGTGCCTGAACGCTGTTTTGTGATCACTGTTGATCTTAAGTGCGTTGATCCTTTTACATGTTCTTTTATACGTGCACTGTCCTTTAAAATAGTATTCACCGTTGAAGCAGTGAGACCTAATTCCCTTGCAATAGATGACAAACTTTGTCCTGCTTTGTACTTCTTAATCATTTTCGTCTTCATTTCTAAATGATTTTGTTTTGTTTCCTGGCACTCCCATCACTTGCAGTTTTTGTTGATCGCTTTCCCTTCATCATTGTAATACATAAATGGTAATGAAGAGAAGTTTCTGAAAATTGTATTTTATGTTTGAAGATTTCAGTGAAGGGAAATACATTTCATCATAATAGCGTAAAAACCCACACAATTGCAGTTATCAGTATTATTGCAAATGCAATAAGATAGTTTACTACCTGTTTATGATTAGTGCACTAACAGAAAAGCCCAATAAATCAGAAAGTGCAAATTGTTTTTATTGTTTTTTGGTTGTGACCTCCAGAAACGTGCTTTAGAAAAATATCACAAAGGTGTTCAAAATTGATTCTTATAGCGGGAACATATGATAACGATGAAAGGATAGTGCAATTTCCATTATAAATATGACCTTTTAGAGAGATAAATAGCGTAGTAATATAGAAAAATTTTCAACTTCCAAGGACTTGGAATGAATTACAAAAAAAAAAAAAATAATAATAATAATAAAAAATAACAATGTTATTGGGTTCACATTACAATATTTTCACGATACCTCCATTTATTCCTAAGGGATGCAAAATGCATTTTCACTGTTTTTTTAAGTTTTCATTGGGGGCAAAAACTTACGGAAAGTCGAATTTCTGTAAATCGTGTATTACGTAAGCAGGGAGTTCCTATATTTATATTTTTCAGCAGTTTTAAGCTGATGAAGAGTCCCTAAAACGTATTCAAGATGGTAAGACATTTTAAACACTAGTTTTTTTTTTTTATAATACTTTTTTTATGGTTATATTTAATTGAATACATAATCTGATGATAGTAAAATTAATAAATTTTAATTACTGAGGTTTCAGTTGTGAATTTTGAATCAGTGTATCCAGTTTATATACATGCTGTATCTTACTTTAATGTCATATTTATTTTCTAGGTATTTGCTTGACAATAGATCAGTGGAATTCTCTGAAGGAACATATAGATGATATAGATGGGGCCATCAAGAAATTTTAGCATTTTTAAAGAATTATAATCAAGAAATGGTGGATTCTGATAAATTTAGTTTTATTCTTCATTGAAATGTTCCCATTACTGTTGATACATTATGATAATCTTTAGACTGTATAAGCATTGATGTCTTTGCAATTATGAATATTTTGAGCATTTTTGTTTTACTGATGTTTGCCATTATAGTGAAAGTCTTATGCTGTCACTTTATTTACAAAAAAAGTATACATTAAAAATAAAAGACTGTTTCTTTAGAGTAATGTGGTTAATAATAACAAGTTTGAGAGGTTTGTTTTTCTTCTTCCAAATTTGAATTTGTATGTTGCCAATAAAAAAATAAATTTGAGTGAAGTGTAAATCATTTTTTAATTTCTTTTGATATATTAGGAGTAAAGCAGACTGTGGTCTTTTTATTAGCATTATTAAATACTGCAGCTCTATATCTCAAATTTCTTTAGTGCTGTAATTTATCCAAAGGATTTTATTAGTCTAACAGTAGTAGTAGAGTAATGGCAAATGATGCAAGAAAGCAAGCAGGGGAAAAAAAAAAGAAACCGCAGTTCACCCTCCAAGAATTGTCCAGTTCTCCCTTGAATTTATTCAAACCATCCACTTCCACAACAACAACAACAGATGGAAGCCTGTTCCAACAATCAACCACCCACTTGCTGAAGACTAACTTCCACACATCTATCCTGTAACCATCATTCCTCACCTTGAATTTATGCCCCCACGTGTGTGTACTCTAAACAAGTGGAAGAATACTGTTAACATTCAGCATACTCAATTCATTCAAGGCTTTAAACAACTCAGTTCTGCCTGCAAGTGCCTACTCTCGAGATGCTTCAATTTGCAACTGAAGCCTTTCTCTGTGTCCTTCTCTCTCTCTCTCTCTCTACTTGTTCCAACAACTCTGTCCTTCCTAAAATGAAACCTCCAGACCTGTATGCAATACTCCAGATGTGGCCTGACCATTGCCTTATACCAGCATTTCCTAAACTTTTTAGTCACGGAAAACTTACGAAACACAAGTCTAGAGGGAGCCAAATAATTGTTTGCTAATATTTTATTACGTATAATGCACTGTGCATCACTTTATTTCCAACACGTAAAGCCGAAATTCAAATAACTCATAATTTCGTATTGATCTTTTATTTGGGGAACAAAAGGCTGCAATTGTTCATACTCAACTTGATGCGCGACAATACTGTGTTCGTTTTTATCGACCACAGTTGCACTACTAGAAGTACTTTGCTTCTCGTTTTAAAGTTCCTTTTTTTCAACCACAAATCCATGGTCACATATTTTAATAATAATAATATTTCAAAATACATATGATTATCAAAAAAAAATTATACAAGGAAGGGAGTTTAGTTATATCGGTTCTCTTCCTCTCCTTCAACCCATGTACTCCAGGCTAAATCGCATACAAATGGCATATTAGATCACTACATTGCTACTTTTTAGTAGATGTCATTACCTCTACGCATATTCTCTATGCAAAAGCCTGCCAAAATAGTGTTCTGCGGTCTATTTGATTGTTAGTCTATGCCAATATATTAATAACTGAAAAAAAAAAAAAAAAAGTTAAAAATTACCACAACACAAAAGTGGTGGTGTACGCTGCAAATTTGCAGAATTTATTTTTTAAAATTATTAATTACAATTTTTCAAGGAACACTAGTGTTCCACTGAACCCAGTTTGGGAAACGCTGCCTTATACAATGGTATAATCACCTTATCCCTACTAGAAAAATTCCTGCATATCATTGACAAAATCCCATGAGCTGACATGGCTGCACTGCTCAGAGAATTTCATGTCTAACTGCACAATTACTCCCAGGTCTTTTTCATGTTGATAAGTTACTTTGGGGTTACTGCTATCCATCTGCAGAACCTTGCATTTGTCAATGTTAAACTCCAACTGCTAATTTTCCTGGATCTTATTGCAGTAACTCATCCTTATGACTGTTGTTAAAGATTCTCCTGATATATGTTCATCAATATCATTGATAAATATTGGATACAGCAATGGACCCAGCACTGAACCTGGGGAACTCCATTAATAACATCAGTACAATGAAGAGCAGTGCCCATTAAAAACCATTCTGCTTTCTTCCACTTAATCATCCCTTTATCCATATCAGTAACTTCCCCTTAATGCCACATTTCTCCAGTTTGTACAGCAGTCTTTTATGTGCAACAGTATCAAAAGCCTTCTCAAAATCCAAATACATTGGATTCCGGTTATTTTGGCCACAGGTTAATCGGGGCAAATCTTAAAAAACAAACCAATCGAGAAAATAGCCAGGGTTTACTTCGCTTAATCGGGGCAGGAGACTGCAGCACTGGAGATTACCCTACAATTGTCTCTGACGGTACCACGTGGTTCTGTCGAAATTCTGGAGGTCACAACCATAAAACAATTAGCAGTCACCTGTTTATTGAGCTTTTCTGTTAGTGAAATCTATCATAAACGGATAGTAAACTCGATCTTATTGAATTTGCGATAATACCGACAGCTGGAATTCTGTGGGTTATTATGATGAAATGTGTTTACACTTCCATGAAATCTTCAGTCATATAAAAATTAATTTTCAGATCTCTTCATTCCTATTTTTAAAGCTTTGTAACTCGTTACTCCATTCTCACTTGCGCATATTGTGTTACTTGCAATTTGTGTGTGCCGTGTTTTTGTTATTGATTGCTTATCTTTTTACTGTTTTAAATTTTAACCCCCGCCCACAAATGTCAGTGAACAGAAATGTCAACTAGTTCGTATGTACATATTACAGTACATATTAATTCTTCCGATTTTCACGTATTTTTTAATTGGTAAGGTAATAAAGAGTAAATTTCTGCTTAATATATCTTTGCTTTTATAGCCTGTGGATAATATTCCTCTTATTTTCGCTAATTAGAATCGCTGTTTAATAGAATTAAAATTCAATTCACAAACGTGATCACAATGACCGGTGCTTACTGCACATCGTATAATGAATGGTACTTTACTATGTTGAGTTCGTCGTAACGTGATCGGATTGTACAGTGAACCAATTGTAAAAAGGGGGGGGGGTACATTGTATTTTTAACTATTTACGTGAAACTTCGGATAATTGGGGCAGCTGCTTAATCGGGCCAAAATGTGTCCTAAATAACCAGAATGGACTGTATATGTAAAAATTATTTTTTTTGCAGCTAGTTCTTTGGTCACTGCATCATTAACAAATCCATGCTGTGATTACAGTATAATTGCATGCCTCCCTAGTCATTTAGGGAGCATGCAAATTACTTTGTAATCCACAGCATGATTTGTCCTACACTTGATGCAGACAGTCTATAAGAACTAGCTGCCAATCAATATTTCTACCCTGAATCCAAGGATGCTCATAATTTTTGGCTAAGGGTTGGCTTATCTCCTTTGCTGCCTCCCTTGATTATAATCGGATAGATTCCATCCACCCAAATGTCCATTCACAATTTCTCCCCCACTTCCCTTTTAGTTATCAAAATCATTTAGCTCCTCAGAGTTGATGAACTTCTGGCATTCCCTTCTCTAAAGACTCCTTAATGTAGATGCAAAATGCCTATTCAATTTGTTCGCAATCTGAGCAGGGGTCAACAGTTAACCCACAGATATCAAATGGCACACAAAGGCACTCTCCTTGGCTGCATCTGGTCCTGTTTCAGAAAGTCTGCAAACATTTCACAAGTTGCACTTTTTTTTAAGCTGGATACATTGGAAAATCACCCCTTTTAGTTCTCCCTCAACCCCAGGGGCTCACATCTGCTCTTGGCACACCCAGGATCCAGAGATATTCTTCTCTTTCTTGGTGATTCCCTTTTACTTCTCTCTCTCTCTCTCTCTCTCTCTCGCTTGGTACAGCATAAGCCTCAGGCTTCCTTGTATTATATGGCTAATAATAATGAGCCTCGGCACTCGTGTTGCATTGTGGCTCTACTGTGGGGCAAAATTTCCATTTAAAACAATTTAATTGATTAACTGACAATACTACACTAAGCTAATAGATATAAAGGAATTGGAGAATGCCCTGATCGACTAGTTTGACAATAGGCCATGTTTAATGGCAAATTTTTGCAGCCTATCATGCTGGTTGGTAACAGCAAAATGATAACTATCAAATTTTCACAATGGCAGAAGTGTATACCAACCTTTAATTTTTGTTTAAATAGGTGGAATATTCCCTTCAGATGTCTTTAAAAAAATTCCAAGTAATATACATGACTTCAAATTTTGATTAGAGAAATGAAGCACTCCAGTTTTACACATGAAAAGAGTACAGTCAGTCCTTGTATAGCACGATAGTTGTGTTCCTAGAAACCCTCGTGCAATATAAACAACATGCCCTATGGGAAAAATAGGGTTAGGTGCCAACCACCCAAGATTGAACACACATTTGTAACCAAAACATTACCAAACAATAAATTATCGCAATAAAATACGTATTTTATTGCGACTATTACGTAATAAAATATTGCTAATGCTTTTGCTTCTATCATAAGCAAACTTGTTTTTTGTTTGATTTTCTATCCAAACAGATGACAGCCGTTCCAATTCTTTGTGTCTTAATCTAATGGATTTTAATTACACTTTGAGTTGTTTCTGCTATGAAAGTTGTTTTTATTTTCTCTGCATTCTTTGTAATTCTCGCCGTTGCCTCATTTAGGTCTGTAGCACGTGCAATATCACATGGTCTTTCATTTTGCTCAAAGCGTTTCACAATTTCACATTTTTTCTCTATCGACAGACTGGCCATAAGCCTTACCGGGGAAACCCCGGTGGGCCGGAGGCCGGTGTGATTTTGGCCATAAACCATAGTATGAAGCCACTATAAATTTTCCCGGGTAAGAATTTTTGATCCAGTCCGCCTCTGTTTATCGATATTGCTTTTCTTTTTCGCTCTGAATCTGTAGTGTCTTCACCAGGATGTTTCCTTTTCACACCTTTTAAGTATTTTACTCATTTTTAGGGAATAAAGCACAATTACAAAACGAGGAGGCACGCTTGATACACGTAAACAAAGCTGCGCGCGTGTAGCAACTGAATAAACAACACCGTAAAGGCAGAGACACTATTAACACCTCACTGGCTCACATTTTACTAAAGCACATTTCTGGGTGTTATTACCTTAAAACAATTTCCAGTTGCGTTCCTGCTAGTGGAATCTGTTATAAACTGGTAGTAAACTCGATCTAATTGCATCTGCGATTATACCGATAGCTGGAATTGTGTTGATTTTTACATTATTAGGGTGAAATGTGTTTCCCCTTCACTGATATAAAAAACATAAATACATTTTCAGAATCTTCTCTTCATTCCTGTCGTGTTGCGTTCAGTTGCGGTGATTCCGGGTTTGACTGCCATTTCTTGTAAACACAAAGGCGAATCGTGCATAAGCGAACTCGGTTCGTGTTATATACGATATCGTTCCCCTATTTATAAATCGTGTATGATCGAATTCGTGTAGTGTAAACATGTGTTATTCGAGGACACTGTATTTAATTTCTGACTTTGGGTGGGTTTCATTGCCCATCCATGCACAAGTATCCCCTTAGGCTATTGTGAAGAGATTTCCAAATAATGCCTGAGTTATTTTCTAATTTAAATCAGAGCTGCTTTACATGCAAATCGGGGGTGCTTCCTACCCGCTATCACAACATACCTTTTTCAGCCCACTAGGCTCATCAGCAAAAGCAGTGATAGATAAGCTGAATGACTTAATTAGTCTGGAACCCTGGTCTTAGGAGTCCAAAGAAGGACATGCCCATCCCCAAGTCAATAATAATTGCACTGTTCTGATACCTTGGTGCTTGGGTAAAACTGCACCATCACCGTTGCAACTCAATAAATCTTGTCCCCAAGTGCCAAGCGAGTGACTAGAGATTTTCATGCAATTTTCTTAAAGAGTGGCTGATAATTATAGTATTATTCTTCTAATATCTTAAGTTATTTAATTTTGCTCTTCTAAAGTTGTTGGAGGTTTTACGGCACAACGGCAGCTAAAGGCCATTATACGCCAAACAATGGTAGGATAAAGAAGTTAGTGCCTATCAGAAAGGAAAGACACCTTTCGTCTCGTACATAGGCTAACAAGCTACTAACCTTCCTTTATTGCTTGGTCACTGGTGGCACCGCTCCTGCCTCCACATGGCAGGGCTGGAAGCCTGGGAGAAGAACGCCACCCTCCCAGGGCTGAAAGAAGCAAAGGTGGACAAAACTAAAAAATCCACTTATGGATCTTTTGATCCAGATCTTAGTAAACGTGATCCAGATCATAATGACACAACATCCCATGCTAAGAGAGAAAAAAAAAAAAAGGAATGAACAGCCCCTCTCTTTTTAATATTACACTCCAGAGACCACCCATTGAGTAAACTTTCCCATTTTTGATATAGAAATGTCTTGAAAATGTGGCTGGCCCAACAAAAGTGGTTTGGCAATTACGATCCAGAGATTTATTAGTTGAAATGACCGAACATAGACATGCTGATAGTCTATTAAAAGTATCTACCTTTGGTGGAATTCCCAAGAAGGTTACCCCACGTGCCACCTTAAAGTCCTCTAAAGGGGTAACATCAGAATGAGATCTGTTAAGCTTATTCGAGGGTGAACTTGTCCACGAATTATGAGATGAAAATGTGGTACACGTCAAAAGAATCAGAAATGGAGAGCCTGTCCCTACTGGTACAGTGATATTGTTTGAGTATGAGTGAGGTCCAGGACAGAAAAGTATAAACTGAATTTCAGTACTGCTCTCCAACATTCATACAATCTGTCATTGACCATGACTGAATTGCACAATGTGCTCACAAGGGTGAAATCCACCAGGTCCTGATGGAATTTATAACACAATGATTTCCCATTTAAGCAAAAGATCATTATGCTCTCTTAAGACTAATAGAATTTTTTTTAGAGCAAGGCTTGGCTACCTGTGGTTTGCGAGCCACATGCGGCTCTTTGAACATGTAACTGCAGCTCTTAAACTTTTAGCCCACATGAAGTACATTTTAAAATGTAGTTAGAGGACTTAAAAATCAAGGACGTGGAGTGCAAGAATAAAATGCCTTAAAACTGAAATTGAGGATTTGGAAAAGCAAAAGGCTGCCCTTGCAATTCTACACAAATGGACGGCGATAGATGAGTTGAAGAAGCAAGACCAAATTTTGTTCAATAACGAGTAGCTTACCGGGCAAGTATATAAATTTGAAAATATTTGTGTTTGAACTTCTCTCAATGTTTGGTTTGACGTATTTCTGCAGCAAATATCTTCGAACATGAACTATATTAAAAATAAATCAAGAAACGTCTGATCTCAGCATCTTTAAAGATGAAAATTACAGCATACTCGCCTGATGTTGAGAGACTCGCTCAAAACGTTCAGTAGCAAAAGTCGCATTAATTCGTACCTAATTGGATGTTTGTTACGTTTTTTGAGTATTAATAAATATTTCAAAATATATATTTTTAATAAAACATCTTCCCAATCTATTCCATTTCTTAAAAAACTCCCCTTTCCCCCAGATTGAACTGAGATGTGGCTCTTCAGATTCTCTTTTGTTTAAAATTAGATTCTCTTCACTCAAAAAAGGTTGCCGACCCCTGTCTTAGAGGAATATTACCCCATTAGCTGGTGCCATTCTTATGTGCTAGCTTTCCCAAAGCCAGGAAAAGTACACAGATCCAATAAACTATCAGCCTATCTCCTTAACCAGTTGCTTGGGAAAAACTGGAAAAAATAGTTAACGTCCAACTAACTTGGTTCCTGGAGACCAAGCCAGTATGGTTTACGGAGAAGTAGATCGACGCTTGATCTCACTATCAAAGCGGAAGCAAATATTCGTATCGCTTGTCTATGAAATGAGCACTTTGTCATGGTATGCATTAACATCGAAAAAGCCTTTGATACAACTTGGTGAGGTGCTCCATAGCCAGGTGGGCAGGAGCAGCAGTGCATAGTCACACACTTCTTGATTAGACTGGGGTTCGAGCCCCGTAACCACCAAATACGGAGGATGCGGAAAGGTCAGGGAATGACGACAGCATATCCCCGGAGCAATATGGCCTTAGTTGCTAATGCTCCTAAAAACCAAATAACAACAACAACTTGGTGATATGGGATTCTTCATGACGTATAAATCTGGTTTTCGGGGTCTTCTCTCAAAATTTATTCAGCACTTTCTACCTAACAGATCCTTCCAAATCTGATTCCATTCTTCACTTTCTGGAACATATACAAGAATAGGGAGTTCCCCAGGGCTCAGTGCACCATGCTTTTTACCATTAGGATCAATTTTATAACGAAGTGTATACCTGACAGTTGATGCATACCTGTATACTGATCTTGCTATCTCGTGTCATTTGCAAAATATGCAACTGATTGAAAGACAACTACAAGGCACCATTAATAGAATAGTCTCTTGGGCCAAAAACAATGGTTACAGAAGTTCTAAATCTTAAACAACTGCAATACACTTCTGTCGTAAAGATACATCACATCGTGATCCAGACCTTCATTTAGACTTTCATTGTATTTCATTTCAGCCCAGTACTCGATTTCTTGGTATAATACTTCATAAAAAATTAAATTTCCTACAACATATAAAATATATTTGTACCAGCTGCCTTAAGAAATTAAATTTTCTAAGAGTAATCTATATGTCATGGGGTGCAGATTGTTACATGTTGCTACATTTATACCGCGCATTAATTACATCCCGCTTAGATTATGCATCTCCTGCATACATCTCAGCCAGCCTCAAGTGTACTGAAATGGCTTGATCTCATGCATCATAGTGCACCATGAGTTGCACTGGGGGCCTTTCGCACAGCTCCAATTTTAAGTCGAAAGTTTTAAGTCAATTTAAGTCATTGAGTATACTGAGATATATGGAAGTCCATGAACCGCCACTACACCTTCGACAACAAATTCTCTTCATTTATGATGCTAAAATCAGCAGCACTCCATATGACTATCTCTTCAGACCAAAATGGGAAAACCTCTTATCAAACTAAACCATGTCTCAACAAACCATCTGGCATTAGGCCTTCAAGCTTTAAACACAAGCCTCAACATCAACAACATACTGCAGGATACTAGCATGGAAACCCAGCCATGGCAAATACCCATGATACATATTGACAGATATTTTCAGAAATGGGGAAAGAATAATCTTCCAGATATTAACAGACAATTACATCTGGCCCACTCCATTCAGTTTGGAAGTTACGTACAGCTTTAAACAGAAATCCAAAGAAGAAGAAAACATCAGTCAAGAAACACTTGTCATGATGAACCGAAGACAACAAATGAAGAGCAAGAAAAACACTGACAGGGAGAAAATTGAGTATACTGAGTTATGCAAAGCCATTAGAAAGACTCAGAGAGGACATAAGAAAATTTAACACAAGAAAAGTAGAACAAGTATTAC
Source organism: Mastigoproctus giganteus (assembly GCF_048544385.1). Lineage (NCBI taxonomy): Eukaryota > Metazoa > Arthropoda > Arachnida > Uropygi > Thelyphonidae > Mastigoproctus > Mastigoproctus giganteus. The sequence continues at coordinate 73,139,005 of NC_143576.1, forward strand.
TGGAAAACAAAGGATTTAAATCAGCAGCCATGAGCAGTAATACAGAAAGACAAATGATACTGAAACTGAAGAATCGCGACGGTGTACTTATGAACAGCAGAGAAGGCATAATTCAAATAGCAGAAGACTACTATAAAGCGTTATACAAGGAGCGAGGGAATGATGCCAGCAGTGTTGAAGATGAATCGCATATTAGTAACACATACAACATACCTGATATCCTTCCTGATGAGGTAGAACATGCGTTGAAGAAAACGAAGAATCAGAAAGCGCTGGGGAAAGATGAAGTTACTGTAGAGTTGTTAAAATTGGGAGGAAGAGGCATGACACAAAAACTGGCAAGACTTCACAAAATGCATTAGAAAAGGTGTGGCTCCTTTTGCTGGAATAATGCAATCATAGTTTTGCTGCATAAGAAAGGAGATAAATCAGAAATTGGAAATTATAGACCAATTAGCTTGTTATCCTACATCTACAAGTTGTTCACAAGGGTCATTACTAACAGATTAGAAAGAATACTTGATGAGAACCAACAGAAAGAGCAAGCTGGCTATAGGACAGGATTCTCAACTATGGATCACCTTCACGTGATGTCACAGCTAATGGAGAAAGCAAATGAATATAAAACACAATTATGCCTGGCATTTATGGATTATGAAAAGGCATTTGACTCCATATAGCATAAATCAATGTTTTGGGCTGGAAAGACAAGGCACAGATACTTCATATATTATAATTTTGAAGAAAATATATGAGAATGCTACCTCTTTATTAGACTAGACAAAGACAGTAGTACATTTAAAATTGAGAAAGGAGTTCGACCAGGAGACAATATCTCCAAAGTTGTTTACTGCTGCCCTTGAAGAAGATTAGACTGGTTACAGAAAGGAATCAATGTGAATGAAGAGTATCTATGCCATTTACAATTTGCAGTTGACACTGTGATCATAAGCCATGATTCCAAAGAATTAGATGAAAATCTTAATCAGTTATGCAGAGTTAGTAAGGATTTTGGACTAAAGATGAATATGGCTAAAACAAAAGTAATGATGAACAAGTATGCCACAGAAAGGGATATAATGATTGAAGGAGCAGTAATTGAAAAGGTGAAGTCACGCTTATCTGGGACAAGTCAGCTGTAATAATGATAAATGGATGGAAGTCAAGGGAAGAATAAATTTTGGATGGATAGCATTCAGGAAATATAGCCACATACTGAGGAGCAATATTCCAATTTGTTTGAAACATAAAATAATGAACCACTGTATACTCCCCACCATGACTTATGGAAGTGAAACTTGGGCACTCACCAAAAGAATGGAAGAGAAGCTCAGAACTACGCAGCGAAGGATGGAACGAATTATATTAGGAATCAAGCTGTTAGATAAGAAGAGAAACACATGGATTAGGCAGCAAACTCAAGTAAAGGACATTTTTATCAAAACTAAGGAACTAAAATGGTGTTGGGTAGGACACATAGCTCAAAGACATGATGACAGATGAACTAAGAAAATAACAGAATGATACCCAAGAGGAGTTAAGAGAAAATCTGGAAGACAACAACGGAGATGGACAGAAGAAATTCATGAGTTTGTGGATAGTAAATGGATGGCCATTGCACAAAACAGAAGGAACTGTAAAGTTGCTGGAGAGGCCCTCATCCTGCAGTGGATTGAAAATGGCTGGTGATGATATACAGATGGATCCAAGACTTCCAGCAAAGTTGGTACATCTGTAGTCCTGCCAGATGCTATCATTGCCAATCAGTTCCCATCTCAGAATGTAGTACTTATATCGCAGAGTTATATACCTGTATATCTTTTTTTTTTTTTTTTTTTTTATGTAAACCCCAAACACAAGAGGTATTAGAACATATAGTATTTAGTACCGTGCTTGGGTTGGAGATTGAGAAGACGAAAGTAAATATCTCTTCACTTTGGACTTGAACTTCTGTCGACTTTAATTTTCAGGAAATACGTATCTTAGAAGGTTGTTCCAGAAAATGGCAGTTGAATGAATAAACGAGGAAGATGAAAAGTTGGTTCTGTGAGTTTGAAGTTGGACAGTAAATGGATGGTGGCGGCACGTGTTCGGACTGTTTTGAAAGAGAGAGCGGGAATTATAGAAGCTAATTCAGAAGAACAGTGGCCATGGAAATATCTGTAGAAGAGGCATGCAGCAGAAACAGTACATCTATGAGACTCTGTTACAGATGGGTCCTTAATTAACCTAACTGCCCTCTTCTGAACAGAATCAAGAAGCCTGAGAAAGGTTTTGGGGGAACCCCCCTAGATATGGGAACAATATTCCCATATCTAGGGGGGCCTTGTCGATAAATTCGGCCCTAGAAAGATTGTGCAAGGCTCAAGGGGTAGAATTTTTTTTTCAGCCTGAACTGTACTTGTTAACAGGAGAGATTGCTTCTACAGGGATGGGATACACTTAAATAGAAAGGGTGCAAGAATATTTGCTGATGCTATCAAGGCAGTGTTAGGTGGGTCGGAAAACTACTAGCTTGGAGGGAGACAAAGACCAATAGATTGACAGTAGCCACTGGCAGAGCTGAAAGAGATTCTTGCACTGCTTCTATTAGAATGAGCAGAAGCCTGGAAAACAAGATGCATGATATTTCAGAGACTGCTGGGAGCCATTGCGGTACAAGAAAACACATGGGTTGTGTTAGGGTAGCTAAGAATAGAAACAGGTGCAGGTATACTTGCGTGTACACAAATGCTAGGAGTTTAGTAAACAAATTTGATGAATTTGAGGTATTGCTCAAAACATCAAAGGCAGATATTGTTGGGATATCAGAGACGTGGTGTCACACAGATATAAGGGATGCAGAACTGCCATTTGGGGAGTACGTCTACAGAAAGGATAGACAGGATAGGAAGGGGGGAGGGGTTATGCTATTAGTTAAGAAACACATAAAAACCAAGGAAGTGAAGCCAGTCGACATCGCCGGACAGTGCAGTGTTGAGTCAGTTTGGTGTGACATAAGCATTGGGAGATCAAAACTGGAGAGTAGGAGTGTGCTAGAGGCCTAATGACTCTGATGAGTATAATAAAAAACTGTACAGGGAAATAGAGTGGGCCAGTAAATCAGAGAGTCTTATAATGGGAGATTTTAATTTCCCAGATATTGACTGGAATTTGGGGGCTGGTCACTCACACACTAGCAGGGCTTTCGTAGATTTATTGGATGATTGTTTTCTACATCAGCATGTTCGGGAGGCAAATAAAGGGAGTAATACTCTTGATTTGATTATCAGCAGTGATTCTTCATGCATTAAGAATCTGCAGATAAATGAACCACTAGGTGGCAGTGATCACAGTGTGCTGAAGTGGGATTTACTCAAAGAGGTAAATACCATTAGGGGTAACGGGAAGGGTTATTGCTTCCGTAAAGGCAACTACGATGGACTGAGACAGTATTTAAATTCTATACAGTGGGACCAACTGATGATGTTACCAACAGCAAATTCAAAATGGGAAGCATTCAAAGAACTTATCTTGGAAGTTACTAGGCTTTACATACCAACTAAGTAATATTGTTCAAGGTTTAGGCCAAAATGGATGTCAGATGAACTAATGAGGCATATGGCAGAGAAGAAAAATGGATGGGATACTTACAAATTAACACATGACACAGAATCCTATGATAGATACAAGTTGATATGCAACCAAGTTACAAAGGAGATTAGGCAGGCGAAGGCAGATTACGAGAAATCCTTGGCAAGGGAAGCAAAGAAAAACAGCAAAGAGTTCTTTACTTATGTAAACTCTAGAAGGAAGGAGATGAATCAGATTGGTCCACTTGATATTGATGGGTCAACTGTTGATGATCCTGCTCAGGTAGCTAACAAACTAAATGAATATTTTGCATCGACATTCACACCTGAGGAGTTATTCAGCGAGGGGAATGCCAGAGGTGTATTCAATTCTAGTAGTAAGCTACAGAATCTTGAAATAACTGGGAGTAAAGTGGAGGAGAAATTGTTGAAGATAAACACAAGAAAGGCACCCGGGGTGGATGGGATCTATCCAGTTATATTAAAGGAGGCAGCAAAGGAAGTAAGCAAACCCTTAGCCATAATTATGAGAGCTTCCTTGGACTCAGGGGAGGTACCCATAGACTGCAAATGTGCAAATGTGACCCCAGTTCACAAAGGAGGATCAAAAGCTGACACAAGTAATTATAGACCTATGAGCTTAACTTCTGTTCCAGGAAAATTAATGGAGGCACTGGTTAAAGAAGCACTGCAGGATTATTTAGACAAGACTTCAGTTATAGCTCGGACACAGCATGGTTTTGTTAAGGGGAAGTCTTGCCTGACCAATTTGATTGGATACTATGATGCAGTCACAACAGAACTGGATGCAGGGAATAGCTTTGATATTATATACTTGGATCTTAGAAAGGCTTTTGATACTGTTGCACATGGAAGACTGCTACACAAATTGGAGCAGTGTGACATTGGAGGCAAATTGCTGCTATGGATAAAGGGGTGGTTGAGGGGGAGAAGACAGAGAGTGGTAATCAATGGACACTGCTCATCGTGGACTAATGTTATTAGTGGAGTCCCTCAGGGCTCAGTGTTGGGTCCATTATTGTTTTCTGTATTTATAAATGATATTGATGATGGTATATCAAGCTTAATGTCCAAGTTTGCAGATGATACAAAGGTTGGCAGGGTTGTCAAGGACACTACTGACACTATGCTGCTGCAACAGGATCTGGAAAGGTTGAGCAGATGGGCTGAGAGGTGGCAAATGAAGTTTAACATTGACAAATGTAAAGTACTACACATGGGAAACAGCAACTCCAGAGCAACGTATCAACTCTGTGGTACTACACTGACAGTGGTAAAGAATGTGGTTGTGCAGGCAGATATGAAGTTCTCTGAGCAGTGCAGACGGGCTGCAAGAGTAGCTCATGGAGTATTGTCAATGATATACAGGAATTTTTCCAGCAGTGATAAGGAGGTGATTATTCCCTTGTATAAAGCAATGGTCAGGCCACACCTAGAGTACTGTATACAGGTCTGGAGGCCTCATTTCAAGAAGGATGTAGAGCTGCTGAAACGAGTGCAGAGAAGCGCAACAAGATTAGTGAATGGAACAAAGGGGTGTTCTTACGAAGAAAGGCTTAAGTTTTGCAAATTACAGTGTCTGGAGACTAGGCACCAGCGAGGTGATCTGATAGAGGTGTATAAAGCCTTGAATGGTTTGAGCATGCTTAATGCTGATGGGATTCTTCCTCTAGCTCAGAATAATCACCTGAGAGGACATAAATTCAAATTGAGGAAAGACAGATGTAGGACAGACGTGCGGAAATTTGCCTTTAGCCAGCGGGTGGTTGGTTGGTGGAACAGACTTCCATCCCTTGTCGTGGAGGTTGATAGCCTAAATAAGTTTCAGGCTCAGCTGGACGTATTTTGAATGAACAGAGGGGTGAAGTGGAAGTGGGTTTTTTTTTTTTTTTGGCTGATGCTGCAAAAGCTTGCTTTCTTGCATCAAATGCCTCTACTAATGCTAATGCTAATTCCATGGTAGGGCGGATTTCCGATTTGTAAAGAGTGAACAGCTGTTTGGAAAAACAGTAACGCCGAGAGCGAAAGAGAAAAACCAAGTTTTTTTGATGCAGAGTAAGCAATATTTGTAATGTGCTTGTGCTAAGAGAGATTAGAAGTAAGGGTTATCCCCAAAAGAGATATATCATCATGCCTAGAAATCGGAGTGTCACCAAAGATAAGCATAGGAGCAGAAGAATCCTTTTTGCGAGATATAAGACAAGACTAAGTTTTAGGAGGATTGAAATCAACTAAGTTGTTTTTGCTCCACTGGAGAATTACCTGGAGATCGGCATTTAAGGAATTAGTGGCAGATTTTCTAGAATTTGAAGCTGATTGAGCAGGACAAGGTTTCTCAAAATGGAAAGTGGAATGCAATGTGCTATCATTGGCAAAACTATGGATAGGATTTCCAGTCAATGGAAAAGGTCATTAATATACAAGAGGAAAAGAGTGGGGGAAAGAACTGGACCTTGGGGGATACCGGCATTAGTGGAGAAGTTAAAAGACAGAGCCATCTACCATCACCCTCAGTGAGCGATCAGAGAGAAAACTGGAAAACCAATTACAAAAAAATAGTTTCCAAACCATAAAATGGAAGCTTGTTTAGAAGACCTTTATGCCAAACATGATCAAAAGCCTTTGAGATGTCAACAGCAACTGCTTGTGTTTCACCAAACTTTTAATTAGTCCATAAATGGGTAGCATAAGTCAGAATATCATTAGTGCATCATCACTGACCGAATCCATACTGGCGATCGTTGATCAGATGGAAGGTTTCTAGGTAGTTTAAGAGTTGGCGGTAAATTTATTTCTACATTACCTTAGAAAGAGTAGAAGTAATTGCAATGGGACTATAATTGGATGGGAGGGATTTGTCACCCTTTTCGGGAACTGGCTGGATATGAGGAAAATTCCAAGCAGAAGGAAAAACACCTTTGGAATAAGATAATGAAGAAAGGCAATATAGAATAGGAGTAAGTTCAGGAGCACAGGTTTTGAGAACAAGTGGAGAAATAACATTGAGACCTGGAGCTTTCTTAGCATCAAGATTTGTCAAAATCCTTTTGACATCCTTTTGACGGAAGAGAACAGGAGGCATTGAATGGAGCGTGTTGGGAATGGTGGGAGGTGTTTTACCAAGATCATTAATACATGAGCTCGAAGAAAAATGGGATGCTAGCAGGTCAGCTTTAACCTTAGCTGAAGTGACAACAGAACCATCTGGTCTGGACAGAGGTGGGAGCAGAGTTGGGCAAAAGTTGCGGCCAAATAGCTTTGGCAAGAGACCAGAATGCTTGGCTACCATTAGGGCAAGAAGCAAGTTTTCTACTCTTAGCCTGTTCAAACTCTAGTTTGGACTGATTAATAACTGCTTTACAATTGTTGCGAGCTTTGGTGTAGGCAGAAAATGAAACTGAAGAATTAGAAACAAGCCAATAACGATATGCAACGTTCTTCTCCTGAACTGCCTTAACACATTTATTGGAATACCAAGGTATTTCAATAAATAAAGGTAAAAGAAAAAGGACGAGATTTTAAAGTGGAGTTTGGGATAAAGGATTCCATTCCTGCAAGAATGATTTCACTGACACGATATGAGCAAAGATTGACATCAGAAGTTTTGAAACAGTAATCCGACCAAGGAAAAGAAGAAAGGATATCTCACAGGTCATCCCATTTTGCATTCTTCTAATACCAAATAATAAGAGGTTGGGAATAGCCATGAGATAAAGGCTCCATTGGAAAAGAGACAATCACCAAGTTGTGACCTTAGGTGCCTAAACGATCTTTCACTTCGGCTGTGTTCTTAGAAGGGTTGTTTGTGAGAAAAAGATCAAGTGTGTTGGCTCTAATTTGTCCTGTATTCTTGTAGGTATATGAACAATCTGTGCAAGTCATTAGTATTTGGAAAAGCCTCAGCATCTGAACCATCTGGGTCAGTGTGACTAGAAAACGGAAGCCAGCTGGAGTTGTGAACATTAAAATCACCAAGGAAAATTACCTCACTGTTAGGAAAGTTGGACTGTAGAGAGTCAAGTTGCAAAGAGAGGAAGTCAAAGAGCTCCAAGTGATTAACTGAGTTGGGAGAATGGTAGACAGAACAGATAAATTTGACATGATGATGTAGAGAGAATTTAAGCCAGAGAAGATTTAAAAGAGGAGATTCGAAATTACCAAATCTCTGACAGGGAATATCGGAATGGACATACGCACAAGTACCAACTTTGAGACGAAAGGAATCATACAGCGAATAATTTGGGGAACTGAGATGAGCAGTAGTTGAATCAACCAATAACTGAGATTCTGTCAGAAAAAGTACATGGGGTTTGGCAGACTGCAAGTGGAAATGGACATCGTTGAGACCACGTATATTTGTGATATGAATTAGGAAGTGTATATGGTTTCCTATTAGCCCTGGAGAACATAAAAGAAGCCTTTTGTACTCAGTCCATCTATATACTGATTCATTAAGTGCTGTGTGTACAATGTAAACGCTCCAGCAGTCATCCTCTGGTATAGAAAATCTGGGCTCAGTTAATAGAAATTCATACACGTGGTCACTGCATAATTTTTTGTTGGCTTCCTGCACCCTGGAATCCCAGGAAATGAATGGGTAGTTTAGCTGCCAAAATTGCTTCAGATCTGATTAAACCCAATTTCTGGACACTTATACAAATACAAAAAATTTTATAACAGACCTCTAAAGAACAATGGAAATATATATGGGAAAAGAAACAAATAAACTTTTAGAAATAAAGAGAGAACCCACACAATGGTAGTCCAATCCGAGAGGAAAGATAAAATAAGAAACTGTACTAGTGCGACAGCGCATTGGTCACTCATACCTTACTCACAGTTACCCATTAAGAAAGAAAGATATCCCATGATGCAGTAAGTGTTCATGCCCATTCACTGTAAAGCAAATCGTCATAGAATGCCCATTCACTGTATAGCATATCATCATAGAATGCCCACTATATAACCAAGAGAACAAAAAACTGCTTTCTCCTCACATTTCGAAAATTGCAATCAATTAACACAACAGAATGTTTTAGGACAGTGGTGTCCAACCTATGGCCAACGGGCCGGATATGGCCCGTGAATAATTTTTATATGGCCCAAGCGAAAAGTTGACTAAAGCAGCTTTTAGAGTGCACTACTGCATGTACATGAATGCCAGCTTCAATATCGACTGTATCAATCATGTATGTTTAGTCCAGTGCAGTCATATGTACGTTACATACAGTTATGTTGTATTGCATTAAAAAATCATCCTTCAACATGTTCTGAAAGAGGAAAGTCAATTTGGATTGAAGTGTTTTAATCAATGTTGGATTGAAGACTTCATTGAGTACGACGAAAAAGCAGTGTGTTTGGCAACTGAGGAGACTCAGTTTTTAAATAATTTAAGACGACACTATGATTCCTAGCATAAATCTTATGATCATTCAAAAGTTACAAAATGACTTAAGAAAACAGAAAACACACTGAAAAAGTATTAGTCAAAAAATTTATCCGCTTAAAGTGCCAATTATCAAGTTTCACATTTGATTGCTTTTGAAAGTCAACTGTTTGGTGATAGTGAATTTGTTAAACGTTGTTTGTTAAAAGTTGAAGAAATTTGTCCAGAAAAACGAAATATGATAAAAAACAGTTTGTCTGAACAAAAAATTATGCTTAGAGTAGAAGTTATTGGAAAGAATTTGTTTGAACAAATTTTGGAAAACATAAAACATATGAAATATATGTTTTATGTTTTTGTTGCACTGGATGACAGTACTAATGCAAATGACACAACCCAACTCCTTATCTTTATATGTGGAATTAATGATAATTTTTTACCAGTTGAAGATTTTGCTGATCTACAGAGCCTGTACGGAACAACTACAGGTGAAAATTTTTTCAAAAATATTTGCCAGTCTTGAAAAGTTAGGATTAAATATTAAAAACCTGATAGGACACCACTGTTCTATGAGATCATCAGGATATGATGATGTTTTTGTTTTCCTAAAATCGATTGATAAATATCATCTTGTCTGAACTTCTATCACAATCACTGATCTACAGAGCCTGTACGGAACAACTACAGGTGAAAATTTTTTCAAAAATATTTGCCAGTCTTGAAAATTTAGGATTAAATATTAAAAACCTGATAGGACACCACTGTTCTATGAGATCATCAGGATATGATTATGTTTTTGTTTTCCTAAAATCGATTGATAAATATCGTCTTGTCTGAACTTCTATCACAATCAAAACAAACAGGAAAGATATACTAGTCAGAAATCAGTGCATTACTGCCATAGTTGATGCACCAACAACAATAAATCTGGCCTTGAATACATTAAACAATGCAAAATTTTTGCCAGTGACATAAGAGGATACCCAGCTTTTGACTTTTATTCATCCACAATCTAACTTTACTGTTAAAAATTTCCAAGTAGTATGTGACTTTCATTAGAAAGTCACCATGGATATTTTTGCTTACCAATGGCATATGACAAGTCTAGCTTCTAATTTTTCTCCCTTTGTATGTGTACCCCTGGGCTGCAATTTCCATGGACTAAGTGCAACTATAATTCCAGTTGCTGTTTTTCATTTCAAAAAATTACTTTGCTAATGGTTGATATGGCAATATTTCAAGGTACATTTAGCATTAGTAGAGACATATGATGCAAGAAAGCAAGCTTATGCAGCATAAACAAAAAAAAAAAAAAAAAACTTCCACTTCACCCCTCCATTCGTTCAAAATACCTATCAAACTGAGAATTAAATTTATTTAGGCTATCAACTTCCACAAGAGATGGAAGTCTGTTCCACCAACTACTCACTGGCTAAAGACAAATTTCCGCACATCTATCCTACATCTGTCTTTCCTCAATTTGAATTTATGCCATCTCAGGTTATTATTCTGAGCAAGAGGAAGAATCCCATCAGCATCGAGCATGCTCAAGCTATTCAAGGCTTTATACACCTCTATCAGATCACCTAGCCAGTGCCTAGTCTCCAGACACTGTAATTTGCAAAACTTAAGCCTTTCTTCGTAAGAGCAACCCTTTGTTCCATTCACTAATCTTCTTGCCCTTCTCTTTACTCGTTCCATCAGCTCTACATCCTTCTTCAAACGAGGCCTCCAGACCTGTATACAGTACTCTAGGTGCGGTCTGACCATTGCCTTATACAAGGGAATAATCACCTCCTTATCCCTGCTAGAAAAATTCCTGTATGAGCTACTCTTGCAGCCCGTCTGCACTGCTCAGAGAACTTTATATCTGCCTGCACAATTACCCCCAGGTCCTTTTCATTCTCTACCACTGTCAGTTTAGTACCACAGAGTTGATACGTTGCTCTAGGGTTCCTGTTTCCCATATGTAGTACTTTACATTTGTCAATGTTAAACTTCATTTTCCACCTCTCAGCCCATCTGCTCAACCTTTCCAGATCCTGTTGCAGCAGCATAACGTCAGTAGTATCCTTAACAACCCTGCCAACCTTTGTATCATCTGCAAACTTGGACATTAAGCTTGATGTACCATCAGCAATATTATTTATAAATACAGAAAACAATAATGGACCCAACACGGAACCCTAAGGGACTCTACTAATAACATTAGTCCGCGATGAGCAGTGTCCACTGATTACCACTCTCTGTCTTCTCCCCCTCAACCACCCCTTTATCCATAGCAGCAATTTGCCTCCAATGCCACACTGCTCCAAGTTGTGCAACAGTATCAAAAGCCTTTCTAAGATCCAAATATATAATATCAAAGTTACTCCATGCATCCAGTTCTTTTGTGACTGCATCATAGGATCCAATCAAATTCGTCAGGCGAGACTTCCCCTTAACAAAACCATGCTGTGTCAGAGCTATAACTGAAGTCTTGTCTAGATGATCCTGCAGTGCTTCTTTAACCAGTGCCTCCATTAATTTTCCTGGAACAGAAGTTAAGCTCACAGGTCTATAATTACTTGTGTCAGCCTTTGATCCTCCTTTGTGAACTGGGGTCACATTTGCACATTTCCAGTCTATGGGTACCTCCCCTGAGTCCAAGGAAGCTCTCATAATTATGGCTAAGGGTTTGCTTTCTTCCTTTGCTGCCTCTTTAATATAGCTGGATAGATCCCATCCACCCCAGGTGCCTTTCTTGTGTTTATCTTCAACAATTTCTCCTCAACTTTACTCTCACTTATTACAAGATTATCTAGCTTACTGCCACAGTTGAATGCACCTCTGGCATTCCCCTTGCTGAATAACTTCTCATGTGTGAATGTCGATGCAAAATATCCATTTAGTTTGTTAACTACCTGAGGAGGATCATCAACAGTAGAACCATCGATATCAAGTGCACCAATCTGATTCATCCCCTTCCTTTTAGAGTTTCAATAAGTAAAGAACTCCTTGCTGTTTTTCTTTGCATCCCTTGCCAAAGATTTCTCTTAATCTGCCTTCTCCTGCCTAACCTCCTTTGTAACTTGGTTACAGATCAACTTATATCTATCATAGGCTTCTGTGTCACATGTTAATCTATATGTATCCCATGCATTTTTCTTCTCTGCAATATGTCTCATTAGTTCACCTGACATCCATTTAGGCCTAAACCTTGAACAATATTTCTTAGTTGGTGTGTAAAGCCTAGTAGCTTCCAAGATAAGTTCTTTGAATGCTTCCCATTTTGAATTTGCTGTTGGTAACATCATCAGTTGGTCCCACTGTATAGAATTTAAATACTGTCTCAGACCATCGTAGTCGCCTTTACGAAAGCAAAAACCCTTCCCTTTACTCCTGATGGTAGTTACCTCTTTGAGTAAATCCCACTTCAGCACACTGTGATCACTGCCACCTAGCGGTTCCTTTTTCTGCAGATTCTTAATGCATGAAGAATCACTACTGATAATCAAATCCTGAGTATTACTCCCTCTAGTTGCCTCCCGAACATGCTGATGTAGAAAACAATCATCCAATAAATCCACCAAAGCCCTGCTAGTCTGTGAGTAACCAACCCACAAATTCCAGTCAATATCTGGGAAATTGAAATCCCCAATTATAAGACTCTCTGATTTACTGGCCCACTCTATTTCCCTGTACAGTTCCTTATTATACTCATCCGACTCATTAGGCCTATAGCACACACTGCTACTCTCAATTTTGATCTCCCAATGCTTATGTCACACCAAACTGACTCGACACTGCACTGTCCAGCGATGTCAACTGACTTTTATGAGTTTCTTAACTAATAGCATAACCCCTCCTCCCTTCCTATCCTGTCTATCCTTTCTGTAGACGTTGTACTTCCCAAATTCCAGTTCTGCATTACTTATATCTGTGTGACACCACATCTCTGATATCCCAACAATATCTGCCTTTGATGCTTTGAGCAATACCTCAAATTCATCAAATTTATCTACCAAACTCCTAGCACTGGTGTACACGCAAGTATACATGCACCTGTTCCTATTCTTAGCTACCCTAACACAACCCATGTGTTTACTTATACCACAATGACTCCCAGCAGTCTGAAATATCCTGCATCTTGTTTTCCAGGCTTCTGCTCATTCCAATAGAAGCAGTGCAAGAATCACTTTCACCTGTGCCAGTGGCTACTGTTAATCTATTAGTCCTTGTATCCCCCCAAGCTAGCAGTTTTCCGACACACCTAATACTGCCTCGATAGAATCAGCAAATATTCTTGCACCCTTTCTATTTAAGTGTATCCCATCCCTGTAGAAGCAGTCTCTCCTGTTAACAAATACAGACCAATCTGAAAAAAATTTATCCCTTGAACCTTGCACAATCTTTCCAGGGCCGAATTGATGGACAAGACTCTCATCATATACTCCCTCCTATCGTGTCTGGGCAGAATTGCAGGCACTTTCAAATTCAACCCTAATTCACGGCTTTTTTTCAACAGTGACCTGTACTTGTTAAGTAATTCTGCTGGTCTCCTACTCTTAATATCATTAGTGCCAACGTGTACAACTATATCACCTTTTGTGCCCTTAAAAAGATGATATCCGCTCCACAACGTCATCAACCTTTGCCCCTGGCAGACATACCCTGGTCCTGTTCCACCTATCCTTTTTACAAAGTATGTTCCCTGGACAATAGGGTCACCAACAACTACTAGTTCTTGTGGGACCAGCGCATTCTGCATTGGGGGTTGCAGCTGTGTTGCAAGATGGCCAAGTGCAAGCTCTGGCGTTGATGTGGGCAGCTGAGAGCTTGATGGGCCTCTCAATTTAGATCCTTCGAGGGCATCCACCCTGTCCTTCAAGCTCTCATATAGGCCCATAACAATGCTGAGGCGGTGCCTGATTTCCTTGCATTCTTTACATCGTGCACACACACACAAAGACATTCCCCTTGGCAATATTATGTTCCATACCCGATTGCCCCATAAACATCATGCAAGCAGTGCATTTTAAAGGCTGTGTTTCAGAGGGCAATTGCCCCCATCAGTTTTCTTGAGCCACAGCACTCCCATTAGCTTGAGCCTTTTGCTTTGCTGCTCTAGTCTGAGTCATGATTTCGATTTAATTTCAATTTCAATACAAAATTAGAACCCTAATCTTGTATCCCAACACAGTTATATTTTGACCAATGGCCCAAGAGAAGCTTGAATAGCTTAATCAATTTGGCCTTTTTTGCTCAGAACTGATTTTTTATTTCTAAACGAAAATCTCCGATCTGCATGCGATAATTTATTTGAAACAAAAATTCATGAATAGTGAAAATAGAACTCTGACCTGTAAAAGTGGCTTACAACAAAAGTTCCCCTGACCACCAAAAAATAAATGTCTTCTATAACTTTCGTGACCATATTTTCTTGGAGAAAATAAAGGACACACCCAAAACAAAATGCAGGACAAACTTGAGAAAATAAAGGACAAATCTGAAATAAGTTCATAAGGATAAAAAAATTGAAAAAATTGTTTATTTCTATTACTTTGTTTTGCAAAGTAATGTTTAAGAGCTAAACTAAGAAAAACTTTACAAGAATATTTCACAAAATGCATATTTAAATAAAAATATCTAACATCAAATATATGTAAATTTATTTTAAAAAGTCAACTTAATTTTCATATTTTTCACATGAATGTACTTTTTTTTTTAAATATCACACTCATCTTTTAAAAACTCATAAAACTGCATACAACTCATACCAAAATTGCATTCAGTATATATGCATGCTTCCACTCTTTCAACTTTTAGTTGTGTTTTTTCACTGTTCCACATATTTATTACTGAAAATATTTTCTCAGTAGGAGCATTTGATCCAGGGAGATATAGGCAAAATTCTACGATTTTTAAGATATTTGTTTATCAATAAAATATCTAAATATTTCAACCCACTTATGATGGAAGTAATGTGTTAAAACTATTATTTTTAGGCCACTAGAATAATTAAATTCATCTGCCGTACTGTGTCTTATGTCTGTTAATTGCATGTGTTCTATGGTTGATTTGTCTATTTTTGTGACGTAAAAACCGAGTTTCTGGGGGAAAAAAACCTTGCTATCTACGCCTCAGACCAGACCGATTAACTCAGCCACAGAGTGAAAAAAGCCCATTAAAGTTCCTGGCATCATCGACAAGATTCGAACCTGGGCGTTTTCCACCTGGTGTGGGGAGGACAGTGATGATACCACTGGGCTACCCGCACAGCCACTTATGATGGCAAAGTGTAAAGTGTTCGATGTCTAACGGCCACACAATGCAGAGATGGGTTCCCCCCCCATCTCTGCATTGTGTACTCTTTTTTGTGTATCACAGAACTCTGTGAAGGCCAGAGGTTTAAAAAGTGTAATGTGTGTGTTGTGTAGTTTCGTCTTATTTTGTTCTTCTGCCATTTAGCTGTTGGGACCCTAGTGGGACCCCCTGTTGCCCTGTTAGAACGAGAAGCCTCACATTCCCCAATAAACAGGCAGAACTGATTAATTATTAAATGTTAATAGGGTAATCGTGGGATATTTAGGATAAATTACAAAACCATATTCATTTGGAACCCACGGTGTTAATTAATGAAGAGAAGAAAATCTTATTTTCCAGGGAGAAAATGTGGGTGTGTTGCACAACTTGTTGCTCTAGTGGGCTCTGGCATGCCTCTCAACAGTGTGGGTGGAAGAAGAGTAAGGGTTCCTGAGTTCATGCATGCAGAGGTACTTAAAGGAGTTTTATTGCCATGGTGGAGATGGGATGGAGATCTGTTTTGCTGGACGATTCCCAAAAAAGGTAATGTTTAGAGCAAATGTGCATTCTTGGGTGACTATCATTGTGACGTAGAACGAGAGAACCACAGTATATAAAGGGTTCTGGGAGTCACCAAAGGAGAGAGAGAGAGAAGCAGCAGAGAAGGGCTTTTTGGCAATGTGTGTGGGTGGTGCTGGCAGTCGGGACCGTTATGGCTTCAGTTACTGCAACCCATAAGAAAGATTGAGAAGCTGAAACAAAAGTCTTGAGGCTCAGAAAGGACCAAGCCTAAAGAAGAGGTTTCATAACCTACTTTATAGAAACCAATCTAACCTTGTAAGCAAACTATTTCTTTCATGAAAATATCTGTAATAGAATAACTAGCTTAAACTAAATGCTTCCCTCCTGAATATTTAAACTCTTAATTTAACAATGAAAGGAAATTTCTCGCATGTTATACAGGAGTCTTACAGCAAGTACTGTTAGAATAAGAAATTGGAGTGAAACTATTCACATTACAATAGATGTAAGATAGTTTAAAGTAATGAGAACATGTAATAGAGGGTGATAAAAACACCAAGAGTATTTTGCCTAAGGTTCTTCTGTTACACAACCTTCTGCTCTATGTTGAAGTATTTTGTGAACATCGTAGCATGTTAGCTAATAGTACTATGCTAAACAAGAATGCTAATAAACGAATAGTTCCAGAGATGCTAGAATTTTGTATACTATAAAGATGTTTTGTTAATACAAATTATAACTCTAAACAAATTCATGTAGTTATTATGAATGTAAACTTGGAAGCAATATATATATATCTTTACTTTTACAATAATAATTAGGTAGGGTGAAAATGTACTGTATACATGTTTATCATTTAATAAATATTGGTATGTGTTATTTCATGTCTTGTTCTCACTACCGATACTCTTAACATGGCAGAAGAAACAAGTACAAACCAGTAAAGAGTTACGCGGGATTGAATAAGTCTTCATGACTATTCAATTTAATCACAATGCAGGTCATATGCTGCAGTGGTCAAGGGCCTCTAAATCCAGACCACTGAGTGCTGAGACCAAGTCCTAACTGGACGATCATGTCATTCATAGCAAAAGTAATATGGCCAAAAGTAAAGGGAGAAAACAAAAAGCACCACCAAACACCACAAGAGAGAGACCTGCTTCAAGATAGTTTTCATGTCCAGGATGGAAAATGTAGAGTAGCTGTATAGTCGTGACCAGTAGGGAAATATAGTGACCATGGGAGATCTGATGACATCAGTCACAGAGAAAGCATCGTTTCAGACACCTCAAGACACCTGATTATTTTGCCGGGAGACCAAGCTTTTCCACGTTTTCTCAAGAGCCTTTTTATCAGCAGCAAACAGTGGCTAGAAACAAATACACTCCCTGTCCACAAGTTGGGAAGTCCTTTCACAGTAGGGTCAATAATCACTTCAAATTCAACACAAATTCAAATACTTTTAACACAAGACCTAGAGAAACATCATACAATAATAATTCAGAACAGAAAATCTAGGGGGATAAATTAGGGACAAATAAATCATATGGGGATCTCTTCACATTGGCAGTTTAGGGATAGGTCAGGTTGACAACGAAAGTTTTCCAAACAATATTCGGGGAAACAGAGCAGAACACAGCATGTTTACAGAAAGTAATAATACTGATCTGCCATTATTAGAGAGATTAATACAAGATATAAAAACAAGGTTTGTTATTGATAGTGGGGCATCAATCACCCTTACTGGCACAGAAAATTTTGACAAAATTAAACATTATAGATCTTTAAAGCAGAGTCCTCCTGACATTACAATATGTGAGATTGCTGGAAACATAATACCTTTAAATACAAAAATCAGTGTAAAGTTAACTTTGGATGGAAAGTCATTCATGGTTGATGCCTTTATGGCCTTAGATAGGTTGATCCTTGATACCACTTGATTTTAGGGTTGGATGTTTACGGAAATTTTCTTTTATATCAGACTCAGGGAAGAGAATTTTAAAATCTGTACCACTTGGGATTTGCATAAGAGAAATAGGGGTACGAGAACGAATCATGGGTGGCCAAAAACCCTGTGTTGGAAAATTAACCTCAAAACACATCATTCCATCTAATACAGAGACAGTAGTAACTATTCAGTGTGCAAATACATTTCATCCAGGACAGTTGGTTCTGGTAGAGCCCAACTATGACCTAGGTAGTAACGAATTCGCAGCTAGAAATTCTTTGGACAAGTTGCCCAGCAACAGAAAAGTTACAGTTTTGGCAAACACATCACTGAGCCACTGCACCTCACAGAAGGAATGGCATTAGCAAAAGTAGAATGTATTAATAAAAAAAAATTAATTAGATAGTATGAATCAGTGCTGTAATACTCAATAAAAAAAAAGTAAATTGCAGCCATTATCAACCCACTGCAGGATGGAAGCCTCAACAATTCATGCTGAGGGAAATGGACCATAACATACCACGCTGGTCCAGTGCAGGTTGGCAGATCGACTGTATTTAGCAGTGAGGGGCTTGAACCCCGGTCTACTCAAAGAGCGTGTGCTACTGCACTCCCGCTCCTGACCACTCGGCTATGGAGGCCTTCAATACATGAGATTAATTTTGCAGGCAAACAAAGGAGCATTAAGAAATCATCTCCAGTGTCAATGGAAGATTCTGAACTGGGCTATTTTACTGTTTATGAATGCCAAGAACTGGTTAAGCTACTAAATAGGTACAGAGATGTTTTTGCCAAATCTCCTCCCCAATTGGGTCGATCCACTCTATGCAACACAATAAATTAGAAGACTTCCAATCAAACAGAGCCTATCACATGCTCTATGCCTTGCAACAGGAGGTTGAAAACCAGGTTGATGAATTATTGGATGTACGTATAATTTCACTGAGTGTGTCATTGTATTCTGCACCTATTGTAATGGTGAAAAAACTAGATAGTTCGTTTGTATGTGCATTGATTTTCGTAAGCTCAATGCCAAAGCTTGGAGACAATTTTCCAATTCCTGAGATTACAGAAAATCTGGGAAAAGCACGTTACTATATGCTGATCAAGTTACAACTTGATCTTCAGTTGGGGTTCTGGCAGATTCCTGTCCATCCTGCAAACAAGCAAAAAGCACCCTTTATAACTGGGCATGATTTTTCAGTTCGAGAAATTGCCATTCGGGTAAAAAAATACTCCGACAACATTTGTGAGGGCCATGGCTATTGTTCTTCTAGATTTTAGAAAAGAATCCATCTTCTGCTATCTGTATGACGTTATCATCACTAGCGAGGATTTCAAAACATATGGGAACATTGGAAATGGTCATCCAATGCTTGAGACAATATGACCTTAAACTCAAATCATCCAAATGCGAATTCTTGAAGCAGGAGATAACTTATCTCAGACATCAAGCAGTTCAGATTGGGGTCCTCCTGGAAATATGGCTGCTATCAAGAATTGTTTGCCCCCTAAGACAGTCAAGCAGGTGAGAAGATTCTTATGGATGACTGGATTTTATAGAAAGTTTATCAAGGACTATGCAGAAGTATCTCGACCATTAACGAATCTCACCAAGAAAGATACATCTTTTGTTTGGAATGAAACGACACAGTCTGCGTTTGAAAAATTGAAAACAGCTCGGATATCAGAACCATTACTGATCTATCCGGATTTCTCCAAGCCTTTCTTTTTAAGCATCTATGCGATCTCAGGAGTTTTAGAGCAATAATCAAAAATGGCTCCAGACAGCCAATTGCATACACAAATAGATTACCGAAGCACGCTGAGAAATCATATAGTACTGTTGAAAAGGAGAGCCTGGTAGGTGTGTTTTCGATCTCACAGTTCAGAGCTTACTTATATGCGAGGAAGTTTGTCATAATTTCAGACAACACAGCATTCAAATATCTACTGCAATTGAAGAAATCAATGCCTTGATTAACTTGATGGAATCTGATGCTGCAATATTATTATTTCTCGGTTAGAATATCGGCTGGGTCGTTTACACTCAAATGTGGATTTCCTTGACCAATGCCAAGACCAAGGAAGAACAAGGTCTTTAAAGCTGTCTACAATGGTTAAGGTGTAAAGCCAGAAGAGAAAAGAAGAAATATAAAAAAAAAAACTGATATATTTCTCTTTCATCAACAGAAATGTGAAAGGAATCAGTACTAAAATGGAAAGTTTTAATCAGTGTTAATTAGGATTCACAAGATGTATCTACTTTGGGAAGATACACATAGGAGAAATCAGGAGTCGACCTTGACTCCTAGCAAGTACCTTCATTTGGATGAACTCTAATAGTGCTATTTATGTGACGTGCAGTGCTATGTATCACAGAGGATTAGTTTCCCCTGGAGAACAGTGCAGTGTCCCAACCTTCCAGACAGGGAAGCCTGAGAGTTCCTCCAACAAAAACTACTCTAGTTGACAGGTAAGGAATAAGTGCAGTAATGCTGAACTAAAACGTTCAACGTCATGGGAAGAAAATCAGCAGTAAATATCGGACTGCAGATGATTGGACAAATGTCCAAATGATTAATGTTATTCAAAACCAATTAGAATTTTGTTGAGAGGGATAATTCTTTTAATTATGAATGCGTATATAAGTAAGTGTTAATCTTAGCTTTAACATATAGTAACCTTATATTATACCATAGTAAAATTTTTTTTCAATATTTCATTGTGTTTTTTGAATTCCTAAATGATAAGAACACATACTAATACCTGTTTTCTTATTGTTTCATGATCTATTCTTGAAAAATCTGGAGAACTATATGGGGAAAAATGTATTAAGTGAATTGGTGCCAAAGACTCAGTGACTGTGGAAGAAGAAAAGTGTTATCATACTCCAGAGACAAAAAGAAAAGAGAGAAGAACCCTATTAAGAAAAAGGAAATGGTTCAATGAACCTTTTTCCGCTTCATCAATTTTTTATCACAGTTGTGTAAACATAACTTCTAAAGAGAAAAGCAACAATTGACTAATTTACCAGATGATGTTATACAGACTAGAACTTTATCTTGTTTAAGATGAGGCAAGACCAGTTCAGGCACTCGTGTGCTCAGACACATACATTATTCAAGTATTTATGTCATTCTGTTCAAGCTATCCATATCATTTTAAATATAGGTTAGTGTTTAATTATGCTATATTAGGGTAGCCAGACACTCAGGTGTTACTATTATCTAAATATTTATGTGGTTCATATAATATAGATATTGAGCTTAATCTAGGCCAGTTTTGATTTGTGAAGGAAGGAAGCATATCCAAAATTATTTATACGCCTTTCATCTTCCACAGGCAGGATTTTTGGATGTGGAACTTTCGCCGCTGTATCTGGAAAAATTCTGAGTGGGGCAGCAGAGAGTGTTAGAACGAGAAGTCTTGCATTCCTCTGATAAACAGGCAGAACTAATTAATTATTAAAATGCTATCTTGGGATATTTAGGATAAATTACTAAACCATATTCGTTTGGTACCCATGGTATTAATTAGTGAACAGAAGAAAATCTCATATTCCAGGGAGAAAGTGTGGGTGTACGGGATATTGCACGGCTTCTTGCTCTTCTTGTCTTGCCTCTCAACAGTGTGGGCGGAAGGAGAGTAAATAAATAAATATTCGATTTATACTCTGGCACGATAACCAAGTCAGTAGAGTTTACAATAAATCGTCAACTGGTCCACTCAAGGAACGTGAGCTCTTCCTATGTACTCTTGCCCCTAACAACTCGGCTACGTCAGGCCTAAGGGTTCCTGAGTTCATGCCCGCAGAGGCACTTAAAGGGGTTTTATTGCCACAGTGGAGATGGGATGGAGAGTTGTTTCGCGGGACAATTAGCAAAAAAGGTAATGTTTAGAGCAAATGTGCATTCTTGGACAACTCTATCCTTGTGACGTAGAACAAGAGAACCACAGTATATAAACGGTTCTGGGAGTCACCAAAGGAGAGAGAGAAGCAGCAGAGAAGGTTTTTTTGGCAATGTGTAGGGAGAGGTCGCAGTCGGGATCGTTCCAGTGGGTTGCAGTAACTGAAGCCGTAAGAAAGATCGAGAAGCTCAAACAAAAGTCTTGAGGCTAAGAAAGGACCACACCCTAGTTTCCACCAGAGCGAAGGAGATGTCATAACCTGCTTTGGAGAAACCGATCTAACATGGTAAGCAAACTGTTTCTTTCATGTGAATTAATTTTTGTTTTTGTTATTTGGTTTTTAGGAGCATTAGCAACTAAGGCCATATTGATCCGGGGATATGCAGTGGTTATTCCCTGACCTTTCCGCATCCTCCGTATTTGGTGGTCACGGGCTCAAACCCCGGTCTAATCAAGAAACGTGTGCTATGCACTGCTACTCCTGCCCACCTGGCTAAGGAGGTGCCCATGTGAATGAAAATGTCTGCAATAGAATAACTAGCTTAAACTATATGCTTCCTTCTTGAATATTTTAAACTCGTAATTTAACAATGAAAGGAAATTTCTTGCATGGTTTCGGTTACACAGGAGTCCAGTCTTACAGCAAGATAATTTTAGAATAAGACATTGGAGTGAAACTATTCATAGTTTGGTTAGCAATGATTATTTTCTACAAATCATAAAGACATTGGAACGTTATATTTAATTGGTGAATTTAAAACGAATGTCCATAAAGAATTTTATAAATACCTTTTAAATAACTTTTTAACTGTATACCATGTAAAAGATAATGAAAATAATTACGGAATGAAATTTTTATTCCATAAAACAGCAGTTCCCAAACTCTGGGCAGCAAAATATTTTAAATTTTCGAGGGAAACACAGTGGCCATCTGTCGGACACCGCGCAAAACTACCAACTTGAGGTAGTTCTTTACTTTCAACATTTCTTATTAAGTTGTTTGGACCTAACTACTTAATAAACTCAACTGTTAGGTATTTCTTTTGGTCTAGGTGCACTGTGAAAAATTACTGAGACACTAAGGGTGCCATGATCCGAGAAAGTTTAGGAACCTCTGACATAAGATACACAATGGAGAAACAATTTTTTACGGAAATACTTGAACAGAGTCGTTTGAACAGTGTTGACTTTCCTCTTTTCATCAATCAATTTCTGATGGCCGACAAGAATCTTCTCTGGGCCCTGGTGAAATAAATATCACAAAGAACCTCTAACCTTTTAAATTGTAATTCAACAGATAAGTAATCTTGTGAAGAACTGTATTTTATAGCATTATGAATTTGGTAATAAAGAACGGCTTTTTTTGTACTGTGGGAGGTGTGATTCAAAGTGTAGATATTTACCTGTGTGTATTTTTCCAAAAAATCTTGGTTCCCAGTTTGATGCCTGTTTTGTATATTGTGAGGTTAAGGAAATTGATTTGATTGTTATCTTCTGTTTCAAGTGTATATTTTAATCTATCATGTATTGAGTTGAATTTAATAAAGAGATTATCAATTGTAGTTCTATTTCCTATTAAGAGTATGTCGTCTGCATAACGTATATATAGTTTAATCCCTGAAGGGTAAGGCTGTAGTATTTGGTGTTCTATGGTTGCTAAATAAATCTCAGATAAGGGGGCAGAAATTCCTAGACCCATGGGGAGGCCGAATATTTGTTAAAATATTTGGTTATGAAACCGGAAGTGTCTAGCATCCAGTAAGAATGAAGTAAGTTCTAAGTTCTAACTTTTACTAAAAAGGAGGATAGGTTGGGAAAGGCAGATTTGCTAAAGGAAACTATTATTCTTAGGGGGTGGCCAGGTTTGTGTAATTTGGTGAGGCCAAACATATGTGGGAGAATGCTGTTGCATATACGGATTTGCTGTAGTGTGTGTAAATTAATTTCTTTATTGGATCTTAGTCTCCTGTAGAAATGCTTTCATTTTTAGCCCTTTCGCTTACCCATAAGAACTATTCTATACTTTTGTCACAGCCTTTATATTTAGGATTTCGTCACTCCCTCAGAGATAGCTGCGTTTCATTTTCGTTTTCACATGCGCAATCAACATTGCCCCAGGGGATGCGGTCGGTGGAATGCTATACCACCGTTCAGTGTCCAGTCAATTAGTTTTGTCAGGTAATTCTCCCGATTGTAACGGGGAGGCGTCAAACACAATAGCTGAAGAACCGCGAAGGGAGAACACAACTTTTGTCAGAGAAAGATGAGTAACCAGAACAAGTAACGTGATTTCTTATGCAATCAGAATCCTATAAACACATTAACTGTCATTTCGACATTCTGTGCATAGAAGTGAATCAATTTATGTCTGACAACCCCAGTGAAAATGACAGAAACTGCACTATACAAATATGGGATTTCCTTTCTCCACATAACATATCATTTTTGGTAGTGTTTTATTCAGAAAGTTTTATTCTCTGCCTTACATAATTAACCTGTGCAACCAGAACAGGTCATGTGAAACACAGGGAGGGGTATGCAGAGGTGTATATATATATATATATATATATATATATGAAAAGGGGATAGCAAACCGGGGAATTTTTGGTCAGATTTTTGTGAGATTGGAGTAGTTGTTCGAGTTTCAAGAGGCTTGGAGAGTTGGAAGAGACTCCTAGAGCCAAGTGTAGTCAGCAGAGCCTTGAAGAGCGCCAGATAAAGAAAACTGAGGAAGACGGCAGATCTTGTCAATTGAACAGATATCCCTAAAACCGTATTTATGGAGCAAAGAGTCAAGCCTAGAAGTGTTGAGGAAGAGCGGAAACTTGTTGGTAAGTTGACCAGTATTTACTAGAACAAACTAAACTAAATCCCTCACAGCCAATTCTCCCCTCTCTAATTTTACCCTTATTCACAGACCTCTCTCCTCATGGACACATTCTGACAATTGTTTTTATCAACTCATAGTAATTAGGATTTAACAGATAATGTGACTTGTCAAAATACTAATTATAACTGTTAAGTTGCCATATTTTCCTATTCTAGCATTAGAACAGTTGTATGTTATGACAGGCACCAATCATTTTGAATACTTGTGAGAGCAACAAGTACAACATGCGGTTTATATTTTAGATAATGATGCTAAACTACCCTTAATTACTGGATTTACAAGATATGGGGGCAACATTTCTAGTGGATACAGGCACCAGTGTAGAAGTGATGAGCAGATGTATATGTATATGTGATAAAATTAAGCATGATAAATCACTGAATCTAAGGTCTCCAAGACCTGACCGTAACTGGGGTTTCTGGTTACGTTTTTCCTATACACACTGAAGTGACGGTAAATCTTCAGTTAGATAATGCACCCTTTCTGGAAAATGTTTTGGTAGCTTCAGGAAATTTTAAAGGACAATACGATATAAATGAAAGGTGTTTAAGCACAGAATTCAATTGACTGGCCAGTAAATCAATTAACAAAATCAAACAGCCTATAGAGTTCCTTTTTAATTGAAAGATGAAGTGTCCGAAGGCAGGTCAATGAACTTTTGGAGTCAAATATCATTGAACCCAGTTGTTCATCATACTCAGCACCGATTGTTCTTGTGAAAAAAAAGGCTCAATTTCACCGGCTTTGTGTGAATTTTCATAAATTAAGCGCTAAAACTATCTCTGACAATTTCCCTATTTCTAATCCTACCGTTTTCCCCTATTTCTAAGTTCCCAGACAAGCGTGTTATTTCACCTCATTAGACTTGCAATCTGGATTTCATCAAATCGAAGTCCATCCAGCAGATTGTCATAAAACAGCTTTTACAACTGGTGAATCCTTAGTCGAATACAATAAAATGCCTTTTGGTTTAAAATATGCCCCCTCGTCATTCATACGAGTGATGTCCTTGGTATTACTGGACTTGGGAAAGCAGTCAATTTTTGTGTATCTGGATGATATAATCGTCACTTTGTCCGACTTTGATTCACATCTGAAGTTACAGAAAGTCTTCCAGTGTCTAAGAGAATATGATCTGAAGTTGAAGCCTAAGAAATGTGAATTTCTAAAAGAACATTTATGACATCTTGGCCAGTTGGTTAGTGGGGACGGTATTCATCCAGATCCGGCCAATATCGCTGCAATCAGAGACTGTCGACTCCACACGGATGGTTAAACAGGTCCGTTCTTTTCTTTGAATGGCAGACTTCTACAGAAAATTCATCCCAAATTTTGCTGAAATTTCCCGTCCTCTCATGCAGCTTACTAAAAAGAAAACACTTTCTGTTTGGGACAGTTCCACTCAGCAGGCCTTTGACCAGCTGAAAACTGTTTTGATCAACCCTTCTCTGTTAGTTTACCAGATTTCACTAAACCTTTCGTTGTTTCGGCTGACGCCTCATTCTATGCTATTGCTGCGTGTTTAGAATTGCAATCGGATGAAAATTCAAGACAGCCAGTTCCCTACACTTCTAGACTGTTGAAGAAATCAGAATTGATGTATAGTACTACAGAAAAGGAAGCTTTGGTGATTGTTTTCGCAGTGACGCAGTTCAGACCTTTTCTGGTATCCAATCATTTCACACTGATAACGGATCATCAACTGTTGAGTTTTTTGCTTCATCTGAAAAATACCTCACCACATCTAGCATGGTGGAACATGTTGTTACAAGAGTATGACTACAAAATTGTTTACCGCCCTGGTAAATCGCATTCAAATGCAGACTTTCTTTCTAGACCAGTGTTGGAAGAGGAAAATCAGAAAAGGACAAGGAGACAAAAAACTACTGAGTTAGTCACTCCTATTTCAGCAGATGTTACCATGGAATCACTAGTTATGCCCCACCATTGGAGTCAAATATCATTGAACCCAGTTGTTCATCATACTCAGCACCGATTGCAGAAGTTAATTGAACAGTTGGAGGGAGCCTGCCAAATGCCCATAAAAATCCTAGATTCCTTCTATCTGAGTGAAGATGGAATATTATATCATTATACTCTATCTGACCCTAAAGCTACACGGGATGAACCAATTGAACAATTAGTGGTCCTCATTAGCTTAAAGACAGAAGTGTTGAAGTCATGCCATGATAATGTTCTCAGTGGGACATTTAGCACTACAGAAGACTTTAGAGAAAATCAGGAAAATTTTTTTTGGGTAGGCATGTATAGTGATGTCAAAAATTATATTGAGTCAAGCCCATTTTGTTTGGAACATAAAGGTTATAACCCAAAAGCTAAAGGAGCCCTGATGAGAGTCCCAGTTGAACTCACCTTGGGTAAGAGTGTCCTTGGACATTTTAGGACCTCTTCCAATGACTCTGAGAGGACAAAAATATCTATTGTTAGCAGTGGATAATTTTACCCATTATGCTGAAGTGATTCCACTCCAGATTCAGAAAGCAGATGAAGTAGCCACAGCTTTTATAAACTTAAATGAACCAGTTTATTTGTAGTACCGACTTTCACCCTAGGAGTAAACAGATAGACAAGACTTCCTACACGAATATCCTTATCTACGGCTACTGTTGCTCTGCATTGTTCTTGCTTCTGCACTGCTTCCTCTAAATGTTCAGAAACAATTTCATAAGTTCTCTTAAGTCGTGCAGACATCTGTTCCGAATAATTTTCCAATGATGCATAAGTTTGCCTTACTTTTGCATGCCGCAGATCAGACAGCAGCACTAAGTCTCTACCATAGATTAAAAAGTTGGGCGATTCCTGAGTAGCACTGTGAGTTGCATGCATGATACACAGCAACTGCTAGTGGAACCATCACATCCCAATCTGATTGGGCATCATTCACCACATGGGACAAAATATTTGCTAAAGTGCGATTCACACGTTCAACTTTAGCATTGCACTGGGGGTGAAAAGATGATGTGTGAGAAACTAAATATACACGAACTCCACACATCATCTTTTCACTCCCAGTGCAAAGCTAAAGTTGAACGTCTGAATCGCACTTTAGCAAAAATTTTGTCCCATGTGGTGAATGATGCCCAATCAGATTGGGATGTGATGGTTCCACTAGCAGTTGCTGTGTATCATGCTGCAACTCACAGTGCTACTCAGGAATCGCCCAACTTTTAAATCTATGGTAGAGACTTAATGCTGCCGTCTGATCTGTGGCATGCAAAAGTAAGGCAAACTTATGCATCATTGGAAAATTATTCGGAACAGATGTGTGCGCGACTTAAGAGAACTTATGAAATTGTTTCTGAACATTTAGAGGAAGCAGTGCAGAAGCAAGAACAACGCAGAGCAACAGTAGCGTAGATAAGAATATTCATGTAGGAAGTCTTGTCTATCTGTTTACTCCTAGGGTAAAAGTCAGCACTACAAAGAAACTGCTTCAATCAAACTCAGGCCCTTACCGGGTACTCAGTCAACCTTCATTGGTTAACTATGAAATACAGAATCTGTATAACCCAAGAGACAAGCAGATAGTGCATGTAGATCGATTAACGAAAGTAGTAGATAGAAAAGTTTTTCCTGAACTTAGAGTAGAAGAATCAGAAGGTAGTGAGTCACAAGATGAGATGTGTACAGAGACAGTGCCTAAAGAAACATGGATCTTTGATGATCCCACCTATAGACCCCAAACCTGTGATACTACAACAGACTAAAACGCTAAGCTTGCCCGTGTCAATTCTGTTGTCTTCTCTCCCAAATAGGAATCAGAATAGACAATCACAGATATAGCAGTATGAGGAGTCAGACAAAACCGCCCATATGCCAACCCAGTCACGTGGTTTTAATTTGTGCAGTTACAGTCGGGTGACCTATACCCCACACCACGTAGTAACCCTTATTCCCCCATCACAAAATGAAGTGATAATTCCCGAATCACCTTCTGATAGAAGAGTGCAAACAGAACAGAGTAGCCCCTCTCGTGAAACGGAGATGCAGAGAAACAAACCTCCAGATCATAATATTGAAGAACAAAGAAGTGCAGATCAATGGAGTGGAATAGATAGGACTATTCAGTGGATGCTAGGTCCATTCGCTTCTAGATTGGATTCATAAAATAGTGAAAAAGGGTTTTAATTTGGCGGGCCTAATTAGAGATGCGTGGAGAGATCCTAGAAACCCTCGTGCAATGCAAAACGTGCAAAATAAACAACAGGCCCTATGGGAAAAATAGGGTTAGGTGCCGACCACACAAGATTAAATACACATTTGTAACCAAAACATTACCAAACACAATAAATTTTTTTTTTTTTTTTTTTTTTTATGAAAACCCCAAACACGAAAGGTATCAAAACCTATAGTACTCAGTACCGTGCATGGGTTGAAGGAGAAGTATGGGGGGAGGGGATGCCGGAAACTTTGCTCTAGAGACTAAACATGGGTTTCACCACTTCAAGCCTCCAATAAGCAAAGTGGTGGTATTTCACCGGTTGATGAAAGTCATCTACCACCTACAAATAATCGCAACAAAATACTTATATATTTTATTATGACTATTACGTAATAAAATAATGCTAATGCTTTTGCTTCTATCATAAGCAAACTTGTTTTTTGTTTGATTTTCTATCCAAACTGATGACAGCCGTTCCATCTCTTCCAATTCTTTGTGTCTTAATCTAATGGATTTTAATTACACTTTGAGTTGTTCCTGCAATGAAAGTTGTTTTTATTTTCTCTGCATTCTTTGTAATTCTCAGCATTGCCTCATTTAGGTCTGTAGCACGTGCAATGTCACATGGTCTTTCATTTTGCTCAAAGCGTTTCACAATTTCACATTTTTTCTCTATCGACAGACTGGCCATAAGCCTTACCGGGGGAAACCCCGGTGGGCCGGAGGCCGGTGTGATTTTGGCCATAAACCATAGTATGAAGCCACTATAAATTTTCCCGGGTAAGAATTTTTGATCCAGTCCACCTGTTTATCGATATTGCTTTTCTTTTTCGCTCTGAATCTGTAGTGTCTTCACCAGGATGCTTCCTTTTCACACCTTTTAAGTATTTTACTCATTTTTAGGGAATAAAACACAATTACAAAACGAGGAGGTACGCTTGATACACGTAAACAAAGCTGCGCGCGTGTAGCAACTGAATAAACAACACCATAAAGGCAGAGACACTATTAACACCTCACTGGCTCACATTTTACTAAAGCACATTTCTGGGTGTTATTACCATAAAACAATAAAAACAATTTCCAGTTGCGTTCCTGCTAGTGGAATCTGTTATAAACTGGTAGTAAACTCAATCTAATTGCATCTGCAATTATACCGATAGCTGGAATTGTGTTGATTTTTACATTATTATGGTGAAATGTGTTTCCCCTTCGCTGATATAAAAAACAAATACATTTTCAGAATCTTCTCTTCATTCCTATCGTGTTGGGTTTGGTTGGGGTGATTCTGCATTCGACTGCCATTTCTTGTAAACACAAAGGCAAATCGTGCATAAGTGAATCGGTTCGTGTTATATAAGATATCGTTCCCCTATTTATAAATCATGTATGATCAAATTCGTGTAGTGTCAACACATGTTATACGAGGACTGACTGTACTAAAAAAATCGTAAGAGTAAGATTTTGGGTAATAAGAAAGTTTTAAGAGGAGGAGGCTCATTAGTATGTTCCCTGTCTTGAGAGAGAAGGACAATTGTTTTTATGAAGAAGTACACTAGAGTGATAGTTTTTTTTCTCTTTATAGGTCGGTTTTCGTGTCCCGAAATAAGGATGACTCTGAGTCAGAAATGCTTGCTGAAAATGATGGTGTTAGGATCGTTTTTTGTGTTTTGTCAAGCTGATATCGAACTGTGTCAGGTGAAACATGGAGTATACATGTGTGAGATGACTACACCCTCTGTTATATAAATTGATTCCACAGAACAGTTGTTCCATCATGAATTGTGGAAATTGCCTGAAGCAATGGGTGTCTAGAATTCTTCTTAAAAGTGGCACTTTGATCTTGTCAGCCCATTTTATGCTAAAACAATCGTTAAAAGAAAATGGCACTTCAGCCATTTATGAGTGCCAGAGAGAGATGGCAAAAATTTTGAATGCGGCAAGGAATGCTGCAAAGCAAGTCTTGAATACTGTTACGAAGCTGAATGTGATCAACAGGCTTCATGTGCGTGCCAGAGACAACCAGCCGAAACCTATTGGCTGGCAGAATGTGGATTACAGACAGTGAGGAATCCGCCGATTGTTTCCTACAGAATGTGTTTGACACCACCGATGAAGTATTTGGATCAGGTTGGACACATGAGACATTTGTTGTCGGATGAACAGGCGTATTTTGAAGAGCAGGAATTAGAAGTCATGTTCACAGACCCAATTTTCACTACATTAGAGAAAGGTACCTTAATAATAAGAAAGTTTGGTAATGAAAGAACTTTTGTAATAGATAAGGAACCTTTACAGGCAGAAGTACCACGTGAGTTCTTGTTATCCCCAGGCCCATTGAATTTTCGGTTTGTATCCCAAGAAGGAAAGGTGGTACAAGGTATGATACATTTGGCAGGAAGGGATGAATGTAAGAGAATGGTTTGTATTTTTTGTTGGGAGCTGATTAACAATAGACACTGTTTCACACCTATTGTAACTTACATAATATACCTAATTTTGGGTGCTCTGGCAGTAACAATTGTTTGGTACTCCAAATTTGTCATCAAATCAGTAGCACAAACGGTCAAGGGATATTTCATGCTGATCAGTGCCATGTGGAGAATGTTTCATACTGCCTGGCACTTCGTGAGCTTAGTAGGCCTTTCAACCAGTTCAGCTGTTATAACAACTACAGAAAGAGTGCATGAATACTTGGAAGAACATATTCCCATAGAGCCGAGACCACTGTTGTGAGTTACGCCTGTGCAGATACTTTTGTACTTATCAACACTCATACTTTTAGTTGATTCAACATGTACCAATCATCAGATTTTGCATGCCAAAATAAAAGAATGTCAAGCAGACTTATCTCAACCATGTAGAACTCCACCAAAGCCTGTGTGACTTTATTAAACTTGGAATACAAGCAATGCATATGGTTTGTTTCTGATGCCAAACAAACTCTTTTCCAGTTACAGTTAACTTTTAAGCAAGTGCAGCGTCACTGGCAGACAAAACGAATGTATTACACTTGCCCTACAGAATTGCATCTCATAAGTGGGTGGCTCGTCCACAGAATGCCTATTGTGCATGGAGCCTGCATTGCGTTCCTGGCTACCACTTTGAAGCAATAATTAAGGAATACTTGAGCTGCCCAGGAATTACAAACTGTATTGCAGGAGACTGATTCAAATTGCCTCATTATTGATAGTCAGTCCTGTTTGCACTATCGAGTTTGGTTGGTGCCTGATTTCACACGGGTCTATCAAGTTCAAAAAATTGAAGGAGTTACTTGTAGATATATAGTGGAAGTGCAACCCCGTGCTAACAAAACTGTGGAAACCATTTTGCTATCACACGAAATAACATTGAAATTCAAGTTCTAGTAACGTTTAATCAACCCACCAACATTCTTGAACATCATTTGATCTTAAGAGTTGGTTATAGTAGTGAAGCATATCTAGATCAGGCAGCCTTGGTGTCCCGACCAAAGTATGGAGAAATCGGCGACATACAATCAAATTATAGTGTCTCCAAACAGTTTATTTTTGATGCCGGATGATACAGTTCCAGTTTTATGAAGAAAAGGTTAGATGTCAGAAAAGTGAATCTTATTTGGAACAGATGGTCTCTAGCAAAATTAATAAACTCCCAAAAACTCAAATGCCACACCAGTTAGAATTTGAGCCTTCTGGCAGACTCACATCGAAGTGCTACAATCAGCTCCATTAACATTAGAAATATCATTTTTTGAATTTGAATTTTACTATTTGGAAACCCATACAGTGTGTCCTAAATTCATAGAAGATATTACCAAGCCAATTGGGTGCTTTGCATGTGATACACTAGCTACTCTCACATTCCAAGCGTTTTCAACATGCCTCTCTGGAACAGTTTCTGTAAACTTGCAAAATGTCATGTTAAATGTCATAATGAGAACCTGTGTCTAGTTGCATGCACTATCACAGCCTGCAGACAGAATTTTGTTTAGAAGACCCAAAGCTACAAGTGAACCATCCAAACTTCTCAAGTTTCACACATATCAAGTTACGCCTCTGATCAGTCACCATGGACAGTGTGGTTTCATCAATTAATTGAGGGAGATTCCATTTTCTGGATCAAAATACCTATTATACTAGTATCTATGGCTCTGTTAGGAATATTTGTTGTTTCTTTATGCATGGCATATTTTCGCAAATAAATCAATAATACCAATTTTTTTCGAAAAGGAAGGAAAAGGAATTTAAGGATGTGATTGTGTGACTGAGAGAGCACAAGAAGAGTGAATGGGTTGTGCGAATGCAAAAGTGAAAAAAAGGGGATGAGGAGAGGGAGAGAGAGAGAGAGAGAGAGAGAGTGAATGGATGGAATTATTCCTCCTGTTGGTATATATTTTTTTCTTTCTTCCCTTTCTCTCTCTATCCCTCTCCCATCCACAGTCACTTCATTATGGAAGAATCTGGTAGGTCTCCTGTTTATGATATGGCCCTCCTGCATTTCATCTGTGCATTGGATTTGTGGAGGAATGACACGTGCTTCCCGATTTCAAAGTGCCCCTCAAGATTTCACCACAGCGGAGTTAGTGCTAACCCCTGAGATCGCCGAGCTCTGCCAAGAGTGCACAGTGGCATGATCACTGGTAAAAAAGAGAAAATGCGGCGTTACGGAGTCACAGGAAATGTGTTTTCCCAGCCAGGCACTGGATCCGTGCACAGAAGTCTCCCAACCGACGGTAATAAGGTTTTCCCCACACATGTATGCCACAACTGGACATCCACAGAAGATGTTAACCATTCCATTCTCCAGTTGGGCTGTCATTGATGTTTGTTTTGTGAGGGATCGTGAAGGTCCGCTTGCCCTGGAGGAAATTGCATTGACCACCTGCGATAATCAAAATGTGGTGTCTATCTGTAATCTAGAGACCTTTACATCCTGATGTTTTGGGGCATGGATTAATCCCATGGTAGGTCCCTACCGGGTAATCTTTACGGACAGAAGGGAGAAGGCTCAAAGTCTTCAAGGCACCCTGCCTTTTAAAACGGTGCTTAATATCTGGCACTTCTCCTGTCCCAACGAGGAAGCACTCCCGGAGGTGAGAGACCATAAATTCCAATGCCCCTGGGATCACCCACAAAGGTTTTGTGCTGTGCACTCAGTTGAAGTTTGTGCCCAGTGGCTTGAGTTCAAGGGTGTGGCTGCGATGCGGCATGCAACACTCCCGGCTGAGTGATGTGAACTCTTGGTGCACTTATTATTATGTAATTCATATACTCTGTATACTCTTTGCCATATATTTTGTAGCCATATATATAGCTTGTTTTGGTAAATTGTATAAAAAAATATATATTTTTTTTATGTAGGTTAGGATATAATTAAGAATCAGACATTATCAATGTCTATCATATTGTAATTACCGTTGAGGTGTCCAACAGACAGAGATAACTTGTCATAGGAAATTGTACACCAATTATGATGATATTCATATATTTAGACCCTATTAGAGATGATATATGTTTAGTTCAGACAGAAATATATCATCTGTCAGGAATAATTATGCAATGATTAGGTCATTTTGTATTCATTGTTATATGAATGATACTGTTATCAATTAATCAAGTACAATGTCAAATATATATATTCTTTTTTGATGGTTTACTCAATACAGGTGTTTGAAGTCTTGAACATTTTTTTTGTTGTATAGCTAAACCCTAATCATATATTTCAGAGAATAGCTAACATATATTGTGTTTATCCTAATATATAATTATACTTGTTAAATAACCTTATATGTAATATGTATTGTCTTAGATGTATGTCACAGACTTGAATTGTCTAGTAGTTGATATACATCTTACTTTGCAATTAGTATAGAAAAGAACAGATATTGATTCTTTGATTGCTCTATTTCATGTAATGTTCCTGTGCCGAGTCAAAGTGCGATAAAGAAGATACATCCTGAGAATTCTTTAAGAAGAAAGTTTCCAGTGTTTTCAGAACCAACAATGGACAGTCTAATAAGCATTCCGGTGCTTCAAATTTCAAATATCGACATTCCAAACCCAGAGAACATTCTGTGCAACTGTTATTTTGAAAAGAAAAATAAAAGTGTTGACCCATTGGAGGAAAAAAAAAAAACAGTTACCCTAAAGACATTGGACACATGATAAACCAAATAATACTCATCCTTAATTGTGTTAAAAAAAAAACTGTTTTCTTCTGAATAGTTTTGTAGAAGATCTTGGTGATGCTCTGTTTTTCCAACCAAGGGAAGATTGTTAGATATTCAGTGTACACAAAGGTATCATTGTATGTTCCTAGATGACTCAGGAAATTCTGAAAATATTAGGTGAACACCTATTATTCTCTTTAGTTTCTACTTGTCCGGTTAAGACCAACCTAGTTATGTAAGAGAGATGTTTGTGTCTACCCCCCCCCCCCCCACTGTAAGATTTCATGTTTCCACATTTACTTCAAAAAGAAACTTGTAAATTTTGAGCATGTGAAATTTTCTTTCCCCCTTGCTCAAAATTTTTGGCCGTAGAGAGAGGAGTATAAAAATGCTTTCATTTTTAGCCCTTTCACTTACCCATAAGAAGTATTCTATGCTTCAAGATGCCTTATACTTTTGTTACGGCCTTTATATTTAGTATTTCATCACTCCCTCGGAGATAGCTGCATTTCACTTTCGTTTTCGCACGTGCAATCAACATCGCCACAAGGGATGGGGTCGATGGAATGCTATACCACCGTTCAGTGTCCAGTCAATTAGTGACGTCAGGTCATTGCCCCAATTGTAACGGGCAAGCATCGAACACGTAATAGCCTCAAGAACGGCAAACGGAGAACATGACTTTTGTCAGAGAAAGGTGAGTAACCAGAACAAGAAACAATTTCTTACGCAATCAGAATCCTATAAACACATTAACTGTCATTTCACCATTCTATGGGTAGAAGTGAATCAATTTATGTCTGACAACCCCACTGAAAACGACAGAAACTACCCTATACAAATATGGGATTTCCTTTCTCCACATAACATATCATTTTTTAGTAGTGTCCAGTCGCAATAGATGACAGTTCCTAAGTTTTATTCTCTGCCCCACGTAATTAACCCGTGAAACCAGAACAGGTCATGGGAAACACAGGAAGGGGGACGTGGAGGTATATATATATATGAAAAGGGGGATAGCAAAAAGGGGACTTTTTGGTTAGATTTTTGAGAGGTTGGAGTAGTTATTGGAGTTTCAAGAGGTTTGGAGAGTTCGAAGAGACTCCTAGTAATTAGGATTTAACAGATAATGTGACTTGTCAACTCAGTTGTCAAAATACTGATTATAACTGCTAAGTTGACATATTTTCCTATTCTAGCATTAGAACAGTTGTATGTTATGAGAGGCACCAATCATTTTGAATACTTGTGAGAGCAATGAGGGAAAAGCCCACATGAAGAACACTGTTAATCTGTTACCTCAATAGCAGCAATATTTTAACCTGCTATCTAGTTTGTACCCAAGCAGTCTTATACAATTGTTACCCAAATCATGACCAATTCTTTAATGATTAATTGTACAATTTTTAATAAACCTTGTTTTGTTATTGATTTTGCCTTGTGACAATTCTCTGCTACACATAACTCACTGAACAAGTTATGCGGTGCTTTGGAGCCCAATCACATAGAAAGAAGCCCAAAGTATAGACACAATGCAATCTTTGATGCTGCGAGCTTGCTCTGAGTGTCAATCTGAGTGTGTCTTGAGGACACAAGATTTTTGTCCTAATATAAATTGCTAGACAATCATATGAAACCCAAGTTTTCTGGATGCAAATATTAGTGTCTGATCTTGCTGGAAGCCGAGTGATTCACAGAGCACGTTGATTGGCAAGCACACACTATAACGGAAACACCTGTGGAACAGTCCTTAAGATAACATCAAGCTTATTTTTTTAGTTTGGAGTTGTTATATGCATTATAAATTTTATATGTCTTGGCCGGAGAGGATTTGTTTCATTTTGTCGATATAGGCACTTTTATCTAGAATTAAAATTGTGTCACCTTTGTTGGCTTTTTGTATAATAATGTTAGGAATATTCCGTAGTTTTTGTATGTCTAAGAGTTGTTTTTTCATGTTGAGTTGGGGGGGTGAATTTTGAATTATTAAAGGCGTTGGTTTTGTGCATGATTCGCCATTTATCAGGGTGGATTTCGAGCTTAGTTTATAACTGTATGATGCAATATTTTATGGGATAATGGTGGTCCCTTATAGCAAAGTTAAACCCATATTGCCATAATTGAGTCCAATCATATTGGTACTTTAAGAAATTTTATAACTAGATCTTATGTATAGCTTAGCTTAATTTTCAGCACTCACCTCATAGTAATCCGCTTAGCTGGTGGAGGGTTTTACCACATACATAGTGGTTATAGGATTCTAATACTTCATGGGGATTATGGGTTTAAATTAAGTTATGGGGTAAAAAAATTTTTTAAGAATGGAGGGTGCACCTTCCATGGTTGCCTAATTAAATTAAATTAAATGAAGAGAAAAAAGGAAAGGAAAATATAAGCTAATAATCGCGCACGAGCGACTTTCGAGTTTCCTCGTCTTCAGTTAGCTATAGTGGAGGGGGGGAAGAGAGCGCGCTTGTGTTATATACGGGTTGGGTTCCCGAAATGCATTTCAGTGCACGTGGAAATTTAATACGTGCTAAATTCCAAATGGGGGAAAAATTGGCGGGAATCTTTTTGTTTAACACGTTGAGTGATGTATGGCGCTTAAACCATTCAATAACGAGGGCTTCGTTTTCAAGGATTTTGTAGCTAGAATTTAATTTAATTACTGTGATGGCTGAATCGATGAATGGATTGTGATTTTGAGATTGGACATGTTGTGTTAGTTCTGTACTTGCCGAATTAGTTTTGAAGCTATTAAAGTGGTAGTATGCACGCGTGTTGGAAATTTTTGATGTCCCGAATTTTGCTGTTGTACTGCCTATGTAACATGCTTGGCATCTGATCAAATATATAATGTTGTTGTGGTCTTGTGTCTCGTACTCGTGTGTTGTTTTGTATGAGTTGAATTTGGAACTTAATTTGTTGTAAGATGTGAATATTAATTTGATGTCTGTATTTTTAAAAATCTGTTGAAGTCTCCTAGCATATTGTTGATAATATGGGAGCGCGATAAGGGGTTTATGTATCTTATTCTTGTTCACGTGGTTAATAATTTTGTTTGGGTTATTAGTGTTATTATGAACTTTGGTGATGGTTTCTTTTATTAGTTGTGGTGGGTATTTTCTGTCGATGAATTTTTTGGTGAGGTATTGTAATTCTACAGATAGGTCTGTTTGTGTGTGGCTATATTTTACAGCGTTGTATATCTGGTTGTATAGAACTGCTTTTTTGATGTATAGAGGGTGGTGTGAGTGGTAATGTAAGAATTTTCCTGTATGCGTGTTTTTCCTGTATATTTTGGTGCCTAAAGATGTGTTTATTTTGTATATAGTGAGGTTTAGAAAATTAATTTTATTATCGTTTTCTACTTCGAGGGTAAATTTGAGTCTTTCGTGTGTTGTGTTGAAGGTGTTCAGTAAAGTGTCGATGGTGGTTCTGTTGCCTATTAAGAGGACGTCGTCTGCATACCTCATGTATAGTTTAATTCCTGGAGGAAAGGGTTGGAGAATTTTTTCTTCGATGGATGCGAGGTAGATCTCGGATAAAGGGGCAGAGATACCGAGGCCCATGGGAAGGCCGAAAATTTGTTCGTAGACGTTATTTTGGAATGTAAATTGTTTGGCGTCAAGTAACAGTGATGTGAGGTCTAAAATATCATTAATGTTTAAGTCGGTACGTTTTGTTAATGTGTCGTCTTTGATTAGTAGTTCTTTAAGGGCCAGTAGCATGGATTCGATGTGCACGTTTGTGTATAGGGAGACGACGTCGAAGGACGCGAGAATATCGTTTTCAGATATGGTTATGGAAGTTATATGTTCGTGTGCTTGTTTTGTATTGTAGACCCTGAACTGAGA
Organism: Mastigoproctus giganteus; assembly: GCF_048544385.1. Lineage (NCBI taxonomy): Eukaryota > Metazoa > Arthropoda > Arachnida > Uropygi > Thelyphonidae > Mastigoproctus > Mastigoproctus giganteus. The sequence continues at coordinate 73,177,732 of NC_143576.1, forward strand.
AAATCTCATTAAAGATCCATTAAAAATCTCAGAAAATCCATTCAATTTCGCCATTAACAGCAACAACTACCCAGTCAAAGACGCCATGATAGAAATACAAACCAAACTCGATAACCACCCAGATAAATACCGAATCATACATGAAACTAACGCTGTTTTTAACTCCCAATTAACTAGTAAACCTAACATTCCCCAACAACAATTAATCCACATACGAGACTTTATGAAAACTCCGAACATTATAATACAAAAGGCAGACAAAGGGGATACCATCGCAATCATGGACAAAAACACATATACAAAGAAAATGTTACACATCTTATCAGATTCAACAACATACAGAGCTTGCAACACGTTTAATATTAACAAGCTTAAAAATAAACTTGATGGGATCCTAAGAAGACTCAGAGCCAACAAACAAATTAATTTACATACCCTCCAGCAAATAGGCATACGCAACAACATTCTCCCACACATTTTTGGAATAGTCAAACTCCATAAACAAGATTACCCTTTAAGACCCATCGTTTCTTATAAACAGTCCGCCTATGCTAACCTATCCATATTCCTCGTCAAAATTATTTCACCTTTAATGAGATTTTCTCAGTTCAGGGTCTACAATACAAAACAAGCACACGAACATATAACTTCCATAACCATATCTGAAAACGATATTCTCGCGTCCTTCAACGTCGTCTCCCTATACACAAACGTGCACATCGAATCCATGCTACTGGCCCTTAAAGAACTACTAATCAAAGACGACACATTAACAAAACGTACCGACTTAAACATTAATGATATTTTAGACCTCACATCACTGTTACTTGACGCCAAACAATTTACATTCCAAAATAACGTCTACGAACAAATTTTCGGCCTTCCCATGGGCCTCGGTATCTCTGCCCCTTTATCCGAGATCTACCTCGCATCCATCGAAGAAAAAATTCTCCAACCCTTTCCCCCAGGAATTAAACTATACATGAGGTATGCAGACGACGTCCTCTTAATAGGCAACAGAACCACCATCGACACTTTACTGAACACCTTCAACACAACACACGAAAGACTCAAATTTACCCTTGAAGTAGAAAACGATAATAAAATTAATTTTCTAAACCTCACTATATACAAAATAAACACATCTTTAGGCACCAAAATATACAGGAAAAACACGCATACAGGAAAATTCTTACATTACCACTCACACCACCCTCTATACATCAAAAAAGCAGTTCTATACAACCAGATATACAACGCTGTAAAATATAGCCACACACAAACAGACCTATCTGTAGAATTACAATACCTCACCAAAAAATTCATCGACAGAAAATACCCACCACAACTAATAAAAGAAACCATCACCAAAGTTCATAATAACACTAATAACCCAAACAAAATTATTAACCACGTGAACAAGAATAAGATACATAAACCCCTTATCGCGCTCCCATATCATCAACAATATGCTAGGAGACTTCAACAGATTTTTTAAAAATACAGACATCAAATTAATATTCACATCTTACAACAAATTAAGTTCCAAATTCAACTCATACAAAACAACACACGAGTACGAGACACAAGACCACAACAACATTATATATTTGATCAGATGCCAATCAGAATGCCAAGCATGTTACATAGGCAGTACAACAGCAAAATTCGGGACATCAAAAATTTCCAACACGCGTGCATACTACCACTTTAATAGCTTCAAAACTAATTCGGCAAGTACAGAACTAACACAACATGTCCAATCTCAAAATCACAATCCACTCATCGATTCAGCCATCACAGTAATTAAATTAAATTCTAGCTACAAAATCCTTGAAAACGAAGCCCTCGTTATTGAATGGTTTAAGCGCCATACATCACTCAACGTGTTAAACAAAAAGATTCCCGCCAATTTTTCCCCCATTTGGAATTTAGCACGTATTAAATTTCCACGTGCACTGAAATGCATTTCGGGAACCCAACCCATATATAACACAAGCGCGCTCTCTTCCCCCCCTCCACTATAGCTAACTGAAGACGAGGAAACTTGAAAGTCGCTCGTGCGCGATTATTAGCTTATATTTTCCTTTCCTTTTTTCTCTTCATTTAATTTAATTTAATTAGGCAACCATGGAAGGTGCACCCTCCATTCTTAAAAAATTTTTTTAGCCCATAACTTAATTTAAACCCATAATCCCCATGAAGTATTAGAATCCTATAACCACTATGTATGTGGTAAAACCCTCCACCAGCTAAGCGGATTACTATGAGGTGAGTGCTGAAAATTAAGCTAAGCTATACATAAGATCTAGTTATTACATTACAGCACATAAAGACTTCTTAAAACAATCAAGAGAAATTTTATAACTTATCTAATTCTCAAACTTTAATGATTATATCTACACCTTATCGGCACTGCCTATTTAATTCTTGATCCTTGATGCATTTAAACATGCAAAACAAAAAGACAACCTTTCAGAAATACTTGTTAGGTATTTTACTAACAAACTCCATATTTCAATTCCTAAATTCGCTCGTATTTTTTCCAAAAACGCTTGCAAAAGATATCCTCACATTATACCTCAACTGCCATTATACAGGAAGAATTACATGAAAGGTTCAATAAAAATCGTCAATTATTACATCAAATACATCAGTTAAGATTCAATCTTAAAAAAGAAATCTCATCCCAAACTTGGCTAGAATTTACTACCTTCAATGACACATGAATTAATGCTGCCTCCAATGTCGTGGGAACAACGGCATATTAAAAAATTTGAAATACGCACACAAAAAATACTTAATTCTTGATCGAGGATCAAGAATTAAATAGGCAGTGCAGATTTTTTTTTGATTTTTTTTTTTTTTTTTTTATTTGGTAGTTGTTGGCGCATCGGCTTCTGTGGCCATATTGCACCTCCCAAGGTTTTTGCAGTACTTTGATCCAAGCCCGAGGCAGGAATCGAACCCGCGACCTTTGGGTTGCCGGGCAGGTACATTACCCACTCGGCTAGCCCGGTCGGCGGCAGTGCAGATAAGGTGATTATAATCGTTAAAGTTTCTTATAGTTTGACAATTAGATAAGTTATAGAATTTCTTAAAGTACCGATATGAGTGGACTCAATTATGGGAATATGGGTTTAACTTCGCTATAAAGGACTACCATTATCCCATAAAATATTGCATCATAGAGTTACAAACAAAACTCGAAAACCACCCCTATAAATGGCGAATCATGCACAAAACTAATGCCATTATTAATTCAAAATTCAGCCCTGACTCATCATGAAAAAACAAGAACTATTAGATATACAAAAACTACGGAATATTCCTAACATTATTATACAAAAAAAAGCTGACAAAGGTGACACAATTTTAATTCTAGATAAAAGCGCCTATATCGACAAAATGGAACAAATCCTCTCCAACCAAGACATAAAAAATTGATAACGCATATAACAACTCCAAACTAAAAAATAAGCTTGATGTTATCTTAAGGAGACTAAGATCTAATAAAGAAATTAATTTACACACACTACAGCAAAATGGTACACACAACAGCATCCTCCCACATATGTTTGGCATCACCAAATTACACAAACCTGGCCACCCCCTAAGACCAATAGTTTCCTTTAACAAATCTGCCTTTGACAACCTATCCTCGTTTTTAGTAAAAGTTATAACCCCCCTCGCAAGATTCTCAAAATTTAAAGTTAGTAACACAAATCAAGCATTTGAACAAATAAATAATGCCATTATTTCCAGCGAAGACATCTTAGCATCTTTCGATGTTGTTTCTTTATATACAAACATACACTTGCCTTTTCACTACAAGCTTTACGAGAATTCCTAATGATGGACAATACTTTAATCAATCGCACCTCTCTCTCTCTCTCTCTCTCTCTCTCTCTCTCTCTCTCCATCAATAATATCTTAGAACTTATTCTCCAAATAGGCCTCTGGGGTTGGGTATATTCATAATATAATTTTAAGTATTTTTCACCAACCGTATGTTGAAATGACGAAATAAAACGAAAGCCAAAATTTTGATAACTTTAAGCTTACAATAAATTACTATTCACAGTGAATATAAAACAAACAATTAAAATATCATATCTGTTCTCCTCTAATATATTTCTCTATGATCCTCTGGGGGTAGTGACACTTAAAGAGATCTGCCGTGATGCGCTCATACTCTTTCTTTCTTTCTATCCTTGGAGGTACTACAATGTGACTTTGCCCTGTCTGTTAGTGCTCTAATTACACTATTCTTGTAATGGTTGGCCTGAGCTGAAAGAAAGAGTATGAGTGCATCATGGCAGATCTCCTGAAGTGTGGCAACCCCCAAAGGATCATAGAGAAATATATTAGAGGAGAAGTGAGTTTTTTACGCCGATAACCACTGCATACATTCCCTATTATCCGGGTTTAACCGAGCATATAGCTCGGGTTTTACGAAACTACCAGACACGCTGTGTGCAGCTTCCAGGTCGTAAGCTGCACACAGTCATGTCACAAGTGAAAGACCCCATTTCAAACGAAAATACAAGTGGGGTCGTTTATAGCATTAAGTGCCCAGATTGTGGGGAATGTTATGTGGGGAGAATGTTGTGTCAAGAATTGTCTGGGGGAGCACACAAAGGCGATAAGGAATGCAGACTATGGAAAATCCGCCATGGCCGAACACTTTTGGGAGAAGCAGCACCATATCTCCCCCAGACGAAGCAGTTATCATTGATCGGGCGCATAGGTTTTGGGACCGCAAGTGGCTCGAGAGTTTGCGGATTATTTACATTGTTATTAATAGAGACAGGGTATGCGTATCCATCCCCTCTTTGGGGCAGTGATCCTTAGAGGGGAAGAACATTTCCACATGACCCACTCCCAAGCCACTTCCGGTTCCGACACGCACGAGAACAGTGCACATGCCATAAAATCATGTGACATGTGCCATGAACCTGCAGGTATTTAAAGTTACACTGTAAAGTAAAAAGCGTACTGTTGAGAAAGAAGGCTGAGCCTTTGAAATCAGATATTTTATCGCTTTTAACCTGGTATATTTTACTGTATTTTAATTTGTTTTACAGATATTTTATCGCTTTTAACCTGGTATATTTTAGTGTATTTTATGACATTTTAATTGTTTGTTTTATATTCACTGTAAATAGTAATTTATTGTAAGCCTAATTATAAAGTTATCAAAATTTTAGCTTTCGTTTTATTTCATCATTTCAACATACGGTTGGTGAAAAATACTTAAAATTATATTATCTTAGAACTTACTTCGTTCTTACTGGATGCTAGACACTTCTGGTTTCATAACCAAATATTTCAACAAATATTTGGCCTCCCCATGGGTCTAGGAATTTCTGCCCCCTTATCTGAGATTTATTTAGCAACCATAGAACACCAAATACTACAGCCTTACCCTTCAGTGATTAAATTATATATACGTTATGCAGACGACATATTCTTAATATGAAATAGAACTACAATTGATAATCTTTTTATTAAATTCAACTCAATACATGATAGACTAAAATATACCCTTGAAACAAAGTTAACAATCAAATCGATTTCCTTAACCTTACAATATACAAAATAGGCATCAAACTGGGAAACAAGATTTTTAGGAAATATACACACACAGGTAAATATCAACACTTTGAATCACACCACCCACTTAGTACAAAAAAAGCCGTTTCTTTATAACCAAATTCATAACTCTATAAAATACAGTTCTTCACAAGATTACTTATCTGTTGAATTACAATCAGTATCTTACAAAAAAGTTCATGTCCAGGAAATATCCATTCCAATTAATCCAAAATATAATTTTCGTCACTAAGAACCAACAATTTATCCAAACACAACACAACACAACATTGAGTACACGCGTCATTCTCCCTTATCACAGTAGTCTCGCTAGACAATTCCATCAAGTGTTCGCAGGCATTGAAATCACACTTTTATTTTCCTCATACAACAAACTAGGGTCACTATTTAATACATACAAAGAAACATAAATATCCTACCCAATAAATGACATGAATAATATTGTATATTTAATTAAATGTCAGCAAATTTGGAATGCCTGCTACATTGGAAGCACCACTACCAAATAAGGTTCCACAAAAATTTCTAACACACGGCTTATTAACAGCTTTAGAACAGGGCAATCCAGTACCGAGCTTACACTACACGTACATTCCCACAACCACACCCCTTTATTGATTCTGCCATTACCATCACAAAATTAAAATCTAGTTACAAAATTTTTCAATACGAAGCCCTTATTATAGAATGGTGCCACCATCACACCAAACTAAATGTCATAAATGCGAAACTACCCTCCAACCTTTCCCTGGTCTGGAATCTCACGCGATTAAGATTCCCGCATGTCACAAAGAGCATCACGGAAACATAGAAGTCTTTAAAACACGCGTTCTCTTCTCACTTTAGTATTGCCAACTGATGACGCTAAATAACCAAAGTCAGTCGTTTATGACTTTTGGCTTCATCAGTTTCATATTTTACAGTTTTTAATTCTTCAATGACAACCAGAGACAAAGTTGTGCACTTCTACTTCCTTGAGCATATTTTAATTCCGTTTTTAATTTTTAATTCTGTATCCTTACTAATTAACTTATTTTTTAAACTCTAAATTATTCAGAACCTCTTAAACCTCAAAATTATTCATCCATCCTACTTCATGTAACAGCAGATTATCTAAGGTGAGTACCGTTATTAAGCTTTGCTATTCGAAATTGAGTCCAATCATATCGGTACTTTAAGAAATTCTATAACTTATCTACTTGCGACTAAGATTATAAAAAAAGTCACCTTGATTCATTAATCTGCCTTCCCCTACCTCTTCCCTAAGTCTATTAAATTTATTAACCTGCCTCTGTCTGTACGTAACAGCAACCCTCTTTGCTTTAACCACCATCATCCTATATATCCATACCCAATGCACCAACTCTAAATTGTTGAGGTATGTCCTACATACCTCTATACACCTCCTCGTGTTTATCAGATCCCTGTGTAGCTTGGCAATCCATATATTTCCCACCTTCATTTGATATATCACCACAGCATGTGTCAATCTTGGATTCTGAAATGACAGTTTTGTCCTAAAAGTGTGCAGTATCAGACCAGCAGCTTTATAGCAATGTGCAAATCTCAGGTTTGCCTTTGCTTGGCTTCTGTAACACCTAACTTTTGATATTGTCAAATCTTTCGCAGCATCATACGACCATAACACATCAATAGTTCACTAAAAAGGCCTCTGTGGTCAGGAAATCTATCAATAATTGATGCCACCAACTCTGGCCAATTATAACTTTATAAAATATAAATGAAATAAAATAAACTAAATAAGTAAAATTGACTGTAAAGTATAGATTAAAATCGTTAAACCCGTACTACTATAAAACTGAAGCTTTCGGCAGCATCTGCTGCCTTCCTCAACTTTAGTGCTGCATCAACAATTCATTATAATGGTGGTGGTTAAAGACCCTGTTGAGGGAGTTGGCAACGGTGGGGTTTATCTATAAAATTCAGTGGGGGGATGTTACGTAGGTGAGACTAAGCAGAGATTACACGATAGACTGGGGGAGCATAGTAGGGCGCTTAGGTTGACTGTTCGGTCGGCCGTGGCGGAACATGCCTGGGAAACTGGGCATGGTATTACAGCCGAAGGAGCTGTAATTACAGATAAGGTAGAGGGTTTCTGGAACCAGAAGTACATTTTCAAGTTTGGAGAGCCTAAGGATTTGTTCCTTGGGTGATAATTGCTTGAATGGGGATAAGGGTTGTAGGATTAATGTAATGTTAGGATAGGGATGAATGTTTTAATGTTTTACAGCTCTGTGCCACTTCCGGTGCTAACATATAATAGAAATGGAGTATGCACAGGTACTATAGTACATCATGGGTCTGCTGGGAAGGCTTAGTGCTTTATAATGAATTGTAGATGGAGCACTACTTATGTTGAGGAAGACAGCTGCCGAAAGCTTCAGTTTTATAGTAGTACTGGTTTCACAATTTTAATCCATACTTCACAGTCATTTTACTTATTTTATTTCATTTATATTTTATAAAGTTATAATTGGGCAAAGTTGGCAGCATCAATTATGGATAGATTTCCTGACAGAGGCCTTTTTAGTGAACTTAATCTTTCTTCTTTTGTGATTCAAGTGGTGTTGAAATGATAGATTAGGGTCCAAGATGACACCAAGATATTTTATCTGGTTTACCAGTTTGATAGTTGTATTATTAACTTTTATCTGTGGTGGTTTCTGTAGGTTGAGGGTCCCTTAAGTGAGATTGAGGACGTCTTGGTTGCTGAGATTTTTAAGAAGTGGGTTTTTGCCCAGTCTTGTAGGATCCTCAATGCCTGGTTTGCCTTGGTTTCGAGCTGTGACCTGCTGTCTGCAACTTATGTTGGCAGGTCACTTCCTCCTTTTGTCGCCACTCTTCTAACTTTTCCTTAGTAACATAATTTTTAAAACAAACATCATCGAATAACTCTCCATCGTCAATATACATACTAGCTTTTTTTTAATGAAACAAAACTCTTCCTGCAACTTTTCGCTGAAAACACATTTTCTTTTAGGTGCCATGGAGCAAAAAAATAAATTAATTTGGCCAAATCTCCCTATTGAGAGATTTGGCCAAATTAATCTCCCACAAAATCAAACGAAACAGCCAGTGGTGATTTGCTTAACTGTGGCCATTTCGTTGTCATAGCATTGTATGAAACCAATCGAATGTCTGTAACAACCGTGCTCACCATTCGGTAATTTGCACTTAACTGCTGGTTTTATCTGTTTATGTGAGCCCTCTCAATCACGATTCAAATTTTTGCATGTACAACAGCTTTCTACTGAACGACCAGTTATGCAAATCACCACAGGCTGTTTCGTTTGATTTTGTGGTTGTAACCTTTAGAAATAGTGTTGGTCCTTAAGTTTTGCATTTTCTGCACACCAGTGTAGAAAAGGATTTCATGCAATCAGACCATGTATTAAGCGGTTCCATTCGTAAATAAAAGTTAAAAATGACTAAACAAAAATAAACACCAAAAGTGGGTTTTTGAAAAATAAATAAATCTAAAGGATAGATTTATTCCTGAAATAAAGGATGTATGGTCACCGTATATATATCACACAGGAAGATCACAGTTTCAGATGCATCATATTTTCAGATTTCATCAAGAACCTTACAGATTTTAGATAATTCAGAAGTTGATTGGGATTCTGAATATGTAGTCTGACACTGTATATATTTGATACTATTAGTTCCATTTTCAGATTTATTTCAAAACATATTTCAAATTTTGGATGCTGTGAAATATATCTGCAAACAGATCTAAACCTCCAAAAAACTTTCTCATTCATTTCAGAAATCTTCCTAGTCTTGATTCTAATCTCAATGATGTCCATTTCCACTTACAGTTTACCAAACCTTGTGTACTTTTTCTGACATTATCCCAGTTATCGGTTTATTCAACCGCTGCTCATCTCAGTTCTCAGAATTACTGTATATATATATATATATATATATATATATATATATATATACACACACAGTGTGTGTACATCACAGCTGATTTTATTCTAGTGTTGAATTTATGTTACATTGCGCATGTGTACTAATTGTTGTCGCAGGGCAATGTTTTATTTTACAATATAAACATTTGTCACTGACAGTCTAGCTATGGCCAGTGTTGTCATTTTAGTGCCTTAGATTTGTTTTTTTCTTCTTTTTTTTCGTTGGTCACCGTATCTGATGTTAGCATCACAGTTTCAGATGCATAAGTTTCATCAAGAACCTTAAATATTTTAGATAATTAGGCGTTATTGTGATTCTGAATATGAATATGAAAACCAGAGACATCTAAATTGCCAGATCCTTTGATCTTCACCTATATCAATGATGTTCTGTAAGGGACGGATGCAGTGGGAGGAACTCTTCGTGTAATTAGCATGGTGTTCAAAGAGCAAATTAAACAATGACAAGGAAGAATAAAACGTCTATTCAGTCACCCCAAAATTAGCGGGTTTCGATCACAAAAGTTGTTTGTCCCACATGTCACTCCAAAGCAAGCAGTTTCATTAAATTTATGGTTTTGAGGTCATTTGCTATTTTCACAACATTGGTAGCCTTGTCTATTGCTTTCTTTCTGTACAGCCAACAAGACTGGATTTTGTCACTTTTAATACATTTTATAACCGTTTTATATGTATCTTTTCTGTTTTCGCTTGGAGTGGGAAAATTTGTTGAAAAGTTACATTAAGGAGAAACTGGGGAAACAAGAGTGGGAAACAAAACAAAAAAATTCAGCCAATCAGATAGTTTCATTTTGTTTTATTGGCACAGAAAAAAAATTTCTGCAGCTCTTATCATGTACTATTCTGTGATTTTGCATTGTCGATTGTAGTGATTTTATATTTTCAAGTTTCTCAGAGCAGAGCATGAAAACAATTCACCCATTACAAGCATTCTTTTCTATCTTATGATAGAAAGGCTGAAAATGTGATTTCTTATGTTCATTAGAATTTTCGTGACTTTCTAAACAAGGTCCTATATGTTTCCAGTCAGAGAATCCGGTTGTGTATTGAGAAGGGACTTTAGAGAAAAGTTTGCAGACTAGACAAAAACACTTCCCATACGGATAGAACAGCAACCAAGATCTTTCCAGTAATTGATCATTAATTTTTTTCGTAAAGTACTTATTTGAAAATGATCTGTTTTGTTCTTTGTAATTCCTTATTGAAACTGGATATATATTTTTTGCAACTTTATTTTGGAAATAAGTCATTTCATATGAGAGATAGTAATTAATAAAATTATCATTTAACTGTATAGGCCACAAACCTACGTCAACATATTTAGCAAGCAACTCTGCATTTTCTAAAGCCTCTTCTGCCTCTTTATCACTATGTTCTTGAAAAAAAAGCAACAGATACTTCAGAGAACTGGTCGTCATCTAGGTCTTGTATATTTTTGTATGGTACTGAATGACCATCAACATTGTTTTTAGAGGTTCTTGGTTGTGATTCTAGTTCTAGTAATTCTTCGTTATCGTTATATACATTTTGTTATTTTTCCTGTTTCTCTTCGGTTAAGTTATTCTCTCTTTTGCTTATTACTGCACCTATATCGTTTAGATTCTCATTTTTATTTTCCAATACAAAAAATTTTGAAATTTTGGCACATTTACTTCTTTCTTTTTCTCTATTCAATTGTATTTTACAACTCCGCTTCTATATTTTCTACCAGACATTTTTTTTTAGGTATTTATTTAATCTGAAAAGAAATAAAAAAAAACCTAAAACTAAAAATTTGCAATTCGCTGAACACCCTGTTGACCTCTTTATCACCCCCACCTACACACAAATCTGACTACAATTTTCAGAAAATTCCAATTTCTAGGGTGTGTCAAGCAGTTGTTAGCAGAACATTAAAGCCACACATTTTGTTTACAAAATTTAACAAACTGTTAATGAACATACATTTACATAAATACAGCATTTACATAAAAGAAACAATTATGTGGGAAATGGGAAATACATAAATATACAATTTTAGCTTCTCGTTACCTTGGAACCTCAATCGGCTGTCACTTAAATTTTTATTCTGTGACAGGGGGTCCTCACCTCCCTTTCAAGGCCCACAAGCTATCTGCTGCTTAGTAATTTAACTCCATTAATTCTCTATCTCCATTAATTTAAATCAGAAGATCCAAGTACTGAGGAATTTTATTCCTTCCCTTGTCTGGACAATTCTTGTTACTTGTAGTAATGCTGTGGTGTCTCTCCCCAAAGACAAAGCATAAGATAGTAACATAACAAGATTTATTTCACCGTTTTATACAAAATTTATTTACACACATTTAAATATACCTTGTATCAATATTTTTCACAATTCTGTCATTACTATGCATAAAATGGCTTCCACCCTTACTTTTCTCCCTTACAAAGGGCATAATCTCCAACAATCCTTTTTCTTTTCATTATGCAACTATTAATCATACTAACCTATACAATCATATATACATATATATGTATCTATAGTATATAGGATAACACAATTTCCCACTCCTCTTCTATACACTCTAGAAGATAAATCTACAGAGTACAATCACCACGTTAACTCAGTTTAACAGTTCATGTTATAAAATTTGTCACATCTAATACATCTCTTTATGTTGTTAGATACTTCTAATAACAGATAAGTAACTCTCACACTCTCTCTATCTACTATTGTTCTCCATTTCCATCTCTTACAGTATAGTGTTCAATTTTGTTACAATCCCCTTTCAACTGTCCTGTTCATTTCTTTTCTCGTTTAATCCCTTACGATACCGTTCCTGTTAGCAAAATTTTCTAAACTAACTTACTTGCACTCTTCTCCCTTTTCCTGGGTAAGATTTCTGTTTCCGGTCCTGTTCTGCAGTCGTCTCTCTAGGCTTGGCCTCTGCTGACCCACTGGAAGCACTTTTTTACGCTGCTGTCTGGCGGTTCATCCCATGCACAAGGACTTTTCTCCAGGACAGTTGCTCCAACCATCCACGAGAAGCTCGATTTCACTCTTTTCTCAATCACTTCCCCCCTCTTGGTTACCACTACCCACTTAAACTGCCTACCCCCCAACTCTGTTGACAAACCCTTCACTTCTAATACCATTCTCACTCCCCAACATTCTTTATATCTCCCTCCTCCGCGATTCTCTCCGAACTTTTTTTTCTGGGAACAACTCTCTTTCCTCTCTGCATCACCTTTTTGTTCATCTCTCTCCCATTTTTTCTCGAGCAATCATTTACTATTTCACCATCTTCATCTTGTTTCTCATTCGCGCATTTCACATTCCATTGTCTCAACCCACGAAAGGGGTCTCGACCTATGACTGGTAGGTCGAGACCCCTTTCTTTGTAGTGAGGACTTCCGGGCACTTAGAAATTTCCAGAACTTTCATCGGGCCATACACGTCCACTTACTTCTTTCATCACGCCTTATTTTAAGTGACCGCCCTTGAAATTTTTAAGAGCGCTTTCCATGTCGGCCCGTTTATTCTGTGGTATGCTACCCTAACGCGGTGTACTCTAATATCTCGGATCCTCCCTTTTTCCTTTTTTTTTTGAAGTCCGAACCCTTTCTTGGGGTGGGCAATCCTTTGTGCCTTACTACCATAGTGCCGCCCCCCACTCTGTTTACCCTAAACAAGAACTGTTTCCAACTGGCACTCCTATTGTATAGTTGCATTTCGAACAGCTCCCCTGTAGCTATGCTAATCCGCTCACTACTAAACTGAATAGAGTGAGTGTGCACAAGCAATTTGCTGAAAGCCGTCCGATTTAAACATTAATAATTTTCCAAGAGATATAAAATTATTATTATAGATAGTTGTAAGAATGGGTTCTTACAATTACATACAAGCTTCCTAATTTCATACACAAGGCCTTTCATGTCCACCGGCAATCTCCAAAAACACTAATTTTCGTTTCACACCTTTCTCTCTAAAAGTATCCCAACACCCAAAAATCAGTCAATCTGACTCCGTTTTTAATTTGACGCGAACACTGGACTTCCACTCATTTCCTGTTTTGGCTCCAACGGTGTCATAGATCAAAGGAGGCGCCTTGCATAATCCCACTTCATGTCTTATTGTTCTTCCTTAACAACCCCTTCATGCCCGTTCTCAAATGGCACCCATTTACTTAGTCCTGATGTCCCTGTTTGCTCTCTCATATTATTTGAATTACTTGTTTACCCCTTTGCTACTTTTTTCGACCTTAAACTATCCTATCACCAAATCTAAGGTTCTTCAAACTTTAATGGTGAGAGTTATGCTAAGCTAACACTTTAGAGGAGCTAGCCTTGCCCTCCCATTCTGACGTTGCCACATTATTTGCATAACTGACAAATGACAAAGTATATTTTGATTTTACTGACTACCGACAGAGGCGAGAGAAGACAGAACCATATTTACTATTTACTGTTATTTAAAACATTGATATTTGATATTTTATTCAAATCCAATAGGGTTGCAAACCAACAATTTAAACTTTATCTAGGTACGAAAAAATTTTGTATAATTTATTTTTTCTTAAATTTTTAATTTAAATTTTTATTTTTTTGACCGCAAAGGGAGCCCTTTGATTGAATGGGGCCTGGGCTGCAGCCCATAAAGACCATGCCTAAATCCACCCCTGACCTTCAGGTAAGCATATTTATAATTCAAGTTTTAATAAGTTTATTCACAAATTATGAATGGTCCATGATGTCTCAAACAATTAGAGGGAATGGTTTGTAATTTTATTACTCTGATGTCAGTAATTTTTTTTAAATTGAAAATTCGTTGCTAGATCATTTACAGATCAGAGAAAATTATTATAATAGGAATTTCCACCATCACTCAGAACTCTTCAGCTTCCTTTTTTTGAAATCCGACAGTCTAATTTTCCTAATAAGGAGGGTCGCTTTATGCTGGTTCACTTTTCGAATTACTGGAGTGGACTGCCCAGAACAAAGATGCAGTAACTTAAACCATTTCTGCATGCAAACCACTGTTCCGAATAGCTTTAACAGAGTGTTGACGAAAACTTGCCCTTTTTCGTTTGTGATGATTCAATTACTTTAAGTAGATAAAAATCCTGGAGAAAACCATAAAAATTCTTTCTTCTTGAACTCTCTAACTAATGGTAAAAATTCTCTCATTATACTACTGAGATCATCTACATTGAAAAGTGTCCATCTACACTTTTCAATGTAGATGGAACAGTCTTTTCCTTTCAGAAGCCAATTAGGCACTCAAATCAAGCTGCACATCTTCCAAGGAAGCAGGGCACGCTTTCTTCAGATGATAATTCATGTATCTGTATTGGATCTCATAATGTACTGGTAATTTTCCCAACAGAACCTTTAAAGCCACAGTAGATGTAGTCCTACATGCTCTAGACATCATCAGGAGCGCAGCACACTGGGCCTTTAACAACTGTTTAATCACAGCACACTTAGTAGCTCTATAGCACTAGCACTATAGGTAATAATAGATAAAAAGACAATTGTAATATAGTCTGAGAGGTCACTTCTATTCTAGCAAGATTACTAATGGACTGTCCTCGATACTTGATCAATGGAGGGCACCCCCTATCTAGCTTACCCTTCAGCAACATCTGAGATGTTTTAGACGTTGAGACATGGAGTTGTGTATTTCAGACCAAGTGGAAAGTTCCTGCAGTACATGATTGACCATAACTTCTAAAAATGTCCTTGAGTTCCCCAGCACAGGAACGGTAAGGTCATCAGCATATGCAATCATGGTGATGGCTTCAAATTTTCTGTTAAGCCAAGAGTCAAATACAAGATTCCAACACAGGGGCCCCAATATTGACTCCTGTGAACATCCCCGTGAAACATTCCTGGAGACCTGTACAGATCCACTCTTGACGTTTATGGAACGATGTGAGAAATAGCTTGACAAAAGATTGTATGTTGCTCTTGACACTTTGGCCTCCGGAAACTTCTCCAGGACACTTTGCCAGTAATTAATCAATGGCAGAAAGGTGTTAAATCTAAGAACTGGCTCTGCAAATTTGACGATTATTTAAAACGATATTGTAAATGCATGCTGACAGCCGAATTAAGTGATATTGAAAGGCATCGTAATACAAACAAATCATAAGAAAGCCGAAGAGACCTTTAGTTTTCATCATCAGAGTATTGCTGTTCAAGAAAATTGACAATACAGAACGTGCAACAGCAAAAAGCAGCACAGCATTTTTCATAGCTGTGCAAGGGGATGGAGGTTTTGTGGGCCCTCTTTAAGAAAAAGAATGCAAAATTTCTTTGTATATTTTTCAAAGCTGATGGTCATTCAGACCAAGAATGCGGCAGCATGGTGCAAGGCGAGGCACAGTGTCCCATCTTGCACCATGGACATTCGAAGTCCAAAGGTAGTGCAATTCTACCACCTTTGTATATCAAAGTATACTGAAACATTAAAACAATACAAGTCCTTTTTCCCGCCAATCATGAAACTTTGGCTCAGCTGTACACGTAAATCAGTCCAACTTAACTTAATGAAAATAATGCATGTTTCCAAAATTTGGTGAAGAAAAATTTATTCCCACATGCACCATCTTGCAAAATATCCTGCTTGTACCCATGACTCCAACGCCACCCAACACGAGTGTGACAGAGAGGAAGTCGGAATGGAAAGACTGCAGTGGTTAAAATATTTTACTTTTTCAAGTCTTACAAAAACATATGACCATGAGAACATACTGATAGGGGCCCGTGCAAGTGAGGGGCACCCTTAAACTGAAGCCTAAGCTTCACTGTAAATCTGCCTCTGTATGTACTTCTATTATTCTTTCCTTTTATAATTTTCTTATATACACATGTGTATTTCATAAACTTGTTTGTTCTGTGTGTTCTATTGCCAAATGTTTAGAAATAATATATTATTGTCATTTTTGTGATTAATATCCTGCTTAATATCCTATTATTCACATGCTTTCCTAATATTCAAATAAAGATAATAATCAATAAAACAATAATCGATAAAACATGTGCGTGTATAAGTGTTCCTATGTCTATCTAAAAAAAAAAATTCAAACTCTTAGCCGCCATTCTCCCCCTCCGACGATGATACCTGGATACACCACTGGTGCTTGCTATATTACTGGATTCCTCTCAAGATTATCCTGCATTACATAACCATTCTTTTATTCTTCTAGGAAGAGAAGTCAAGCTCAAATCATTCACATCACATTGCCCTCTGATCGCACCCTTTGTGAATAGGGGAGTCCATTGCATCTCTCCAGTCTGGAGGGACTTCACCTGAATCCAAGGATGGATTCCTGATTATGAATAGCTAAAGCATTTTCCTCTTCTGCTGTTTTTAATGTAACCCAATAGATTCGAATAGACACAAGTGCATGCCATAAGGCATGAACTTGAGACTATTCAAACCTGGTGCTGATGGAATCTATCCAAAAATGGAAAACATTTTTGTTCCAATTTTTGTCACAGAAATATCAGTCTAGAACATACACACCACCACCATCATGAATCATACAAAGGGTACTAGGAAAGTTTTGCAATATGATGCAACAATGAATCACAGGAAGCTGCTTGTTGCTGAATGTTGAGACATGTTCATACGTGCATAGTAGCCGCCGCGCCAAGTCGATGGGCTCAGTTATTCATTAGTAGTGAGAGTGTAAAGTGCTTGCGATGGCATCGTGGTCACGAAATGAGATAAGGACAGTTTTGCGGTATAATTTCGTGCGTGGTTTAACCATAGACCAGTGCTTAGAAGAAATGACTCTTGCACTAGATGATGATTGTCCACATCGTACAACGATATTCAGGTGGTATAGAGAATTCCAAAGGGGAAATTTCACTCTGGAGGATTCTGAGAGGCCGGGAAGGCCACGAACGTCAGTTACGGAGGAAAACGTTACTGCTGTGAGGAAAATGCTTGACGAAAACAGGCGAGTGACCTACCAACAGATAGAGGATACTTTGGGCCTAAATGCACCAGCAATTCGTTCGATTCTGCAAGATCATTTGCACGTGAAGAAACTTTGTTCTCTCTGGGTGCCGCATCAACTGACTGAAGAGCAGATGACACGACATGTGACTTGGTGCCGGGAGATGTTAAAAAAGTTTGATAAGGGACAATCTCGGTATGTGAACAACATTGTGACAGGTGACGAGACTTGGCTGTACTATTACGATCTGCCGACCAAGGCTCAAAACAAAGTTTGGGTCTTTGATGATGACGACACACCCGTAATTGTCAGAAAATCCCAATCTGTAAAGAAGAAAATGATAGCTGCATTTTTCAAATCGAGTGGAATTGTGGAACGTGTCGTTTTGGACACGCAGAAGACAGTCACAGCTAAGTGGTATACTGAACAATGCCTGCCTAAAGTCATTGGATCTATGAAGAACCTGCGGCCAAAGTCAAGAATGGACACCTGGTACCTCCATCACGAAAATGCTCCAGCTCACCGCGCCAAAGCCTGCACCGAATATTTGACCACGACAGGACTGAAACTTCTCGAGCACCCGCCCTACAATGCTCCCTGCGACTTTGCACTGTTCCCGCATGTGAAAATGAAGCTAAAAGGGAGGTGGTTTTCCAGTGATGAGGACCTTCTACGGGCTTGGGACAACGAGTGTGCTTTACTCCCTAGTGAAACTTGGCAGAACTGGTTTAAAGATTGGTTTCGGAGGATGGAGAGGTGTATTGAATGTAGAGGAAATTACTTTGAAAAAATTAAATAAACAAAGCTGTATTGCAAAACTTTCCTAGTACCCTTTGTACCAATTACTCAGGACCAACAATGCAGCAGAAGAGTACATATCAGTAATGTGAACCTGTGTGTTACTAGAGTTTCAGGTTCCATGATGACAGCTTTGACGTTTACAGCATGGAATTTGTTAACCGATATTATAGAAGGCACTATGAACTGTTTTAATTTATGTTGAGTTTCATAAGAATTCCATGGCTATGGTTAGCATTAGTAGGGCATATGATGCAAGAAGGCAAGCTTATACAGTATCAGCCAAAAAAAAACACTTCCCGTTTTACCTATGCATTCCCTCCAATAGTTGTTTAGTTCTTTCTTGATTTTATTTAAGCTATCTGCAACCAAAACTACAGATGGAAGTTTGTTCCCGCAATCAATCACTCACTGGCTAAAGACAAACTTTCACGCGTCTATTCTGCAACTGTCCTTCCTCAGCTTGAATTTATGCACCCTCCTGTGCATAATCTGGGCAAGAGGAAGAATCCCATAAGGATTAAGATTGTTCAAAGCCTTAAACACCTCAAAATTAGATCAGCTCGCAGGCGCTTAGTCTCCATACGCTGCAGTTTGCAGAAGTAAAGCCTTTCTCAGTAAGAGCACCCATTTGTTCCTCTCACCAATGCCATTCCCCTTCTCTGTATTTGTTTCAGCTCTACATTCTTCCTAAAGTGAAGCTTCCAGACCTGTATGCAGTACTCCATATGTGGCCTGACCAACAACATATACCATTGTATATACCTTATACAATGGTATATGTTGTTGTAATTGGGATTAACAATACAAGGGCTACTGAGGCCAAATTGTGTCTGTTCAATTCATTTACAGGCAACATATCGTTAGAGATGTTAAATTATATGCTCCTGTACAGGCCTGTTTTAAATACATGAAAAGTTCTTGTATATTGGCTTCATTTCCTCAGATATGAGATAAATTATATGAGACGTTCAACATTAAGAGTGACCGGAAAGTGTTTGATCAAATGGTTGAATGTAAGGGACAATCAACCGGAAAATGGCGGACCGTAAGTTGCGTTGACAGGATGAACACTGAGGTGGGTTTTCTCCCAGTAGCAGGAAGAGATGGGTATGATGAGTGTCCAATTCTGAGCCTTGCCAATACCACTTCCTCTCATCTGTTTCGTCAGAAGCTAGAGAGCTACAGCTTTGGATCTTCTTTTATCTGATAAAGTTTATTGTTGATGTTACCTTTCCAGATCTGTGACCATTTATTGTAGCACGCTTTTCGTATGATGCCTGGTCACCACTCTTCTCTCGGTGAGAACTCTGCAGGCTCATGGGAAGGTTTGATCGTCTGTCATGCAAGGACGCTCAGCCACAAGAGGGTGCCGAATGACCCCACAAAATCGACTGGGACGAGGAGGAGGTATTTTCTTTGGCAGTTTTCAGCTGTGGTGATTCTTTCAAGTGCATCAGTGGTAGATCACTCTCTCCTAAATCCAAATTGGTTCTGTGCAGGAAGCTGTCCTGAGTTGTAGTAGGTTTCTGTCCTTTGACGTAGGACCTGCTCAAAGACTTTGCTTAGTACAGAGAGAGAGAAGAGCAATTGGGCGGTACGAATCAGCCATGTATATTGGCTTGGTTGGGCTTTTCAGAATCAGTTTAATGTTGACAGTTTTCCAGTCTGTGGGAAAGTAGCTGCTTTGGAGACAGTGGTTGTGTAGGTCCAGATTTTGGGCAAGCTCTGCCACCTTTTTGACTATTTCAGGTTCTATCATATCCATTCCTGGTGATTTCTTGTTTCTTAGTTTGCAGACTGCGAATAGGATGGTGCAATATGTCATTCTCCCAGCAGATTTGCTCTTGCTCAGGGGAGTTTTGGCTGTCCAGCGTTTTGAATATGGTGTTTAGGATGTTGTTAACTGATTCATTCCAATTATTCGTCATGCTTCCTTGGGGCAGGGGCATCCTGGTAGAGGGTGTCACCTCACCTCTGGGCAGTTTGTTCATTGTGACTTTATAGACTATGTCCTAGGGGTCTGAATTTCCCACCATGGAGACCAGGTGCTCTCAGGACAGCTTTTTCCACTGCCTGATCATTGTAGTGTAGGCATTCCTGATTTCCCAGTATTGTTGCCTGAGGGCCTCCACCTCTGGGCGGGAGGGCAGGAACACCTGGCTCTTTGGAATGCTCATCTCTTTTGGTTGAGTTCTCTGTGCAGGGCATCCAGTTCCCTAGACCACAAGGGAACGGCCCCTGGTCATGGGGATTTTCTCATAATGGCCTGCTTTGCTGCATCTACAATTGTGCTTGTGACTGCATGATGGTGGAGATCAGGGGTTTGGGTCTGGAAGTGCTCAGTCGACAGTGTGCATTTGTAATGATCGCTTCCTCAAACACTTCCACTCTGCCTTTTCCACAGCGTATCTCTGGAGCTTGTAGCTGGTGATGGGCTCTTGATGTACTGTTCTGTGCATGGTGAAAGTGATGGCAATGGTCCAACCCACCTGGACCTTCCAATTCATTATATAGTAAGTGAGAGATCTTGTTGATGGTAACATCCGGAGTTGCATCCCAGAGTGTAGAGGCAAAAGTTGGAAGGTTGTTTGGACAATTTCGTATGTGCCTGTTTGCCAAGAATTCTTCCATCTTTTGTCCGTTCCTGGATCCTCTGTGCTCTGTGGTGGCACTGTGCCAGAGAGGGGGGAAGGACAGTTTACATCAGCGGAGATTAGAATTCTGGTGCCTGGGAGCTCTGCTAGAACTTGATTCAGGTACTGTGTTGCCGGGAGAATGTCCTCGCCCAGTCGACAATGATATGACATAGAAATCTCCAAGGGCGGAGATGATGTGCACACAGGAGGCCCACGCCGAGCTTAATTGTGAGATCTTTGGGAAGGTTTGAGTTCCTAACCAGAATGGCTATCCAGGGTGTTTCACCATCCACCTGGAGTTTATAGGATGTCTGGTATCCCCCACATTTTGTTACCTACCGCATAGGGTTCTTGTATGAGTATGATATCGCATTTTTCTTCATCTGCCTTTTTCCATATCTGGCCTGCCACACATTGATCTGCATGAACTTGATGCACTTGTGGTTATATTGTTTAGGCAGAGTCCCCACATTAAATTCTCTGCTGGTGGGTATTCTTGGCTTTAAGGTATACTGGACATTTACTGTCACGAATGGAATGGGTGTGTGTGTGGAAGTTTCAGGCTTTTGTAGTTTGTGCACGTTGGTTCTCGTTCCTTGTTGGGGCAGTTTGCAAAGTTGCACCACTTCTCTGCACAATGGCTGCAGGTCAAGATTTGGGCACACGCATGGGTTGTATGTCCAAAGTGACAGCACTTGGGTACTGCTACATGCGCTCTGTACCGGTGCGATCCCCAGTTTATGAATATTCTTGTCTGCTATGTGAGAATCTTGCATGCGTCTGAGTAGCTCTACAACCCAGTTTATGAAATTGCCATACCTGCTTGTTGTCTGATATTTAGGGATAACACTCGCCGTGTCTTGGTTAGGTAGGTCCTGTTGTAGGTTGCATCTGTGTATTTCATTGCCAATTGTAGCTGGACTAAGGTCTTTGTCTATGTCATAGATGGCTGTGGAGGGTCCTTTCTTCCTGTGTGGTTCTGCCGTGAGGCCAAGTGTTGGGATTTTAGTATTACTCAAAATAAGGTTGGCATCATGGCTGGATTCAGTTTCAATAATCACCCCAGTGGCGCAAGTTTTCCGTATCGATTTTATTTTGGACATCCTAAAGTCCTCGGTCAGGGAGTCCATCACTGTCTTTTTTACTTCCTTGCTGGTTTGGTGTCCATCCAGAGTAGTGGGTTTAAGAAACACTAGGTGAAGTTTGGGGAGTGGTCTTTCTTGCCTCTGGGTTTGTATTGTTTGTCCTCGGCGCTTCAGCAAAAGTGGGAGCGCACTGTGGCATTTTGTTCACCCCACTTTCCAGATTGGCATCGATCCTGGCCGTTATTTTTTCATTTTCCAGGTGGGTTTGGTCCAAACTTTTTTCAAGTTGTCCACAGGGACAAAAGAAAAATTTCGGCTCTTAATCCTGTGGTAACTCTGCTTCTTGAATAGGTTTTCAAGGGTGGTTTGCAGGATCAATTTTTGTTGAGGGACAGTGCCCTTGGGCAGGGTTGCATCTATGGTGTATCTTCTTGTTTCTCCTCAGTGGAATCCCATTGCAATGAGTGGGTCTCTTGTAATTCTCTCATGTCGGTTTGTGAACAGGTTTCCCACTCCAACTTGAGAATAGTGGGCTTATAATTTTTTTTATGGCAGAGGAAGCTCCCACGCGGCAGTCTGCTGGCCCTTCGTGATGCTCTATGAATGTAATGTCATCCTTGCTGGTTTGCTGCATCATGGTTTGTCAGTTTTTCCCTTCATGTTGGAATAATTTCGGATAATTAAGGTAAGTTCGTATTTCCGAATTTGTGGGATGTTGGTATGATAGGGCTTTGTTACTGTGTTGAAAGACACCTGCTACAAGTTCGTAGCCCAGTTTGGTGAATTTCTGTGCCCTCTACATTGTCTGTCGTTCCCTACATTCATGGGGGGGGGAGAAACAGCTATTCACAAATACACCCCTAGAGGACTGGCGCAACTTTCTCCTGGGGGTTTTCAGTGGTGGTGAACACGAAGGTAAGATTTGTTTTCCATAGCAGTGATTGTGGAGTCTTCTTCCATCGTAGAATTTTTACGGAAGAGAGGGGGGGAAACACTAGTCATGTTCTCTTCATTGTACCCACACGGAAATCTGAGAATTGTTAGAAATCAATGAGAAAATCATTACAAACTGGGAGGGGAGGGGTGAATGAGCCTTCTGCTTTTTCCCCTTCTACCCTCTAAAGTTCCCAGGTTGAATTCGGAACAAATTAAGAAGTTAGAAGGTAAATATCTCAAGGGAAAAAGAGGGGAAATTTGGATGGTTTGCAAGGAACAAGTGATGTTGCACAGAAAAACTGTTCAGGTAGGTAGTTGGAGAAATAACAAGTGGAACAACTGAACAGGGGGTGCAAATAAGTGATGAACTAGATGTCGATATTCAAGGTTTGGCAGAGGTTGGGTTTGATGATTTTACAGATCTCAGTGTATTAGCATTAGTAGAGGCATTTGATGCAAGAAAGCAAGCTTATGCAGCATCAGCCAAAAAAAAAAAAAATAAATAAATAAATAAAAAATAACCACTTCCACTTCACCCCTCTGTTCGTTCGAAATACCTATCCAGCTGAGCCTTAAACTTATTTAGGCTATCAACTTCCACGACAAGGGATGGAAGTCTGTTCCACCAACCAACCACCCGCTGGCTAAAGGCAAATTTCTGCACGTCTATCCTACATCTGTCTTTCCTCAATTTGAATTTATGCCCTCTCAGGCGATTATTCTGAGCAAGAGGAAGAATCCCATCAGCATTGAGCATGCTCAAACCATTCAAGGCTTTATACACCTCTATCGCTGGTGCCTAGTCTCCAGACACTGTAATTTGCAAAACTTAAGCCTTTCTTCGTAAGAACACCCCTTTGTTCCATTCACTAATCTTGTTGCCCTTCTCTGTTCCAGCAGCTCTACATCCTTCTTGAAATGAGGCCTCCAGACCTGTATACAGTACTCCAGGTGTGGCCTGACCATTGCCTTATATAAGGGAATAATCACCTCTTTATCCCTGCTAGAAAAATTCCTATATATCATTGACAATACACCATGAGCTACTCTTGCAGCCCGTCTGCACTGCTCAGAGAACTTCATATCTGCCTGCACAACCACCTCCAGGTCCCTTTCATTCTCTACCACTGTCAGTGTAGTACCACAGAGTTTATATGTTGCTCTGGGGTTGCTGTTTCCCATATGTAGTACTTTACATTTGTCAACGTTAAACTTCATTTGCCACCTCACAGCCCATCTGCTCAATCTTTCCAGATCCTGTTGCAGCAGCATAGTGTCAGTAGTGTCCTTGACAACCCTGCCAACCTTCGTATCTTCTGCAAACTTGAACATTAAGCTTGATATACCATCATCACTATCATTTTTAAATACAGAAAACAATAATGGACCCAATACTGAACCTTGAGGGACTCCACTAATAACATTAGTCCATGATGAGCAGTGTCCATTGATTACCACTCTGTCTTCTCCCCCTCAACCACCCCTTTATCCATAGCAGCAATTTGCCTCCAATGCCACACTGCTCCAATTTGTGCAGCAGTCTTCCATGTGCAACAGTATCAAAAGCCTTTCAAGATCCAAGTATATAATATCATTAGATGGTGATTTTGATAGCTTATATGGAGATATTGCAAGTACAGGAACCAATGTTCGTGAAAGTGACATCATTGTGTCAAATATTCAAGAACAGAGGTTATGTTATGACATGTCAACTGTGTATGAGTTAATCACTAAGTTAAAGAAGCAGGTAGTAAACCACACTACAAGTGAGTCGAGCAAAATAACAAAGACGTTATCAAACTTTATATTAGATAACTGGGTTGACATTGAAGTTATTGCAACAGCTGTGCTGATTGATAATGAAAGACTAAAAGCAAAATTAGAAGGGATGGAAGTAGAGTTGCTCTTTTTGATGAAACTGTGAGGGTCCAACCATTTCCTCCTGCTCAGTAACAGCAGCAAATTTGCATTGATAAGGTTAAAACATACAGTAGTATAGTTAAGGAAAATATAAATGATGGTAATGAAGGCAGTAAAATTCGTAATAGATGTGGGGGAGAAAGAAGTAATAAGTAGAAACAGGTGAACACTTTAATATTAAGAGCAGATGTTAATGCACAGTTTACGAGTAGTCAGGAGGTCAAAGAAGTGGTACTAAATGCCTTCAAGGATGATTTTAAGGAAATTAAAGTGAGAAACCTGTGAACAATACGAAATAAAGGTGTTTTGATAGAAACAGACAATAAAGACGATTTTAACAAAATAATAGGTTCAGAGATTTTAGTTATTAATTATGATAAGTTGAAAACAAATAATCCTTCCCTACTGGTGTATGACATAGCCAAGGATATTACAAGGGATAAAATAGTTGAGAACTTATATCTAAAGAATTTGAAGGATATGGTTAAAATCTCGAAGAGGTAAAAATAGAGTTGTATTTAGATTTAATAGTGAAAACAAGTTAAATTTGACTAACTGGGTTATTGGGGTGGTCCCAGATTTGTTAAAATGTTTGTTTTTGAGAGAGAGAATATTTTTGGGGTTTTCCTCCTATAAGTTTAGAAAATTCACAGTTGTCATCAAATGTTTTAAATGTTTGGGATATGGCCACTCCACCCAGTACTGTAGTCATAAAACAATGTCATGTGGTCATTGCACTGATGGGGGACATTTTTACGCTGACTGTCAGCGCAGGGACCAACATCCAAATTGTGTTAACTGTAAACGTAGAGGTCGTGACTATGAACACTCTGTAAAAGATGTAATATGTCCAGAATATGTTAAAGCCCCAGAATTAGCAAGTACGTGCATAAATTATGGATAATGATAATAATGATTGTATTAAACACTTTTGGTTAACACATAGTGATAATAATGAATTTGATGAATTTGAAGTATTGCTCAAAACATCAAAGGCAGATATTGTTGGGATTTCAGAGACGTGGTGTCACACAGATATAAGGAATGCAGAACTGGAATGTGGGGAGTACAATGTCTACAGAAAAGATAGACAGGATAGGAAGGGAGGAGGGGTTATGCTATTAGTTAAGAAATTCATAAAATCCAAGGAAGTGAAGCCAGTCGACATCGCTGGACAGTGCAGTGTCGAGTAAGTTTGGTGTAACATAAGCATTGGGAGATCAAAATTGAGAGTAGGAGTGTGCTATAGGCCTAATGACTCTGATGAGTATAATAAGAAACTGTACAGGGAAATAGAGTGGGCCAGTAAATCAGAGTCTTATAATGGGGGATTTTAATTTCCCAGATATTGACTGGAATTTGGGGGATGGTCACTCACACACTAGCAAGGCTTTTGTGGATTTATTGGATGATTGTTTTCTACATCAGCATGTTCGGGAGGCAACTAGAGGTAGTAATACTCCTGATTTGATTATCAGTAGTGATTCTTCATGCATTAAGAATCTGCAGATAAATGAACCACTAGGTGGCAGTGATCACAGTGTGCTGAAGTGGCATTTACTCAAAGAGGTAACTACCATCAGGGGTAAAGGGAAGGGTTATTGCTTTCGTAAAGGTGACTACGATGGACTGAGACAGTATTTAAATTCTATACAGTGGGATCAACTGATGATGTTACCAACAGCAAATTCAAAATGGGAAGCATTCAAAGAACTTATCTTGGAAGCTACAGGGCTTTACATACCAGGTAAGAAATATTGTTCAGGGTTTAGGCCTAAATGGATGTCAGATGAACTAGTGAAGCATATGGCAGAGAAGAAAAATGCATGGGATACATACAAATTAACACGTGACACAGAAGCCTATGATAGATACAAGTTGATCTGTAACCAAGTTACAAAGGAGGTTAGGCAGGCGAAGGCAGTTTACGAGATATCTTTGGCAAGGGATGCAAAGAAAAACAGCAAAGAGTTCTTATGTAAACTGTAGAAGGAAGGGGATAAATCAGATTGGTCCACTTGATATCGATGGGTCAACTGTTGATGATCCTGCTCTGGTAGCTAACAAACTAAATGAATATTTTGCATCGACATTCACACATGAGGAGTCATTCAGCGAGGGTAATGAAATTCAGAGGTGTATTCAACTCTAGCAGTAAGCTAGAGAATCTTATAATCTCTGAGAGTAAAGTGGAGGAGAAATTGTTGAAGATAAACACAAGAAAGGCACCTGGGGTGGATGGGATCTATCCAGTTATATTAAAGGAGGCAGCGAAGGAAGTAAGCAAACCCTTAGCCATAATTATGAGAGCTTCCTTGGACTCAGAGGAGGTACCCATGGACTGCAGATGTGCAAATGTGACCCCAATTCACAAAGGAGGACCAAAGGCTGACACAAGTAATTATAGACCTGTGAGTTTAACTTCTGTTCCCGGAAAATTAATGGAGGTACTGGTTAAAGAAGCACTGCAGGATCATCTATACAAGAACTCAGTTATAGCTTAGACACAGCATGTTTTTGTTAAGGGGCAATCTTGCCGGACCAATTTGATTGGATACTATGATACAGGGAAAACTTTGATATTATATACTTGGATCTTAGAAAGGCTTTTGATACTGTTGCACATGGAAGACTGTGCACAAATTGAGCAGTGTGGCATTGGAGGCAAATTGCTGCTATGGATAAAGGGGTGGTTGAGGGGGAGAAGACAGAGTGGTAATCAATGGACACTGCTCATCATGGACTAATGTTATTAGTGGAGTGCCTCAAGGTTCAGTATTGGGTCCATTATTGTTTTCTGTATTTATAAAGGATAGTGATGATGGTATATCAAGCTTAATGTCCAAGTTTGCAGAATATACGAAGGTTGGCAGGGTTGTCAAGGACACTACTGACACTATGCTGCTGCAACAGGATCTGGAAAGATTGAGCAGATGGGCTGTGAGGTGGCAAATGAAGTTTAACGTTGACAAATGTAAAGTACTACATATGGGAAACAGCAACCCCAGAGCAACGTATCAACTCTGTGGTACTACACTGACAGTGGTAGAGAATGAAAAGGACCTGGGGGTGGTTGTGCAGGCAGATATGAAGTTCTCTGACAGTGCAGACGGCCTGCAAGAGTAGCTCACGGTGTATTGTCAATGATATATAGAAATTTTTCTAGCAGGGATAAGGAGGTGATTATTCCCTTGTATAAGGCAATGGTCAGACCACACCTAGAGTACTGTATACAGAACTGGAGGCCTCATTTCATGAAGGATGTAGAGCTGCTGGAACAGAGAAGGGCAACAAGAGTAGTGAATGGAACAAAGGGGTGCTCTTACGAAGAAAGTCTTAAGTTTTGCATATTACAGTGTCTGGAGACTAGGCACCAGCGAGGTGATCTGATAGAAGTGTATAAAGCCTTGAATGGTTTGAGCATGCTCAATGCTGATGGGATTCTTCCTCTTGCTCAGTATAATCACCTGAGATGGCATAAATTCAAATTGAGGAAAGACAGATGTAGGATAGATGTGCGGAATTTGCCTTTAGCCAGCGGGTGGTTGGTTGTTGAACAAACTTCCATGCCTTGCCGTGGAAGTTGATAGCCTAAATAAGTTTAAGGCTCAGCTGGACAGGTATTTCGAACGAACAGAGGGGTGAAGTGGAAGTGGTTATTTTTTTTTTATTTATTTATTATTTTTTTTTTATTTATTATTATTATTTTTTTATTTTTTGGCTGATGCTGCATAAGCCTGCTTTCTTGCATCAAATGCCTCTACTAATGCTAATGCTAATAATCAGATATTAAAATAGTTCAATTGAATGGACAAAGGTCTCGCATGGTAATGAATGAAATTAGAATATATGCAATGGAAAACCGGTGTGACATACTTTATTTGCATGAGCCATATGCATTACAGCATGAGCAGAGTTAGATTGGTAGGTTTTCCTTTAACTGCTAAGTCAGTTTATGTTATTAGAGTGAGGCCAAGAGTAGCAATAGTTATTGTTAATAGGAATTTAAACAACTGTGGTATCAGGGTTGTGCAATCAATACATTGTTTGCATTGATGTTGTTATGCCTGGCATTTCATTTTATTTATTGTCATTGTATTGTTCTCCAACAGATAATACTGAATATTTCATTTCAGGTATGGAAGGTGCATTGGCACAAATAGGTTATTGCAATGTATTATTGGCTTTTGAAATAAATGCTAAATCCAGTATGTTGTTGTTTGTTATTTAGTTTTTAGGAGCATTAGCAACTAAGGCCATATTGCTCCAGGATATGCGGTGGTCATTCCCTGACCTTTCCGCATCCTCCGTATTTGGTGGTGACGGGCTCGAACCCCGGTCTAATCAAGAAGCGTGTGCTACGCACTCCTGCTCCTTCCCACCTGGATACAGAGGTGCCAATCCAATATGTGGTTCAGTGGTATGACTGATAAGAGGGGAATGTGTATGGAGGATTTTATAATATCAAATAATTTAGTTGTACTTAATGAATCACAACCGTATACTTTTAGCAATGTACATGGACAATCGAACATTGATTTGACACTGGTTTCACCAGGTTTTGTAAAGAGAGTGTGTCACTGGGTTGTTGATGAGAATGCAACAAACTGACCATCAGGTCAGTTTGTTGCATTCTCATCAACAACCCACTCTCATCAACATCAGGCTATATTATTTCATGTAAATGTGGGGGTATATAGTAAGACTTATTACATTAAAATCAATGAGCAGATGAGGTTTGCATACAAAAAGATAAATTGGGAAAAATTTAATGATTCCTTGCAATTGGTTTTTGGTAATGATAAGTATCTGGCTTTGAACACTATGAATGCCACAGAATATGCATTTTATATTCAAAGTGTACTTTTTGAAGCTTTGAAGTATGCAGCTAGGTGTAGGAAAGCCACAGATAAGCAGGTACCATGGTGGTCTGAACAACTGAAAATTTTAAGGCAAGATGTTTTTCCGGCCAGGAAGCAATTTCAAAGATATAGGTCACGTGATATAGAAGAGGCTAACTATAATAAGGAAATATATAGGTGTAAAAGGAGGGAATATCATAGGGTTATTTATCAGCATAAGTTAAGATCATGGCAGAATTTGGTAAGAACTGCAGGAAACTAACCCTTGGGGACTACTGTATAAAAAGTAAAGTGCAGCCATTATCAACCCACCGCAGGATGGAAACCTCCTCAACAATTCATGCTGAGGGAAATGGACCATAATCTGCCACGCTGGTCCAGTGTGAGTTGGCCGATCGACCGTATTCAGTAGCTTGAACCCCGGTCTACTCAAAGAGCGCTTGCTACTGCACTCCCGCTCCTGCCCACTCGGCTACGGAGGCCTTCTGTATACTACTGTATAAGTTGACCATTACTAAAAATATAGAGTGGGATGTATTTCACACAGTAATAGTAGATGGTAGGGAAACAGTTAGTTGGGAGACAACCATTAAAGTTGTCATAGACAAACTGTTTCCCGAGGATTGTGTAAGTAACGATACTCTTGAACAGTGTGAGATAAGAGCAGATAATAGAGAATATGTCAACGATGAGGATATCTCTCTTTTTACAGCAGAGGAGTTATTTGTAGTCAAAAAACAGATAAATGTTGATAAAACTCCTGGGATTGATTTACACAATCCTCAGGTGTTTGTTTGTTTGTTTGTTATTTGGAGCATTAGCAACTAAGGCCATATTGCTCCGGGATATGTGGTGGTCATTCCCTGACCTTTCCGAATCCTCCGTATTTGGTGGTGACGGGCTCGAACCCAGGTCTAATCAAGAATCATGTGCTATGCACTGCTGCTCCTTCCCACCTGGCTACGGAGGCACCTACTATCCTCAGGAAACAGTAGATACTGTTGAGAACAACAGTATCAGTAAGTTATTAGAAATATACCCTCCAGTTCTGCTTAATAATGTATAACAAATGTTTATTGGAAGCAGGGCTGCCAGATTTCAAATTAGGTCTCGCGGAACAAAAATGAAAAAAACTGTGGCAATTTTTCTCAAGAAAATTTTTTCACAATTAACGATTTTGACATATCATTTTTAATTTCTAAACTTCATTTTGGCCATTTAAAAATGTATCTAATAAAAAAAACAACAAAAATAACTGAGTTAAATTTTTATTTATACTCCTAAATAAAAATACTATAATCCTAAAAATTATTCAATATTTATCACTTGATTTCACTTCATTAAGAATGACTAAACCTTGATTTTTTTAAAAAAATTGGAATTCGGAAATTGTTTTATCATCAACTCGTCCTTCAAATTTTTTAGAATCAACCTATTTCTGTCTTTACACCAAGCACTCGTCATTAGACTAAAAATCCTTTCAGATGTTGCGTTTGCATGCGGAATAGAGAAAATGTATTCGATAATTTTTAAAAATTGTGGAGAAGAATGTTTTTTAAAAAACAAACCCATCCTTGATCACAGTAACTGCTTTTCAATATCCGTTATGTTTGCCATAAATCTTTTTAAGAAGTTATATTCTTCAAACAGCAAATCTTGATCTACTTCTATTTTAAATGCATTAGTGATTTCTACGATTTCGTGAAATGCTGGTATGCTATGCAAAGATAAGTTAGAGAGAATTTTATATTTGTGGTCATTGAAATTAAACCATTTCTCGATATAGGTTATAGCCATATCAAATAAATTATCTGCTTCCATTTTAAACTGTTTTGAAGCATCTAGGTTATCACAATTTTGGATAATCTCATGAACATTTGCTCCATAATAACATTCATTCTTATGCTCAATCAAGGACTGCCTTACATTATTCATAATTGAATATACTTCAACATTCGTAACATTACTACCTTGGAGTTTTTTTAGCGCTGGTTGAAATATTGAACATGCATTCTTTACAAATTTTACATATGCCTCGTGAAGCTCATGTTCAAAAAAATGTCTCAATATAGGTGCTATGTTATTCTTGCTCATAAAATACAATTTAATAGGTGCAAAATTGGTCAATAGTCGCTCAATATCCGGGAAAAGAGTCAGCCACTTTGTTGGTATATGCTGTAACATTTCATTCCATTCTGTTTTTGTCCATTCGAAAAAGTCTTTTAGTTCAGTCGTTTTTTTTTTGTTGAAGAGCTGAATTCATTAAATATTTTAATAACAATAGATTCTATATCAATACTCAAACAACTGCAAGCTCTCTTAGCAGTGTTATGCAGAATGTGCAAATTTCAACCAGCAGGTAATATGTTTTCATTAAATATTTTTAATGCTACGAAAACGCTATTTTTCTTGCCAAAATTAATATTAGCGTTATCTGCTCCATAGGCAATAATGTTTTTGGGAGATAATTCATTGGATGAGAGCATTTGAAATAGTTTCAGTATCTTCTGCTTCTAACCAAATGAATGATATTAAACCAGTTTTTACACTGGTTTTGGTCAAAATATCTCATAACCAAAGGAAAAGTTTTTACGTTTCCTTTATTAGAAGCGTCCGTGCTTATTATTCTCCAGTTGTTTCAATATGTAATTTTTTGAGTGCTTTCCAAGAATTTTTGTAATGATGGCAGAAACTTTTGTTTTCCCACAAAAATATTTTGCTGCAACTCCAGAGTCGGGAAACGTTTTTTTTAAAATTGAGCTAGCACAACCAACTATGAGGATGCATAACAAAATGGTAACAAAACGATACTTCTGCAAATGCAACATCTTCCTGAGCCTTGCTTTGCTGTGGTATAAAAAACTTAGAAATTTTTGATGTAGTTGCTATTGCTTGAACATTTGCAATGTGGTTTTTAGATTGCAAATGTCTACTTACGTCGTTTTAACCAAAGTGACTAATTGCGAAAATGAAATTGTTGCATGTAGAGCATTTTGCACTATGATCGTCTCTACTACGACTAATCCAACTATACCTTTTTTCCCAATCTGCATTATAGTGAACCAACCGTCTTCTTTTCTTTTTCGGAATTTTCAAACTACTTTCACCATCTGACATTTTGAAGGCTAGAATAAATTGATATGTTAAATGTAACCTGTTCATTTTTAATTTAATAAGCCAAATTCAAACAAAAATTAAATGAAATTTACCTTATATAGGTAACAATTCCTACAGCAGCTGAACTGATTAGACAGATGTCAAAATAATTTTTATTCTTTTTATAATGAAAGATAAACACACTCGAGATACATCTAGCTTAGACCACCAGACAGCATCGTTGATCGCACTATTTATGCAGACGCTTACGTCTAAAAATCCCCGAGCATCTAATGTGTCCCATGAGCATTAGCGTGCAACTCACCCGCCAATGTCCAAAATTCATACGTATTAGGAAAGAAATACATCTCATAACAGCATCCATCACTTTTTATGGCATTATTTTACAGTCAAAATCTTAATTTTTTACATGCGGGACATTTAAATGTTTATGTAGGGCACGGGACAAATCACTTTTGTAGGGGACTGTCCCGCGCATTGCAGGATGTCTGGCATCACTGATTGGAAGGCATATTTCCTGTTTTCTGGAAATGTGCCCTTCTGAAATTTTTGCAAAAACCAAGTAAAGAAAACACAAGCCCCAGGGGCTTTCAACCAATATCGCTGTTACTTAACTTAGGCAAGTTGTTTGTGAGATTGATTTTCCAGCGATTAAGTGACTTCATGAATTTACACCACATCGAGTTGCCATTTCAGTATGGTTTTAGAAAATCCAAATCTACTGAGGATGCAATTAATGATTTAGTGCTTTACATTAAAAATGCAGATAGTAAATGTTCTTGCTCTGTTCATTGACTTTGCAAGAGCTTTTGATTCAGTCTGGCATGAGAGTATTCTTTACTCGTTAAGACAGCTCCATTGTCCAGGGAAAATATACTGGGTTGTAATAAGCTATTTAACTTCAAGGCAGATAATTGTAAGGACACAGCATTTAACTTATGGGAAATTAGTGTCTAGGGGATGCCCACAGGGATCTGTGTTGGGTCTCCTATTTTGGAATTTGGTTCTGAACCAATGGATTAAATTGAGACAAACAGTTTGCCATAAAATAGCATTTGTGGATGATCTGCTTATCTGTGCCTGGTAACTCAAGAAGGGATATTGAAGAGAAGGCTGCAATGGCTCTTCAGTCTAACATCATGGGCCATTGTAAATAAATTAATGGTTTCAGAAGAAACAACAGTTATGATGTTAGTTAAAGAAGACCACCAAAAGTTTTGTTAAATTGTAAGCAAATTAAATTTGTTACCCAAACTAAGTATCTAGGTGTTTTATTAGATGCTAGGTTAACTTTTGTTCCACATCTAAATTATTTGATGAATAAAATTAAGCATTTTAGTGCAGCAGTAATATGGATTTCTAGATCAGAGGGGCGGGATTACGGAGATCAGAGGGGCGGGATTACGGAGATCAGTTTTAAATCTTTATTATATGGCAGTTTTTCTGCCAATAGTGACTTATGTATCATCAGTGTTGGTAACTTGTGTGAATAAGATTAAGTTTAAAGCCAAGTTAAATTCTGTGCAAAGAACAATGCTGTTGGCAATTCAGAGGGCTTGCAGAACAGTATCAACAAATGCCCTGCAGGTATTAGCGGGCCACATGCTGTTAGATCTTTTTATAATATATAGAGCTTTCTGTTACCATATTAGGAAGCTGTTTGTTTGTTTGGTTTTTAGGAGCATTAACAACTAAGGCCATATTTCTCTGTGATATGTGGTGGTCATTCCCTGACCTTTCCGCATCCTCTGTATTTGGTGGTGACGGGCTTGAATCCCGGTCTATTCAAGAAGCATGTACTACGCACTACTGCTCCTGCCCACCTGCCTACGGTTTTGGTTTTTTTTTTTTTTTTTAGGAGCATTAGCAACTAAGGCCATATTGCTCCGAGGATATGCAGTGGTCATTCCCTGACCTTTCCACATCCTCCGTATTTGGTGGTGACGGGCTTGAACCCCGGTCTAATCAAGAAGCGTGTGCTACGCACTGCTGCTCCTTCCCACCTGGCTACGGAAGCGCCATATTAGGAAGCATAATAATTTCACGTGTTTAAACATTGTGTGTGACCTTAACAATGACCATAAAGTTGAAAAGAAAAGAATATGCTAAGTTAATGGAAATCTGGCAAGCCAAATGGACGGATAGTATTACTGGTGCGGTCAGCTGACATTTTATTCCGAGCATCATGTTTTAAACTGAAAAAGTGGTTTTTCCCTAGTATGGAGACTTCTTTTTTGTTAACAGGGCATGGTTCTTTGAATAGTAAATTATATTATTTTGGATTAAAATCAAACCCTTACTGTGTATGTGGTGTTGAAGAAACTTGGTGCCATGTATTGTATGATTGTTTGTTGTATGAGAATTACAGAACTCAATTAAGGAATGTAATTAGTGTTTTGAGATATGGAAATGAAAATAACTACTTGTCAGATTATAAGTTTGTTGCTTTTCAAAGGTTTGCTATTTCTGTATTTCTAAAAAGAAGACAGTTATCAGCCTGGATATTTGTAAACTAATAGTGGGGGTACAGGTTTTTTTCCCCCTAACCACCCTGGTCTTCGTTTTTTATTTTCTTCCTTTTTGTTATGTTTGCTGGCACTACGTAAGTAACTGAGTGCAGGATTGTGGACCAGGATGGTGTCTTTTTTTTTTTTTTCTTTTTTTTATTTATTATTTTTTATTTCTCTGCCCACAGGTGCAGGAAGCTTTGATTCCTGAATACCTGTGTGGGGAGGAAAGATTTATTGGTTTATTTTATTAATATATAAATATTTTTATTATTTGTTTTTTTATTTTTAATTTATTTTTTGTAAATATTATTTATTAGTATTTTTTTATTATATATTTTTTATTTTATTTTATTTATTATTATTTTATTTTATTATTTTTTTTTTATTATTTTTTTATTTTTTGCTGGCTCCCAGGCTTGGGCAACTTCGGGCGGTGGAATTGCTGGCACCCTCTGGTCTAGCACTTCTACCAGAGGGTGCAGGAATTTTGTGCGGTCAGCACAGACAATACAGTAGACCTAAGCCCAGCCCCACATTCATAGCTGACCAGGCTAGTCAAGTGGGTAAAGTGCCTGCCTGGCAACCCAAAAGTCACAGGTTCAAATCCCACCTCGGGCTTGGAACAGAGTAAAATGAAAAAACTTTGGGAGGTGCATTATGGCCACAGAAGCAGATGCGCCAACAACTAACAAAAAAAAAAAAAAAAAAAATCCACGTTCATAAGGACAAGCATCAGGTAGCAGTTATCCTAGGTGATGACTGCTCTCTGGTGGCTGGGTATCCTGTATAAGGATCATAAAGTCAGTGATATTAGGTGGATTTAGACAAATGTCTAGGGGCCACCAAAGACAATAATAATAATAAATTCCATCATAAAATTTTTATGGAAGAGGGGGGAGGGGGGAACACTAGTCATATTCTCTTCATTGTATCCACACAGAAATCTTTGGGAATTGTTGGAGCACAGTCTTTGCCCAAAATTACACTGTTATGGATCACCTCCCCAGTCCAGAGCTGGATCCAAGCGTGGCAGGCAGAAATAATTGGACGCACTATTTCCGTTTTCAGTGGCATGGTGACCAGTACCGTCTGGCAAACAAAGGAAACAGATAAAAAACGATTGTATTCAACTAATAAACCCAGACAAACAACTTCTCACCTGGAGAATCCACTGGAGTTTAAAATTTAATTGATGTACTTTTCCTGAAAGGAAACATACTTGATCCACATGTTATTAACTAATATGGCGGAACAATGAACAATGTGTCCGACGTGGTTGGCAGCCATATTGGTGTAAGCATGCACTACATACAAGCACAACGCTATCATATATAAGAATTAAAGGCTCACAGAAATTCATTAAATCCATACAGAAATTTACATAAAGTCACATGGTGATCCAGTATCTTTAGTTCTTCAAGTTCAAATCTTTGGCGAACAGTAAATCCATGATTAATCAGCCTAGTGGGTCTTAGCAGCATAGTGCTTTTCTGTGCAAGTGTAATG
This sequence comes from Mastigoproctus giganteus, assembly GCF_048544385.1. Taxonomy (NCBI): domain Eukaryota; kingdom Metazoa; phylum Arthropoda; class Arachnida; order Uropygi; family Thelyphonidae; genus Mastigoproctus; species Mastigoproctus giganteus. The sequence goes on from NC_143576.1 coordinate 73,214,611, forward strand.
AGGGATCATGTGCTTCAATATAAATATTTTGGATCAGATTTTTTTTGATTTTGGTAGTTGTTGGCGCATCGGCTTCTGTGGCCATATTGCACCTCCCAAGGTTTTTTGCAGTACTTTGATCCAAGCCCGAGGCGGGAATCGAACCCGCGACCTTTGGGTTGCCGGGCAGGTACTTTTACCCACTCGGCTAGCCCGGTCGGCTTTTGGATCAGAGCAGTCCTGAACACTCCCAGTGCAGTCCTCAGAGCACTGTGATGGATCACATTTAGCCGTTTTAAAATAGTGCTCACGGTAGAGTCATACAATGGACAACCATAATCTAGCCATGAACAGATTAAAGTTCTACGGGCTCACATCTGGTATGAGCTTGGCACACCCAGGGTCTTGAGCCGGATATCATCATCGTTCTCTTTCTTGGTGATTCCTATCTCAAGGTTTAGGCCTAAATGGTTGTCAGATGAACTAATGAGACATGTGGCAGAGAAGAAAAATGCATGGGATAAATACAAATTAATGGGCGACATGGAAGCCTATGATAGATATAAGTTGGGCTGTAACCAAGTCACAAAGGAGATTAGGCAGGCAAAGGCAGACTACGAAAAATCTTTGGCAAAGGATGCAAAGAAAAACTGAAAAGAGTTCTTTACCTATTTAAACTCAAGAAGGAAAGGGATGAATCAGATTGGTCCACTGGATATTGATGGTTCAACAGTTGAGGATCCTGCTCAGGTGGCTAACAATCTAAACGAGTATTTTGCATCTACATTCACGCATGAGGAGTTATTCAGGAAGGAGAATGACGTAGGTAAAGTAAACATTGGCAGTGAGCTAGATGATTTTGTAATAACTGAGAGGAAAGTGAAGGAGAGATTGTTGAGGATAAACATAAAAAAGGCACCTGGGGTGGATGGGATCTATCCAGTTATATTAAAGGAGGCAGCAAAGGAAGTAAGCAAACCCCTAGCCATAATTATGAGAGCTTCGTTGGACTCAGGGGAGGTACCCATAGACTGGAGATGTGCAAATGTAACCCCAATTCACAAAGGAGGATCAAAGGCTGACACAAGTAATTATAGACCTGTTAGTTTAACTTCTGTTCCAGGAAAATTAATGGAGGCACTGCTTAAAGAAGCACTGCAGGATCATCTAGACAAGAATTCAGTTATAGCTCAGACGAGCATGGTTTTGTTAAGGGCAGGTCTTGCCTGACCAATTTGATTGAATACTATGATGTAGTCACAAAAGAACTGGATGCAGGGAATAACTTTGATATTATATAGTTGGATCTTAGAAAGGCTTTTGTTACTGTTGCACATGGAAGTCTGCTGCACAAATTGGAGCAGTGTGGCATTGGGGGCAAATTGCTGCTATGGATAAGGGGATGGTTGAGTGGCAAAAGACAGAGAGTGGTAATCAATGGACACTGCTCAACGTGGACTAATGTTATTAGTGGAGTTCCTCAGGGTTCAGTGTTGGGTCCGTTGTTGCTTTCGGTGTTTATGAATGATATTGATGATGGTATATCAAGTTTAATGTCCAAGTTTGCAGATGATACAAAGGTTGGCAGGGTTGTTAAGGCCACTACTGACACTATGCTGCTGTAACAGGATCTGGAAAGGTTGAACAGATGGGCTGAGAGGTGGCAAATGAAGTTTAACATTGACAAATGTAAAGTACTACATATGGGAAACAGTAACCCCAGAGCAACGTATCAACTCTGCGGTACTACACTGACAGTGGTGGAGAATGAAAAGGATCTGGAGGTAATTGTGCAGGCAGATATGAAGTTCTCTGAGCAGTGCAGACGAGCTGCAAGAGTAGCTCGTGGTGTCTTGTCAATGATATACAGGAATTTTTCTAGCAGGGATAAGGAGGTGATTATTCTCTTGTATAAGGCAATGGTTAGACCACATCTTGAGTACTGTATACAGGTCTGGAGGCCTGATTTCAAGAAGGATGTAGAACTGCTGGAACAGGTACAGAGAAGGGCAACAAGATTAGTGAATGGAACAAAGGGTTGCTCTTACGAAGAAAGGCTTAAGTTTTGCAAATTACAGAGTCTGGAGACTAGGCACCGGCGAGGTGATCTGATAGAGGTGTATAAGACTTTGAATGGTTTGAGCATGCGCAATGCCAATGGGATTCTTCCTCTTGCTCAGAATAATCACCTTAGAGGGCATAAATTCAAATTGAGGAAGGACTGATGTCGGATAGATGTGCGGAAATTTGCCTTTGGCCAGCAAGTGGTTGGTTGGTTGGTGGAACCGACTTCCATCACTTGTTGTTGAAGTTGATAGCCTAAACAAATTTAAGGATCAACTGGACAGGTATTTCTAACGAACGGAGGGATGAAATGGGAGTGGTGTGTTTTTTTTTTGGCTGATGCTGAATAAGCTTGCTTTCTTGCATCATATGCCTCTACTAATGCTAACTCAGTAATTTTTTTGCCCTGGTGCAACATAAGCCTCGGGCTTCCTTGCACCATATGGCTAATAATAATAATAAGATGTATCAAAGTTTACCGATTAGCTCCCCACGACATAGGTGAGACTGATTTCAGTATATTCAAATGCGGCGCCTCCGTAGTCAGGTGGGCAGGACACGCTTCTTGATTAAACCAGGGTTCGAGCCTGTGACCACTGCATATCCCCGGAGCAATATGGCCTTAGTTGCTAATGCTCCTAAAAACCAAAATAACAACATATTTAAATGCTTTAGACACATAGTTCTTAAATGAGTGATGTGATCTTGGAAATTTAGTTTGCTCTCTATTAGTCCAAGAAATTTAATGGAATTAACAAGCAGGATGGGAGTATTATTCAGGTTCAGGGTGGAGAGCTCGTTTCTTGCAAAAGTGAGTGGCAGTGCATTTCTTTTCTGATTGTCGATAACCGTTCTGCGAAGTCCAGGATTCTATTTTGTTTATTGCAAGTTGGAGCTGCCTTTCGATGGTATTGATACTTTGAGACTGACAGGAAATGGTAAGGTCATCTGCATACATATGTTTCAACAGTTTTTTTGGATATCTTCTGTCATCTTCTAACTCGGATTGCAAATAGCGTTGGACTAAGTATTGATCCTGCGGGATTCCTTCTTCCTAAATGTGAGAAGCACAGAGTTTTTTTATATCATACCTGAAAAGAACGCAATAGCAGGAAATTTTGAATTATTTCAGGCAAATGGCCCCTAAGTCTCAGATGGTAAATATCCATAAAAATAACATGATGCCACGTCGTGTCAAATGCCTTTTCAAGGTCTAAGTTGACCATAACTAGATGTTATTTCCTGACAAAGGCATTGTGGATGTCAGATTCAGCTTTGATGACTACATCTAACATTGGTCTGTTTTTTCAAAAGCCATACTAATGATCTGGTAGCAGATTCTGTGACTCCATGATATAAGTGAGTCTTGTGTGGACCATCCTTTTGAAAATTTTACCCAAGCAACTTGTGAGAGATATGGGCCTATAATTTTGAACCAGGGAAGAATCTTTTCCTGGTTTTGGCATGGCAATAATGAAAGAATGGCGCCAGGAAGAAGGATAGGCATTTTCACAGAAGATCTGATTGTAGAAGATCAACAAGATATGCAAGTCCTTTTCAGGTAAATGCTTCAGCATAATGTAATGAATACCATCCGGGCCTGCAGCACTATCAGATGATCTATTTAATGATTCTTTGAGTTCTGTTAATGCAAAGGGTTGGCTGTATGGGAAGAAGCGGCACATGAAGAAGTTGATTTTGCCATTCTGTGCTTGCTTTAATGTTTTGCAAAGAGGATGCATAGGAAGCAGAAGCAGAGATTGTGGAGAACGATTCTGCTAGTGCATCAGCAACTGTTTCAGGGGGGGATAAGTCTTTCCCTTTCCAATGAAGTATTGGAGATGGGAGCCAAACAAATTTGCCATTTAGGGCCTGTATCCTTCTCCAGATGAGCTGTATGTCGGTGTCTCTTGTTATGATTGAGGCAAAGGCAATCCATGTGAGTCACGCGCGTCTAATTTTTCTTGTTTTAAGTCTTTCTAAGCAATTAAGTTACTGGTGGAAGGATATATGCAGAAATTATTCCAAGCCCAATTTTTCTCCTGTTTGGCATTAGAGCACTAAGTGGTTACAACATCAATTGGTTTCTTTTGTATTTTTGGATCATAAATAGTGATAACTTTCCCACAGACTGAGTAGACAGAGAGAGAGAGTATCACCAGAAAATTAGGTAGGGTAGGCTTCTCTTCAAAGTCTTTTGGATTGATTCAACTCATTATCATTGGATGTTACTGGCCTTACGCCTGAAGGCTCTAGAGGTGGATAGTCATTTATAACCATGGTTGATCCTTTTTCTCCCGGAGGATAGCTTTTCTACCAGGTTATTGGCCCCACCACGTGGAGGCAAGAACGGTGCCACACAGTGACAAAGAGGCTGGAAAAATTAGTTTGTTAATGAAAAAAAAAAAATATATATATATATACACACACACACACACACACTAAGAAAAAGAAGGGTGATTTCCCTTTCTTACTCAAAATCTGTAAAGTACAGAACCACTTATAATAAACTTAAAATTTGGAAAGCACTAGAAATTAAACAGTCCTTGAGGTTGTCACAGACATTCTCTCAGATATGCCAGACAAGCTGTTCTTGCTACCTGGGAGTCTAAAACACTGATGGAACTGATATTCGGGTGACACTCAAGTCAAGTGGACCCAATTTCGGCGAAGTCCGGATGGTTTATGACAACCAAATCCTCTGCTTGCACCTTCACGATGGTGGGACTGTTAGTAATCCTGGGTATAACCTTCATGCACAAGTACATGGTGGGTGACCACCCAGGTGTGAACCAACGTAAGCAGGGGTCGAGGTGTGGCGCCCACACCACATGGAAGAACGCCGCTCCTCTATGTTACCAGGCAGTACTAGGTGGTAGATGACTCTCATCAACCGGTGAAATACCACCACTTTGCTTATTGGAGGCTTGAAGTGGTGGAACCCATGTTTAGTCTCTACAGCTAAGTTCCGGCCAACCCTTACCTATCTCTTCCATCATGCAGTATGATTGATGATTTTTGAGGTTATGATGAACGTCGTGGCAAGATCCAATATTCCTTACATTTCGAGGGTACAGCTCTAAAACGGTGTTCGCAGGCCGGCCGCTAGATAGTACACCGGACCAAACCTATTGGTAACTTAGGAGGCTTCCGGATCAGCTAGTGTATAATCTTGCTACCTCTACTCTGCCAGATAGTGACTGGAGGGAGTCCGAGTAGTGTGTATGCGGGGAGCATTGTCGAGGCCACGTTATGTCAAGGATCTGGGTATATTCTTACCACATGTACACCATATCCAAAAATTTCATTACTTCCTACAGCATGTCCCACCCACTTTTTCTTACTATTGAATACACCATGAATTGTCAAAATAATAGAGCAAGCTTATCTGCGAAAAGATCTAAACCTCCCAAGGACTTTTCAAAATTTATTTTGAAATAGCATTTTACTGTTCATAATCATAACTTAATATCAGTTCTAAGTGCAGTTCAGCAAGACAAGTTTAAGAATGGCAGCTTATACTTGTGATTACTCAATGCAGGATTATAAATGCTGAGTGTAATGCAAACACAGCAGAACATCTGTACATGGAAATGTTTCTAAATCATGGCAAATGAAAATAATGGCAAATTATTTTCACCACTGTTATTAATTATGTAATCATTATTATTACAACATTGTCTGCAAGATAAGACCTTTCAAAAAAAGATGAGCATCTTGGAGATACAGGACTATTCAATAAGTGAGTTTCAAATAATGGCATGCCAATCAGCCCCAGAATTGTTAGCATTAGCATTAGTAGAGGCATTTGATGCAAGAAAGCAAGCTTATGCAGCATCAGCCAAAAAAAAAAAAAAAAAAAAACCACTTCCACTTCGCCCCTCTGTTCATTCAAAATACCTGTCCAGCTGAGCCTTAAACTTATTTAGGCTATCAACTTCCACGACAAGGGATGGAAGTCTGTTCCACCAACCAACCACCCGCTGGCTAAAGGCAAATTTCCGCACATCTATCCTACATCTGTCTTTCCTCAATTTGAATTTATGCCCTCTCAGGTGATTATTCTGAGCGAGAGGAAGAATCCCATCAGCATTGAGCATGCTCAAACCATTCAAGGCTTTATACACCTCTATCAGATCACCTCGCTGGTGCCTAGTCTCCAGACACTGTAATTTGCAAAACTTAAGACTTTCTTCGTAAGAGCACCCCTTTGTTCCATTCACTAATCTTGTTGCCCTTCTCTGTACTCGTTCCAGCAGCTCTACATCCTTCTAGAAATGAGGCCTCCAGACCTGTATACAGTACTCTAGGTTAGCCTGACCATTGCCTTATACAAGGGAATAATCACCTCCTTATTCCTGCTAGAAAAATTCCTATGTATCATTGACAATACACCATGAGCTACTCTTGCAGCCCACCTGCTCTGCTCAGAGAACTTCATATCTGCTTGCACAACCACCCCCAGGTCCCTTTCACTCTCTACCACTGTCAGTGTAGTACCACAGAGTTGATACGTTGCTCTGGGGTTGCTGTTTCCCATGTGTAGTACTTTACATTTGTCAATGTTAAACTTCATTTGCCACCTCTCAGCTCAACCTTTCCAGATCCTGTTGCAGCAGCATAGTGTCAGTAGTGTCCTTGACAACCCTGCCTACCTTTGTATCGTCTGCAAACTTCGACATTATGCTTGATATACCATCATCAATATCATTTATGAATACAGAAAACAATAATGGACCCAACACTGAGCCCTGAGGGACTCCACTAATAACATTAGTCCACGACAAGCAGTGTCCATTGATTACCACTCTCTCTGTCTTCCCCTGTTAGGGGTGGGGTGTGGTTCCTAAAGCACGGATGAAAATCCTGGTGAGAGCACAAGAATGATAGCAACAGCTGAAGGTGTAGGACACAAAACTGTTTGAAGAATTTTACCAAATCGACAGCTTTATCCACATCATAATCATAAATTACAAGGCTTTACTCAAACCAATTTCTCACTAAAAGTAGCTTTTTTGTACTTATTGGTTCTTATAATAGTGTGCTCCCTCTGTTTTTTTTACCGCTCATGTTATTTTCTGGTGAAACTTACTTCACAAGAAATGCCAAAATCAATTTTCACAACTCATTGGTGGACAGAAGAGAATCCATAGGCCATCATCCAATAGAGGCCAGCAACAATTTCATATTAATGTATGAGTAAAAATCTACCACACAAACAAAATAACTGTGTAATCAGTTGTTTATTATTATTATTATTAGCTATATGGTGCAAGGAAGCCTGAGGCTTATGCTGCACCAGCCAGAGCCATAGCCAGGTTTTCGGTGCCCTTGGCAAATTCATGGCTACATGCCTTTTTTCGATAATTGGTAAAATCATAATAAATAATAAGTACAGTCGGACCTCAGTTTAACAAACTTCTTTATAGCGAATTCTTCTATTTAGAGATAAATGTTTTCTTTTTACTGAATTTTTTTAAAATTCGCTAAATAGAATTTTATTCTTTACCGAATTTTTTTATTTCTTCGTTTTATGGAAACGAAAATTTTCCATATAATGACTGCATTACAAGACTTAACTGGGTACACATCATTCGCACCCATAGCTTTCAAAGCAAGCAGTAATGCTGTTGTTACGCCCAAATTAAAAGATAAGGAGGTTACTATCTGCAACTCTTTTTTTACGTATCTGCAACTCAGTGGGACCCATAAAACCTATCCCACTACCTGTCCCACATACTGAGAAGTCGAGCTGGTCAACTACTTTCTGTGTATCCATAGCCAGTGGGCAGACCAAGGTGTATTAAACATTCGGACAATAGACTCTGGCCAACCTTCTGTTGTAAGCACCCTGTTAGAGATTTAAAAGGGTGGTTTTCCTTTATCCCGACAAGCAGTCACCTGTTGTTTCATGGAAGTGAAATGGCACCGTTTCAAAGCTATTGGCCTATCACTGAGCACAATATGAGATAAGAGGAAATGATGCCTCCCACACTACTATCGTAGATTTTTCTTAAGAGTTATCTATGGCGCACTCACATCAATATTGTATAGATATAAAACTTTTACTCTTAACATATTAGGCATTGTTGCATTTAGTTATTTTAAGTTATTTCACTTCGTACTTTTGTTGCTAACAAATTAATAAATTCATTCAGAATTTCTGGAGATAAATAATTAGTGTGGTGTTTAATATGCGATTCCAGCATTTTTCATACCAAAGTCAAATTGGCTGACAAATTTTATCAAGTTTAAAAATATGCCACAATTTTTTTCCTTTGGTATTTATATTACTAGCATGTCCATGAAATGCCAAATTATTTTCAGCACAGAACAATATACATTTCAATATTATTCAATATACGACACCATTTCAAAATTTCGCTTCTTAGCGCTGCTTGTACAGTGTCGTCAATTAGTCCACCGCTTTGAAGACCCTTTTCTAATAATTTCCAATTTGTGAAATTGTTTGTGTTGTTGTAATGAATTCTCATGAAAAAGAATGTTTGGATTTAGATGTTTCCAATCTTTAAATTCATCTGAGCTGCGAAATGGAACATTATTTGTGCCAGATACAAATAAGAGGCACAGAAAACAATATATTGCATCTTTGTTTTTGCAATAAAATAACCATTTCCTCTTTTTTTTTCCCAATACCTTCATTTTTGTATTTCCATGAATTATTGAAACATCAGCCATTAGTGACAGGATACGTATTTAAGACTATATGTTCGGGACCGTGTTGCACCATAAGAGATCTGTTTTTGTGGGTATTAAAGTTCCATGTGATCGGATCATTAAAATTCTGACTTACATCAAAGTTACATTCTGGACAGCAAATAGATCTATGATATAATGCAGTATGTACTCAGATGTAAGGATGCATGCAGGTTTGAATCGGCGTGTGAAAATTAATTTTCACCCTCTCTGTGCTGTCATCTTGATTCGACATCATCGAGGGTGCCATTTCGTCAGCTAGCCTCGGGTGTCGAAATAGCTTGGTCCTGTACTGATATGGCCTGTCAGTGGCACCCTTCTGTTGGCACCCTTGGCACCTGCCCGAGAGAGAGAGAGAGAGAGAGAGAGAGAGAGAGAGAGAAAAGAATGATGATATCCAGCTCAGGAATCTGGGTGTGCCAAGCCCATAACTCACCAGATGTGAGCCCCTATTCTATTTAATTTTTTAAGGAATGTGATTTATGCAATTTGCTAGATGAAGATTACTCTTGCTGTTTGATCTTATATATAAGTTTATGCATAATGGTTCTCCTCCACCCCAATTTAGGTTGGGCAGCCAGAGACTATTTGAATGAGCAGTTCCGTGATAATTATTGAGGCTGTAGAGGCCTATATGAATAACCTAGTCATTCCCCAAGTAAGGAATACAAGAGCCTGCGCAAGGGTTTCTTGCACCCTAGGCAAGACTTAAAATTTGCACCCCAGTTGTATTCTTAGAAGACCTATCTATCCATCACCCTGCCTACCAATTCCCACCCATTCATCTATACTTATATCCATTGTCTATCCATTCGTCTATATTTATCTGCTTGCTGTATATTATTACGATTTAATTTATGATGCGATAATAACAATACAGTGCACAAATACGACATGAAACATTATCACAAAATAAACTTGTCGTCCTCTATTCCTCCTCTTCCGGCCTCTCTTCCCGTGGTCATCAAATTCATTGGCATGGACGGAGTTACAATGTTCTATTTACTACGCTGATATGGATCACAACAACACAAAGGACTAGAATTTAAAAGAAATTTAATAAAACAATTGGTGAATTTTACTTACTGTAATTATTTCCCTGAAAAATTTACTTTCTTTCCCTTTGCCTCCCCAAATGTTTTCACAAGTTCTTTTAAATCCATGTCATACACCATTTGTTCTTTAATAGAAATTGTAGCTAAGCCCACAGAGTAGGTCTGCACTCAATGTTGATCGTAGATAAGTTGTGATGAGTTTAAGTTTAGAAAAAACTCCTCTCGCTGCTTGCAACAGTAACTGGCAGAGTTAGAAGAATTCTAAGAGAAATTACATTAGGAACAGAGCCTTCTAATTTATTGGAAAAAAATGAATTCAATAACATCTTTTAGAGAACTCCCTGCTACAATTTTCCCTGCAAAAGCTTTCAACTTGTCTGTCAAAAAAAAAAATTACATTTTGTTGGAATGTGCCCCTAGACCTTTGCTCCCTAGACAACCGCCTAGATTTGCCTAATGGACAGGCCAGCTCTGAATGCAACCTAAGCAACCTAAAGTTGCTCGATTTTTTACCCATAGGGTCATCTAAAATCCAGTGTTTATACAATATCCAAAGACAACATTAAAATGCTTCACAAATGTGTTTAATGATGATGCCAGAAGATGTGTATAAAACGATATAAGAAAGGCCTCAGAAAAAAAAAAAAAAAAAAGAAAAAGACAACTTCCATTTTGCTATTCGTTCCCTCCAATAGTTCGCTAAGTTCTTCTATGAATTTAAGCTATCAACTTCCACAACAGATGGAAGTTTGTTCCAGCAATCAACCATCCATTGACTAAACACAAACTTCCACACATCTATTCTGCAACCATCCTGCGCCCCCTCGTGTGTATGGTCTGAGGAAGAATCCCAAGAGCAATGAGCTTGCTCAATCCATTCAAAGCCTTAACCACCTCAATCAGATCACCTTGCAAGTGTCTAGTCTCCAGATACTACAATTTGCAGAACTAAAGCCTTTCTTGGTAAGAGCATCCCTTTATTCCCTTCACCAGTCTCGTTAACCTCTATACTTCTTCCAGTAGCTCCATTAATAAAATTAGGCAACCAGACCTGTATGTAGTACTTAAGGTGTGGCCTGACCAATTGCCCTATACAATGGGATAATTACCTCCTTATCCCTGCTAGAAAAATTCCTATATATCATTGGCAAAACCCCATGAGATATCCTGGCAGCCTGTCTGTATTGCTCAGAGAACTTTATATCTGACTGCACAATTATGCCAAATCTTTTTCGTTTTCCACTATCCTCAGTGTAGTACCACACAGTTGGCACATTACTCTGGGGTTACTGCTACCCATATGCACTACTTTTCACATAACAATGTTAAACTTCAACTGCCATTACTCAGCCCACCTGCCTTAACTTTTCTAGATTCTATTGAGGTAGCATACCATCATTCTTGCCATTAACCACCCTGCCAACCTTCGTATCATCTGCAAACTTGAACATTAAGCCTGATATGCCTTAATCAATATCAATGATAAATATAAAAAATAAGAATGGGCCCAACACAAAACCCTGAGAGACTCCACCCTTGTGCATTTAAATTATTAATACAGTATTATTCTGTACACCTGTTGGCATCTCTCATGTTGTGGAATTAACTTCATAACTGGGTTGATTCGAGATAATGCAATACATGGTAACGTGAAGGTAGCCACAATATGAGATACAATTAAATTGATGCCTTTACACTATGCTAATAGTTTATTTCTATGAGCTAACTATGGTGTATTTACACCGATATTATATGTGCATTAGGCTATACCATTAACTTGAAAGTTATAAGTTAATTATAATATATAACAAAATTATCCAACTAAGGCCAACCTAAGTGATTTGAACTTTAGAAGGATATTCATACACAAGTTAGTATTCTGAGTACTTCCTTTAACTGTCTGTCAAGTCACTCAATGTCCCACTTTTTTTTTTTCTTTAGAACAAAATCCTTCGATGTACCTTTCCCCTATAATTGAGGTGGAGAGTTGATAAAGTTCAAGGCAGAATTGGATGGCCCCATTTTAGCAAAATGTTTGAAAAGTTTGTATGTGATGAAAAAAAAAATCTCCTTTCTCACATCTCCAGCCATTCTAACACAGTGAAACCTCCCTTAACAAAGGCCTGTCTAAAAGAAAGACCTCACATTGTGAACACTCAGGCTTGGGTTCTGGCAGAAGTGCAAGAAATGTTATATGACCTCATCTAACTTTCTAATATGAATGCAAGCACTTTAATAGGTGTCCTTTTTTCATTTTCAACCTGGACTGGGCATTTTTAAGGCTAAGTGTTCTCACACATCAATGGGATTTGCAGTGAAGGTCAAGGTCATTTATACTAATAAGACTTGTGTGCCATCACACAAGTCTTATTGTTGTTAATATGCTCACCACTGCTGGTAAGGAATGTTTATAAACTTGTTTGTACTGTCCAGTCCAATGTTGCCAGAATTTAAAAAAACAAATACGTATCAAGTTTGTATACAGATTCAGTGTGGGAATACAGTTGTAATACATTTCTTTCACAAAAAATAATAATAATAAAATAATAATAACAATAATTATAACATAATTCCTCGTAATAATAACATATTATGGGGAATGAAAACAGTTAAATTGTTATTAAATTAAACTTAGGCAACACTTGATCCACAAAAGAAATACAGCAAATTAATTAATTCCGTTAATACAGTCACAAGTAAGGCAAGTTGCTATTCTGCACCTATGAGCCTAACTAGCCCTATTATTAAAACAAACAAAAATAAAATAAACATTAAAATTAAAATAGTAAAAATTTTCTAGGAATACAAGTTTTCTATTCTTATTTTATTTATTTCATTAATTACTGTTTTGATATACAGATGGTTAGGTTCAAAAGAGCAGCACAGCAACTTGGCTTACCTATAACCCTATTAATACCATTAATTAATTTGCATATTGATTGTGTGGTTCAAGTGTTTCATAACTTTAATTTAAATGAACACTCTACCAATGAACTACATAACTAATTTTGGCCAGTAGCCCATGGGGATTTTCCACAGATATACTATGCTTCAACAGAAACACTATGATGCTTGACATTACTTTCATAACTGTTACATTGACAGTGATATCAGTGTTTTGTTTTTAGACATATTTTTTTTATTTTTATTAACCATAGGGTGCAAGGAAGCCTGAGGCTTATGCTGCACTACACAAAAAAAAAAAAAAAAATTTTTTTTTGAATTACCCAGAGAGAGGGAGAGAGAGAAATAGAAGGGAATCACCAAGAAAGAGAAGAATGGTGTCAGTGTTTTGTTTTAATATATGGCTGTGTTTGCAGCAGGGCCATATGCAGAAATCTAAAAAGGGAAAGCAGTTTGACCCATTAAGATCAAAATGTCATTAAGTTTATATCATTAAGTGTTACGGTAACCTATCATCGCACAAAGGATTGATCTCTCTCTGCGTGAGATCACTTTGACAATGCAAGAGTGCATTTTTTTTTTTTTTTTTTTTCTCTCAATGGAAACCCCCAAAACACAGGAGGTATTAGAATCTATGGTATTTAGTACCGTGCATGGGTTGGAGGTTGAGAAGACGAAAAAAAAAATATTTGTTGATGTTAGACTTGAACTTCTGTAGACTGTAATTTTCAGGAAATGCGTATGAAGGAAGGTTGTTCCAGAAAACGGCAGTTGAATAAACAAGAAAGATGAAAAGTTGGTTCTGTGAGTTTGAAGTTAAACAGTAAGTGGATGTTGGCTAGTGGCAGCTTGTGATCGGACTGTTTTGAAAGAGAATTATAGAAGCCAATTCGTAAGAACAGCGCACATGGAGGTATCTGTAGAAAAGGCATGCAGCAGAAACAGTACATCTATGAGACAGAGTGGAGGGACTCTGTTAGAGATGAGTCATTAATTAATTAACCTAACTGCCCTCTTCTGAATGAAATTTAGAATCCTGAGAGGTTTTGGGGTTGTTGTTATTTGGTTTTTAGGAGCAAGGCCATATTGCTCCGGGGATATGCAGAAAGGTCATTCCCTGACCTTTCCGCATCCTCTGTATTTGGTGGTCACGGGCTCGAATCCTGGTCTAATCAAGAAGCGCGTGCTACATTTCTTGATTAGACCGGGATTCTGGAGGTTTTGGGGCACTACCCCAGATGCAGGAACAATATTCTATGGTAGGGTGGATTTGCTATTTTTACAGAGTGAACACTGTTTGGAAGAAAAGTAGCGCCGAGAGCAAAAGAGAAAACCAAGTTTTTCAGATGCAGAGGAAGCAATATTTGTAATGTGCTTGTTTGCCAAGAGAGAGATTAGAAGTCAGAGTAATCACAAAAAGAGGTATATCATCATGCCTAGAAATCGGAGTGTCACCAAAGATAAGAATGGGAGCGGAAGAATTCTTTTTGCGAGTATAAGGCAGGACTGAGTTTTAGAAGAATTGAAATCAACTAAGTTGTCTTTGCCTCATTGGAGAATTACCTGGAGATCGGCAATGGTAGCAGATATTCGAAAAGTTCAAGCTGATTGAGCAGAGCGAGGTTTTTCAAACTGGAATGCAAAATGCTGTCATCAGCAAAACTATGGATAGGATTTCCAGTCAATGGAAGAAGGTCATTAATATACAAGAGGAAAAGAGTGGAGGAAATAACTGAACCTTAGGGGATACCAGCATTAGTGGAGAAGTTAGAGAGAAGACAGAGACATCTACCATAACCCTCAGTGAGTGGTCAGAGAGAAAACTGGATAACCAATTATCAACAGTTGGCAAACAATAAGATGGAAGCTTGTTTTGAAGACCTCTATGCCAAACATGATCAAAATAATGTGAGATGCCAAGAGCAACTGCTTGTGTTTCACCAAACTTTTCCATTGTCCATAAATGGTTAATATAAGCCAGAATATCGCCAGTGGATCGACACTGATGAAATCCATACTGGCGATCGTTGATCAGAGGGAAGGTTTCTAGGTAGTTTAAGAGTTGGCAGTTAATTGATTTCTCAATTACTTTAGAAAGAGTAGAAGTAATTGCAATGGGAGGGATTTGTCACCCTTTTTAGGAACTGGCTGGATATGAGCAAATTTCCAAGCAGAAGGAAAAACGCCTTTGGGATAAGAAAGGGAAAAAAGGCGGCAAAGAACAGGACTAAGTTCAGGAGCAGAGGTTTTGAGAACAAGTGGAGAAATACCATCAGGACCTGGAGCTTTCTTAGCATCAAGATTCTTCATTGGAAAACCAAGGTTTAGATAAAGGACAAAATTTTAAAGTGGAGTATGGAATAAAGGATTCCATTCTGATAAGAATAATTTTACTGACACGATCTGAGTAATTGTTAATATCAGAAGTTTTGAAACAGTAATCTGACCATGGAAAAGTAGAAAAGAAATCTCACAGGTCAACCCATTTTGCATTCTTGTAATGCCAAACACGAGGTTGGGAATATCTATGATATAAAGGCCCCCATTAGAGAAGAGACAATCACCAACTTGTGATCTGAGGTGCCACTCACTTCGACTGCATACTTAGAAGGGTTATTTGTGAGAAAAAGATCAAGCATGTTGGGTGTATGGTAAATGAACAATATCATTAGTAATTGCAAAAGCCTCAGCATCTCGACCAGCTGGGTCGGTGTGACTAGAAAACAGAAGCCAGCTGGAGTTGTGAACATTAAAATCACCAAGGAAAATTACCTCACTGTTGGGAAAGTTGGACTGAAGAAAGTCAAGTTGCAAAGAGAGGAAATCGAAGAGTTCCAAGTGATTAGTGGAGTTGGGAAGAACAGTAGAAGCAACAGATGAATTTGACAGAATGAGATAGAGAGATTTTAAGCCAGAGAAGATCGAAAAGAGGAGATCAAGTTACCAAGTCTCTGCCAGGGAATATCGGAAAAAACATATGCACAAGTATCATCTTTGAGGCGAAAGGAATCATACAGGAAATAATTTGGGGAACTGAGATGAGCAGTGGTTGAATCAACCGATAACTGAGATTCTGTCAGAAAAAGTACATGGGATTTGGTAGACTAAGTGGAAATGGGCATCATTGAGATTAGAACTGGGACCACGTATATTTGTAAAATGAACTAGGAGGTTTAGATTTTTCACAGATAAGTTTGCTCTATTAGTTTGACAATTCATGGTGTATTTCAATAGTAAGAAAAAGTGGAGGTTAACATGCTGTATGAAGTAATGAAATTTTTGGATATGGCATACACATAGTAAGAATATACCCACATCCTTGACATAATGTGGCCTCGACGATGCCCCCCACATACACACTACTCGAACTCCCTCCAGTCACTATGTGGCCAAGTAGAGGTAGCAAGATTATAGTATACACTAGCTGATCTGGAAGCCTCCTAAAGAGTTACCAATAGGTTCAGTCCAGTGTACTAATTAGTGGCCAGCCAGCGAACACCGTTTTAGAGCTGTACCCTTGAAATGTAAGGAAGATTGGATCTCACCATGATGTCCATCATAACCTCAAAAGACATCAATTACACTGCATGATGGGGAAAGGTTAACCGGAACTTAGTCTCTGGAGACTAAACATGGATTCCACCACTTCAACCCTCCAATAAGCAAAGTGGTGAAATTGCACCGGTTGATGAGAGTAATCTACCACCTAGTATTGCCTGATAACACAGAGGGGCAGCATTCCTCTGTGTGGTCTGGATGCCACATCTCGACCCCTGCTTACGTTGGTTCACACCCAGGTGGTCACCCACAGCGTGCTTGCGTATTGGAGTTATACCCAGGATTACTAACAGTCTCACCATCATAAAGGTGCAAGCAGAGGATTTGGCTGTCACAGACCATCCGGCCTTTTCCAAAATTGACTTGAGTGTCACCCAAATATCAGTTCCATCAGCATTTTAGATTCACAGTTAGCAAGCACAGCTTGTCTGGCATATCTGAGAGAACGTCAGCAAATTTTTTTATTCATTGTTCGAAATTTCAGTGTTCATTTTTTTATGCCACAACTGTGAAAAAACCATTTTTATATTAAAAACATATTTTTAATAAATTTTTTAAAAACGAAAACTCCCTTTAGACCTGTCATGAGTGAACTGCAAATTGTAAAACCTACTTTCTTCAGTGAATATATACAATCAGACACTGGTCTTTCAGTAAAGGAATATCTATAAGTAAAACATGAAGTATGTGATTTAACAGCTGATTCCAAACGATGCTTCATGTCATAAAGACAGAGGATGTTACCAGTTGGAGAGTATGCAATGGTAAAGATAGCTTGGTATCAATTTTATGTACCAGATGCCACTCAATATGTGTATATAACTAGGTATAACTTGATTCTTGAATTTTTCCTAATTGTGCAATAATTAGCTATGAGTTCTCCACAAAAATTCCATATTTCTGAAGAAATGAAGGAAAATATTTTCAAAAATAACTACAGTAGACTCTCGATTTTCTGGGATAGATGGTAAAAAACAAATCCCGGATAATTGATTTGCCGGTTAATCCAAAAATACAGAAGTTCCCGACATACGTGAGAGATACGTTCCAGGACTTCTTACTTCATTGAGTTTTACTTAACTCGGGAATGACTAATAACATATTGCTACTATATTATTATTGACAAATCTGAATTCCACACGATACTTGTTAATGTTTGGCTATTTTGATGCATCCTTATTATGATTCCTTAGAGATTTAACAGATACACCGTTTTCAAACATTTGAATAATTTCAAGTTTTTGTTTAACTGAAACAAAAATAGTGAACGTAATATGTATGCAAACAGATTGAGATGCATGAATCACGACATACATACATCGGTAAGATGTTTTGTTTGACTGTGATGGCAAAGCTGACTAAACGGATTAAGACTAGCTTATTTGCACCAAACACGTTACTGGGCAGTGGGCTGATGCTACACGCACAACCATTCCCATTAGGCTTCGGGGATCACACGGATAGGGTGTGTGAGTTTAGTAGAAAAATCTGAGATCACTGCATTAAGAGAGGGGGTTGACGTGCGTATAGCATTCTTCCTAGCAACAATGTTGTATGTATGTATGCTCAGTTCAGACTGAAATGCACAGCGAGATGCAGTAGCAGTCGTAAGTCGGTGTCAAAGTGCATAGGTCATAAGTCGACAACTACCAGTAGTTCGAATGTGCCCTTTGTGATAACGAGAAATCAGCGTGGAAAGCCGTTTGAAATGTTTCGACTGGTTTTCTAGGAAATGTTAAAGTTGGAAATTACAGGCAACTTATGGAAGATCTCATTACTTCTTACAAAAAACTGGGGTGCAACGTGTCAACGAAGATGCATTTCTTGCACTCACATTTGGATTTCTTCCCGTCAAACTGTGGTGCCATCAGTGACGAACATGGTGAGTGCTTCCATCAATACATTGCAACGATGGAACAAAGATACAAAAGCAAATGGGGTGCTGCCACGTTAGCCGATTATTGTTGGATGGTGAAAAGGGATGCTCTCAAAGTTTAATACAAGCAAAAGGCAAAAAAGTCCCAGGTCCAATACTTGGTATGTTTGTAGCTATATCTTACTGCCATATAAATAAAAAAATATCTTGTATAAATATTAAAAACTATAAATATTAAAATGGCAGAGCCAATCTGCCATTTTAAGCACTATTTCCATGTTTAGCACCCCAAAATCTATAAAGTAAATTACTTTCATGCCCATAACAAAATGACCCAAAATTTGTTGCTCAGTATAATTGAAAGTAAAGCATAAATTAATAATTAATTGTAACAATTTATTTTTCTCTCCTTTAATAGAGCCAAATAAAAACTCAATTGATGGGTTCTGGCAAGTTTCCCAAAACATTACCTAAATGTATAGTACATTTAGGTCAATAAGGCTAAATAAACCAACTTAAAAAAAAAAAAAAGTATACGAGTAGTTATTTAGAGAGAAAAATTTTGCAAAAAAAAAAACATGTTATTTTCTAATTATATTAGAATTTTTGTTTTCATTCATAGGCATTAAGTTCAATTAAGTTAATGAGTATTTTTAATCACAAAAAAAAAAAAAAAAAAAAAAAAACTCAAATTTTTCAATTATTAAAAAAGAGCTGTAGAACTGATATAAGCATTGCTATCTAGTGGAAAAAGGTCAAACATTAGTACACTAAAAGCACAATTTAAAAAACAAAATACTTTTTTTTCAAATATTAACTGTTATAAAAGAGAGTGATATACCACTGAGTTAAAACTCTGAGTAACCAACCCTTCAAATATTGGCAGGTGGGGGTCCCAAAAAAAAAAAAAAAAAAAAAACTTTTTTAAGGAACTAAACTATTTTTAATAGCAAACATTTTGGTATTGATACAGATAAACATACCCAACAATACACAAAAAAATTATAAAATATTCATAATATACAAAAATATTAATAGTAATAAATAAATTATGAACTCTCATAATACACAAACAGAAATCCACCTACTGGTTTTTCATTTGATAACACATGCTGCATCACACAAATTCAATACAGATTAATCAATAAATATATGAATAAATCACAACTGTCCTGAAGAAAAATATAAACCACAAAAGGCCTCTTGTAATGCACGATAGCAAGCATAATTTGACAGAAAACCTGCTGCCCTTTCCATTTCCGCAGCAGCACGCACATGTTGCAAGTATCCAATCTGCAAGTCTTTAAATTCAGGAACATCAGGCCCACAGAGATTAAGAACTGGTTCAATATATACATACTTATTTTCTTCATTCTGTTTTGGTACAGGTAAAAATATTTCCTGGTGTTGGACACTAATACCAGTTGAAAACTTTAGCACTTTCTTTTTACGTGGAACAGGTTTATGCTTTTTTTGTTGATGAATTGCAGATGCATGAGAGGCAACAATTTCTCCAGCAGGAAGATCTGAAAACATAAGTTCATCTATTAATTCCTCTTTCTTTTTAACTTTAGACTTCTGAGCCTCCTCCTCCTCTTCAAAAATCTGCTGTTGTCTGAATTCTGATTCTTCCATTTCTGTCCTAAGCAGAATTTCTAATTCTTCCTCCTCTCTGCTTAATTTTCCTTTATTCTTGATAATCTGATTCTTATTCTCCTTTTTATATTGTTCAATTTTTCGTTTTGTACACTCAACATTAACATTATTAACTAGATTATAAATTGTGTTTTCTATTTCTTCTAAGTAGTCATTATATTCACGTAGGGTTGCAAAATCCTCCTCCTTCTTATTAAAATCTTTAAGAATACGTCGCCGTATATCAATCTCCCTTTCCACTGATGCATCTTCAAATATCTGTAACCTGAAGTTGGTTCTCCGCAAAGGAATATTACACTGAGGACATGATCCAGAACCTTTAACAAACAACAGTTCCACACAGTTTTCACAAAGCCCGTGTCCACATACATTCACTAGCAGCCTAAGTGATGGATTTCGATATTTTGTGGTCTTGCAGCGAGGACATGCTATGTCATCCATGCCTATAAAAAGAAATCTCATAAAATGTTTCACACTTAAAATTTTTCCTAAGAAAAAATGAAGGTTTTAGAAATTTCATAACTGATACTTAATGGAAGTAACAATGCTTGATTTAAAAATCTTCTGTTTATACTTCAACATGGCCACATAATTAAAAGGTGTTCACAATTATTATCATGAAATGTATTTAGTATTTATGTGGATTCAAACCACAGTGAACTCAAATGCATGTATTACTGTGTTCTCAAAATGACCACTCAGCCATGTTGGACCTTTTAATTAAATGTGCTTATTCAAAGTATTAAACTGTTTGTTTTTTAGGAGCATTAGCAACTAAGGCCATATTGCTCCGGGATATGCGGTGGTCATTCCCTGACCTTTCCGCATCTTCCGTATTTGGTGGTGACGGGCTCGAACCCCGGTCTAATCAAGAAGCGTGTGCTACGCACTGCTGCTCCTTCCCACCTGGCTACGGAGGCGCCTATTCAAAGTATGGATAATTAGTTTCTGACATAGGCATCTCCCTCCAAAACTATGATGCCTGGACTAGTAGTGTAAAATGTCATAAGCATAACAATTTGAATTAACTAACTAAAATGAATTTAGTGGCCCAACCCTCTATGATATTAAACCACCACTTTGCTTAATGGAAGCTTAGAATGAAAAAAAAAAAAAAAAACATTTTTATTATGAGAGAAGGAAAATATGGTCATATCATCATTAAACTTAGGAAACACTTGAGCCAAAAAATAACTATAGCTAATTAATTAATGCTGTTAATGATTATTGAGAAGATGTTATTCTGCTCCTATGAACCTAACCATGTTTATATCAGAACAAAAATAAGTCCTGTTTTTAATCCTATTTTTATTTGTATCTTTTGATATATATGGGTGGGTAAGGTTCACTGGAGTATAATAGCACTTGTCTTACCTTATAACCCTATTAACAGTTAAGTAATTTGCTGTTTTTATTTTGTGGCTTAATCATTTCCTAAATTTAGTTTAATAACAATATAACCACATTTTTGTTCCTTATAAAAAATTTTACTTTGAGTACAGACATAACACTGGTTTATATTAGCAATTTAATTAACTGATTTTTTTTTAAGTTTCATTTCTGTTTATTACAATTTCTTATTTTTGAGTGGCATATTTGCATGCTGTATTGGATTCATCGATTGGGGAAAATTGACATTAAATTTGCATTTTGTTTGTCGTGTTTCCTTATTTATTCCACAGAGCATGGCGGCCATAGCATATTTTATGCTTAGTTGATTCTTCTTTACTTCTCTTAATGTCCATGGTGTACTGGGAAATCTACTGAAAACTGGCTGAGATAACAATGAATGATTGAAATACAACCCCTTCTCAAAGCTTACGTGCAGGTGACTCTTGAAAAGGTGGTGCTCTTAGTTTCTTTTTTTGTGGTATTTTGCATTATTTTAGTAGCACTTGTTATTTGAGGATGTAGGTGTGTATCTGTTTGGATGAGGAGCTGTTCATTCACTCCTCTGAGGGAGTGTTACTTTGTTCCTTCCCTTTTCTATTCTTAACCTTATTTTTTTATTTTATTTATTTATTTTTTGTTTTGATACAGGAGTGATCAGGTTCATAGGAGCAGAATGGTACCTTGCTTACCTATTAACAGCATTAATTAATTTGCTGTATTTACTGTGGTTCAATTTTCCTAAGTTTAATTAAATTAAATGACCCAACATACAGAATGTTGCAATATTTATTACAATTATTACAATTTCTTATTTTTGAGTGGCATATTTGCATGCTGTATTGGAGTCATAACTTTTGAAGTTATGGTGGACACTATTTTGAGCTCCAATATGCTGCTTACATTTTGAGGGTACAGCTTTAAAATGGTTTTCACAGACTAGCCACTAAGTGGTCCAACAGACTGAGACTACTCATAACACACTAAGAAAAATCTCAAATGGCTAGTGTATAATTTTACTGGCACTACTCTGCCAGTTATGACTAAGAGCAGAGAGGCATACTCCCAGGAACTCACATAATATCAAAAAACTCGGGTATATTCTACCTATGCCATGCCTTAAAATTACCAAATCCGTACATGTTACTCACCCTCCAAATTTTACCTCATCTACATCAATATATCACGAATATGTAAACTTATGGAACAACCTTATTTTCCAGAAGAGTCTAATCTAAATGATGCATCTTCCACCTACAATTTTTCCACTTAAGCCCCCACTTACATTTTTCTGACAGAATCCACAATTACCTGTTGCATCAACCACCACCACTCATCTTGTATGCCCCCTCCCACTATCCAGACTGTCACACTGTCCCACATGATCTTTAACAACCATACCAAAACAACCATCACCCTCACCATCCCTATGACCTTTCAGCATCCCTATGATGCTGAAAATGTATATATACAGTGTCCATAAAGCCCTTGGGCACTTTAAAACTGCAATAACTTAGGTTTTATAAGAAATAAAATACTGTGGGACCAGTGCATTTTCCTCAAGACAGAATGCACTGGTCCCACAGAAGGCTTCATATATACAGGTAAACTATTGTCAGGGAAACAGTAATTGTAATGTGCAAAAAGGATAGGTAGAAGAGGACCAGAGTATGTTTGCTAGGAGCAAAAGTTGAAGGCATTGTAGAGCAAATATCTTTTAAGGATAAAAAAATGCAATATTGTTATACACGTTGCCACTAATGACGTTAAAAGTAAGAGATCGGCAGAATTACTTAAAAGTACATGAGAAAAAGTCACAAGTTAGGGTGGAAACTGAATGTGTCTGCAATTCTGCCAGGCACAATAGGAAGGAGTATATGATGAGAGACTTATCAATCAATCTGCCCTGGAGAGACTGTGCAAGGTTCATGGAGTAGAATCTCTCTCAGCTTGGTCTGTGGTTACTAACAGGAGAGCTGCTTCTACAGGGATAGGATACACTTAAATAGAAAGGAGTGCAAGAATATTTACTGATGCTATCAAGGCAAAGTTAGGTGGATCGGAAAACTGCTATCAGGGGCGTTCAATAAATTATCTACCTACCTATGAAGGAAATAGATAGAGGCAAAAATATTTTTTCATTTTTTATTTTTCAATGTAACTCCCCTGAACCCCAATACACTTGTTCCATTTTGTTGGCAATGAGGAAATACTAGACAAATAAAATTCTTTGTCCTGTCCATCAAAGACCACAGAAACCGCAGACTTCAGTTCATTATCATCAGGAAAGTGATGTCCATGTATGTTTTTCTTCAGGTGTCGAAACAGGAAATGGTCACTGGGGGCCAGATCCAACTATAAGGTGGATGGGTAGATTCTGTAAAGTCAGTATCTCAGAGCAACAGCATGTGACCTGTGTACTGATGTGTTGTCCTGAAGAAACAGCACACCTTTGGAAAGTTTCCCATGGTTTTTCCGTTATGACATCCCTTAGGTTATACAGTAGAGATACATATGACTCCCCAGTGACTGTCTGCTTGTGTTCCAAGTAGTGAATGTACAAAATTCCCTCAGCATCTCGAAAAAATGGTGGCCATAATCTTGCCAGCTGAAGGTTGTGTCCGAAATTTTTTGGGTAGGGGAGGAACTTGTGCTTCCACTGCATTGATTCTTGCTTGGTTTCAGGATCCCAGTGATAAACCCATAGTTAGTTTATATAACAATTCTGGAGATGAGAGCTTCAGAATCCTTTCCATAACCCATAACAATTCTGGAGATGAGATCTTCAGAATCCTTTCCATAAAGCTCTAAATTCTCCTCACAACACTGTACTCTGAATTGCTTCTACACATCGGTAAGAAATCTGAGGACCAACACTGCACTAACCTTAGTCATCCCCAAATTTCATGGAGAATGCATATAAATGTTCCATTAGATATGTCATATTCCCTAGAGATCTGGGAGCCCTTTAACGGTCTGTCATTCGGCACAAGGGTTTCCACAGCTTGGCACATTTCGGGAGTGATCGTGTCACAGGCCTACCTGGATGTGGATAATCTTTGATGGGCTCTCTACCCCACTTGAATTGTTCGAACCAGAATTTCACCTTGTAATCTGAAGGTAATCAGAAGCAAATCCATAATTTGATACAGGCAACCTCTTTCTTTCTGTTACAGCAGCACATCCTAAAAACATAGTGGGATCAAAATTAATATGATTCAAGTTGAGATATGTAGGAACAGATAAATCATGAATCATTGAAATATAACTATGGGAAGTACATTAAGTAGATAACTTATTGACCTTACCTCACACAGACTAATAGATTAACAATAGCGGCAGGCAGAAATGAAAGTGATTCTTGCACTGTTTCTATTGGAACATACAGCAGCCTGGAAAGCAAGTTTCTCGAGATTTCATGGCCTGCCTGAGTCATCATGGAACAGGTAAATACATAGGCTCAATTAGGGTAATTAAGAGTAACAGGTGCATGTAATGTATACTTGCATTAACACCAATGCTAGGAACATAGTAAATAATTTTGATGAATTTGAAGTGCTGTTCAAGTGATCAAATGAAGTGTACAGAAAGGACATGGTGTACAGTGTTTATTGTTAAGTGGCACCAGGGCCCTCACCTAAAACTGAAAAGACAGTCATGTTAGGAAGGAGGGTTATACTCTTATTTAAGAAAACAAAGGTTGGAGGTAGTATTAGGTTGATTTCTAGGGTTACTGTCGATCTTGCTGCTGGTGTTTGTGGACATTATTTATCGGTTACTGTATATATTTCGATTGTAAAAGAAGAAAAGATCCATTGTTCAAGCAAAAGTTAAAGGAAAGTACCCGATTGCTCGGCAATCGGGTACAGGACGTGATACTGCCATGGGGGATGTCTTTGTGTGCGCACGATGTAAGGAGTGCAAGGAAATCAGGCGACAACTCAGCGTTGTTATGGGCCTTTATGAGAGCTTGAAGGACAGGGTGGATGCCCTCGAAGGAAATAAATTGAGGGGCCCATCAAGCTCTCAGCTGCCCACATCAACGCCAGAGCTTGCACTTGGTCATCATGCAACACAGAGGCAGCCCCCTAGGCAGAATGCGCTGGTCCCACAGGAAC
The DNA here is from genome assembly GCF_048544385.1 of Mastigoproctus giganteus. Taxonomy (NCBI): domain Eukaryota; kingdom Metazoa; phylum Arthropoda; class Arachnida; order Uropygi; family Thelyphonidae; genus Mastigoproctus; species Mastigoproctus giganteus. Next base: position 73,239,927 of record NC_143576.1, read on the forward strand.
TAGTAGCTGTTGGTGACTCTATTGTCAGGGAAACGGGGAACATGCTTTGTAAAAAGGATAGGTGGAATAGAACCAGGGTATGTCTGCCAGGGGCAAAGGTTGATGACGTTGTAGAGCGGATGTCATCATTTAAGGGCACAAAAGGTGATATAGTTGTACACGTTGGTACTAATGATATTAAGAGTAGGAGACCGGCAGAATTACTTAGCAAGTACAGGTCACTGTTGAAAAAAAGCCGTGAATTAGGGTTGATATTGAAAATGTCTGCAATTCTGCCCAGACACGATAGGAGGGAGTATAGGATGAGAGCCTTGTCGATCAATTCGGCCCTGGAGGGATTGTGCAAGGCTCAAGGGGTAGAATTTTTTTCAGCCTGGTCTGTACTTGTTAACAGGAGAGACTGCTTCTACAGGGATGGGATACACTTAAATAGAAAGGGTGCAAGAATATTTGCTGATGCTGTCGAGGCAGTGTTAGGTGGGTCGGAAAACTGCTAGTTGGGGGGGGGGGGGAATACAAGGACTAATAGATTAACAGTAGCCACTGGCAGAGGTGGAAGTGATTCTTGCACTGCTTCTATTGAAATGAGCAGAAGCCTGAAAAACAAGATGCAGGATATTTCAGAGACTGCTAGGATCACAGTGTGTTGAAGTGGGATTTACTCAAGGAAGTAACTACCATCACGCGCCTCCGTAGCCAGGTGGGAAGGGGCAGCAGTGCGTAGCACACGCTTCTTGATTAGACCGGGGTTCGAGCCCGTCACCACCAAATTAACCCCAGGGGCTCACATCTGGTGAGTATGGGCTTGGCACACCCAGGGTCCTCAGCTGGATATCATCATTCTTCTCTTTCTTGGTGATTTCCTTCTACTTCTCTCTCTCTCTCTCTCTCTCTCTCTCTCTCTCTCTCTCTCTCTCTCTCTCTCTCTCTCTCTCTCTCTCTCTCTCTCTCTCTCTCTCTCTCTCTCACACACACACACACACACACACACACACACACACACACACACACACACACGGTAACTAAAAATTTTTTTTTGGCTGGTGCAGCATAAGCCTCAGGCTTCCTTGCACAATATGGCTAATAATAATAATAATAATAATACGGAGGATGCGGAAAGGTCAGGGAATGACCACCGCATATCCCCGGAGCAATATGGCCTTAGTTGCTAATACTCATTAAAACCAAATAACAACTACCACCACCATCAGAGGTAAAGGGAAGGGTTTTTGTTTTCGTAAAGGCGACTATGATTGTCTGAGACAGTATTTAAATTCTATACAGTGGGACCAACTGATGATGCTACCAACAGCAAACTCAAAATGGGAAGCATTCAAGGAACTAATCTTGGAAGCTACCAAGCTTTACATACCAACTAAGAAATATTGTTCAAGGTTTAGGCCTAAATGGTTGTCAGATGAACTAATGAGACATGTGGCAGAGAAGAAAAATGCATGGGATACATACAAATTAATCGGTGACATGGAAGCCTAAGATAGATATAAGTTGGTCTGTAACCAAGTCACAAAGGAGATTAGGCAGGCAAAGGCAGACTACGAAAAATCCTTGGCAAAGGATGCAAAGAAAAACATAAGAGTTCTTTACCTATTTAAACTCAAGAAGGATAGGGATGAATCAGATTGGTCCACTGGATATTGATGGTTCAACAGTTGAGGATCCTGCTCAGGTGGCTAACAATCTAAACAAGTATTCTGCATCTACATTCACACATGAGGAGTTATTCAGGAAGGAGAATGACATAGGTAAAGTAAACATTGGCAGTGAGCTAGATGATTTTCTAATAACTGAGAGGAAAGTGGAGGAGGGATTGTTGAGAATAAACATAAAAAAGGTACCTGGGGTGGATGGGATCTATCCAGTTATATTAAAGGAGGCAGCAAAGGAAGTAAGCACACCACTAGCCATAATTATGAGAGCTTCTTTGGACTCAGGGGAGGTACCCATAGACTGGAGATGTGCAAATGTAACCCCAATTCACAAAGGAGGATCAAAGGCTGACACAAGTAATTATAGACCTGTTAGTTTAACTTCTGTTCCAGGAAAATTAATGGAGGCACTGGTTAAAGAAGCACTGCAGGATCATCTAGACAAGAATTCAGTTATAGCTCAGATGCAACATGGTTTTGTTAAGGGCAGGTCTTGCCTGACCAATTTGATTGGATACTATGTAGTCACAAAAGAACTGGATGCAGGGAATAACTTTGATATTATATAGTTGGATCTTAGAAAGGCTTTTGATACTGTTGCACATGGAAGACTGCTGCACAAATTGGAGCAGTGTGGCATTGGAGGCAAATTGCTGCTATGGATAAAGGGATGATTGAGTGGCAGAAGACAGAGAGTGGTAATCAATGGACACTGCTCAACGTGGACTAATGTTATTAGTGGAGTTCCTCAGGGTTCAGTGTTGGATCCGTTGTTGTTTTCTGTATTTATGAATGATATTGATGATGTTATATCAAGTTTAATGTCCAAGTTTGCAGATGATACAAAGGTTGGCAGGGTTGTTAAGGACACTGCTGGCGCTATGCTGCTGCAACAGGATCTGGAAAGGTTGAACAGATGGGCTGAGAGGTGGCAAATGAAGTTTAACCTTGACAAATGTAAACTACTACATATGGGAAACAGTAACCCCATATCAATGTATCAACTCTGCAGTACTACACTGACAGTGGTGGAGAATGAAAAGGACCTGGGGGTAATTGTGCAGGCAGATATGAAGTTCTCTAAGCAGTGCAGACGAGCTGCAAGAGTAGCTCATGGTGTCTTGTCAATGATATACAGGAATTTTTCTAGCAGGGATAAGGAGGTGATTATTCCCTTGTATAAGGCAATGGTCAGGCCACACCTTGAGTACTGTATACAGGTCTGGAGGCCTCATTTCAAGAAGGATGTAGAGCTGCTTGAACGGGTACAGAGAAGGGCAACAAGATTAGTGAATGGAACAAAGGGTTGCTCTTATGAAGAAAGGCTTAAGTTTTGCAAATTACAGTCTGGAGACTAGGCACCGGCTAAGTGATCTGATAGAGGTGTATAAGGCTTTGAATGGTTTGAGCATGCTCAATGCCGATGGGATTCTTCCTCTTGCTTAGAATAATCACCTCAGAGGGCATAAATTCAAATTGAGGAAGGACAGATGTCGGATAGATGTGCGGAAATTTGCCTTTGGCCAGCGGGTGGTTGGTTGGTGGAACCGACTTCCATCACTTGTTGTTGAAGTTGACAGCCTAAACAAATTTAAGGCTCAACTGGACAGGTATTTCGAACGAACGGAGGGGTGAAATGGGAGTGGTGTGTTTTTTTTTTTTTTTTTGGCTCATGCTGAATAAGCTTGCTTTCTTGCATCATATGCCTCTGCTAATGCTAATGAAAGTAAGCAGAATTCATAAAAACCTTTTAGTAATTGTACAAACGTACTCTTCATTAAATGAATGAAGTTTTTGAACTGCTTTAACTGTTAACTTATAAGTTAACCCTATTCCGAGTATGGTCAATAACAATTTTATTTAAGGTAACATTTTTAATAAACTCTAGAAGGAAGGGGATGAATCAGATTAGTCCATTTGATATCGATGGTTCGACTGTTGATGATCCTGCTCAGATAGCTGACAAACTGACGATGCAAAGGTTGGCAAGGTTGTTACACTACTGCAAAAGGATCTAGAAAAGTTGAGCAGATGGGCTGAGAGGTGGAAACTGAAGTTTAACGTTGACAAATGTCAGGTACTGCATAGGGGTAGCTGTAACCCCAAAGTAACGTACCAACTGTGTGGTAATACACTCAGGGTAGTAGAGAATGAAAAGGACCTGGGGGTTATTGTGCAGTAAGATATGAAGTTTTCTTAGCAGTGCAGACTGGCTGCATGAGTAGCTTATGGTGCCTCTCAATGATATACAGGAATTTTGCTAGCAGGGATAAGGAGGTGATTGTCCCCTTGTATAAGGCAATGGTCAGGCCACACCTTGGGTACTGCATAAAGGTCGGGAGGCTTCATTTTGAGAAGGATATAGAGCTGCTGGAAGCAGTACAGAGAAGGGCAATGAGATTGGTGAGTGGAACAAAGAGTTTGTCTTATGAAGAAAGGTTTAAGTTATGCAAATTGCAATGTCTACAGATTAGGCACCTTCGAGGTGATCTAATTGAGTTGTATAAGGCCTTGAATGGTTTGAACAAGCTCAATGCTGATGAGGTTCTTTCTCTTCCTCAGATTACTCACCTGAGAGGACAAATTCAAATTGAGAAAAGATAATTGTAGAATAGATGTGTGGAGCCAGCAGGTGGTTGATAGTTGGAACAAACTTCCATCTGTTATAGTAGAGGTCGAAAACTTAAGTTCAAGGCAGCACGAGACAAGCATGTGGAGTGAATGGATGGGTGAAATGGGAAGGGGTTTTTTTTTTTTTTTTTGGCTGATGCTATGGAAGCTTTCTTTCTTGCATCATATGCCTCTACTAATGCTGACATTATGGCAATTCATCCGGTTTACATATCTGGCCAGTGCAATATTAAATCAGTTTGATGACAAATACTGGGAAAGCAAAAATGAGAGTAGGAGTGTTATATACCTAATGACTGATGAGAACAACTGTATACAGAAATTGAGTGGGCCAGTAAATCAAAATGTCTTATGATGGAGATTTTAACTTTCCAAATATTGACTGGAACTTTTGGATTGGTCACTCACACACTAGCAAGATTTTTGTGGAATTTAATGAATGACTATTTTTTACAGCTGCATGTTAGAAAGGCAACGAGAGAGAGATTCTTGATTTAATTGTTAGCATTATCAGAGGCATATGATGCAAGAAAGCACTGACACTATGCTGCTGCAGCAGGATCTGGAAAGGTTGAGCAGATGGGCTGAGAGGTGGCAAATGAAGTTTAACATTGACAAATGTAAAGTACTACACATGGGAAACAGCAACCCCAGAGCAACGTATCAACTCTGTGGTACTACACTGACAGTGGTAGAGAATGAAAGGGACTTGGGGGTGGTTGTGCAGGCAGATATGAAGTTCTCTGAACAGTGCAGACGGGCAGCAAGAGTAGCTCATGGAGTATTGTCAATGATATACAGGAATTTTTCCAGCAGGGATAAGGAGATGATTATTCCATTGTATAAGGCAATGGTCAGGCCACACCTAGAGTACTGTATACAGGTCTGGAGGCCTCATTTCAAGAAGGATGTAGAGCTGCTGGAACGAGTACAGAGAAGGGCAACAAGATTAGTGAATGGAACAAAGGGGTGCTCTTACGAAGAAAGGCTTAAGTTTTGCAAATTACAGTGTCTGGAGACTAGGCACCAGCGAGGTTTTTGTTTTTGTTTGTTTTGTTTTGTTTTTATTGGCGCATTAGCTGCGGAGGCTATAATGCGCCAAGACCAGGTCGTATATAAAAAAATTTTTAAACTTTCAGTGACCTACATAGTTAGGTCACTATGTCAAGATGTATAACATATGTATAAAAGAAAAATGTAAATTTTAAATAAGATCAAAAATGTTTATTGACTTTAAGTAGGTAAAAACAGCAGACACGTGGTCATTGTCAGATAAAATCTGACTGAGTGTATACGGCTCAGTCAGATGATTAAAAGCGGTAAAACGGATATTGCTAAAATCTGGACATTCAACTAAAATGTGTCTTATTGTTAAAATTGTGCCACAGGACTCGCACATAGGAGGGTCATCAGCCCTCAGCAAAAATGAATGTGTCAAATGACTATGTCCTATGCGGGTCCGGGCAAGAACAACTTCCTCCTTACGATTCACGCGCAGACTAGACTGCCACGGTTCAATTACAGGCTTTATACGATATAGTTTATTTCCAGTCTGTCTATTCCACGAGTCCTGCCATTGGGAGTGTATCTTCTGCTGTATTGTTTGCCTGTAGTCTGTATAGGGGACTGACAGGCAGCGATTGTTATTGGGGATTGCTGATTTGGCTGCGGTGTCAGCCAAATCATTTCCCTTAATCCCAACGTGGCTCGGAATCCAGCAGAAGCGGATATCATATTCACGTTCCCGGAGGAAGTGAATCTTCTGCTGAATGCAAGACAGAACCGGATGAGGATTATACCTCACAGATGTTAAAGCCTGTAACACACTGAGAGAGTCAGAATATAAAATGAACCGTTGGTGTTGGCATTCACTAATGTGTTCCAAGGCTAACTCTATAGCGTGCAGCTCTGCAGTAAAGATACTGCATTCAGAGGGAATCTGCTCCGATGTAGTGCTGTCTGTAAAGACAGCAGCAGATCCCACATATGATTCCGACTTCGAACCGTCTGTGTAAACTGGCGCGAAGTCAGAATGTTCAGCTCGGTGTGCAGAATGAAGCTGCAGGTAGACAGACGATGAAGTGTCCGACTTTCCCCAATTCCTAAGGGACAAGTCACATGCCGGGAAATGAGCATGCCAGGGTGGAAGGGGTTGCTTCGGTGTTTGGGCAACCTTACCTACCTTGATATTAAGTTCTTTGAGTAGCTCCTGGAGACGAATACCAAAAGGTCGGTTGGCAGTTTTACGGGTGTTGTACAAATTTTCCCATCGTGGCTCAAAAACGGATAGCCACGTAGGATGGTCTGGCAGGGATTTCAATTTTAAAGCGTAGTTTAGAGATAACTGCTTACGTCGAAGCGATAACGGCGGTTCGTTTGCTTCGACATATAAGCTCTGGACTGGAGATGTTCGATATGCTCCAATAGCGGTACGGAGAGCCAGATGATGGACAGGATCCAGCCAACGAAGTACACTGTCTCTGGCCGAATTGTAAACCAGGGACCCATAATCTAGTCTGGATCGCACAAGTGCACGGTAAATGCGAAGAAGGGTACATCGGTCTGCTCCCCAAGATGTAGAGGAGAGCAAGCGGAGAATATTCATCCCTCTTGTGCACTTTGTGCGGAGTTGACGGATATGATCCAGAAAGGTCAACTTTTTGTCAAATATGAGTCCCAAGAATTTTGTGTCCGGTGCTACTGGAATAGCATTTTGTCCGAGCCTTAATTCAGGTTCAGGATGAAGATTACGCTTGCGACAAAAATGTATGCAAACGGTCTTCTCCGGCGAGAACCTGAAGCCATTAACAAGTGCCCAGGAATTGAGACGATCAATGGCTTTCTGCAGTTGTCTTTCAATAACCCTCATGTTGCATGACTGACAAAATATGCTAAAGTCATCAACATAGAGGGCACTGTTTACAGTTGGAGGAAGTTGTTCTATGATGGAATTTATTTTGATGGCGAAAAGCGTGACACTTAATACTGATCCTTGTGGTACTCCCTCCTCTTGGCTGAAGGAACGAGAGAGTGAGGATCCCACACGAACTTGGAAAGATCGATTGGCTAAAAATTGTTTAATAAAAATGGGGAGTTGCCCCCTAAGACCAAGGCTATGCAGATCTTTTAAAATGCCAAATCTCCAAGTTGTGTCATACGCTTTCTCCATATCAAAGAACACCGACACCAAGTGTTCGCGTTTTAGGAAAGCATCCCGGATGGATGTTTCCAATCTAATAAGATGGTCCAAAGTGGACCGGTTCCTTCGGAAGCCGCACTGGATGTTGGAGAGAAGGTCATTTGATTCTAAGTACCACATTAAACGAGAATTAACCATTCTCTCCAGGATTTTGCACAGACAGCTAGTCAGAGCAATAGGACGATAATTGGTGGTGACTTTTGGATCCTTTCCTGGCTTAGGAAAAGCAAGGACGATTGCCTTCCGCCAGGAGTCCGGAAACTGCCCTTCAATAAAGATTCTGTTATATAGAAGGAGCAGATAATCCATAGATTTTGGTGAAAGACGTTTAATCATTTCATAATGGATGCCATCTGGTCCAACAGCACTTGCATTAGAAAGAGTGAGGGCTCTCTTCAATTCCTGCATAGTGAATGCCCCGTTGTAGGGATAGAGGCCCTTGGACTTGAAATTAAGTGCCTGCTTTTCGATTTTATGTTTCAGGACCAGAAACTCTGGGGAATACGAAGATGTTGCGGAGATGTTAGAGAATGTTTCCCCAAGAGCATTGGCTATTGCAGTTGGATCTGCAATAGCGCATCCATTATAATCTAGGATTGAAGAAGGGTGGGATGTATATTTTCCCTTCATTTTCCGGATTTTATCCCAGACTACCTTAGAATTGGTAGCCTGGTTAATAGATGATGTAAAACGGATCCATGATTCCTTTTGACTCTGACGGCGAATGTAGCGTGCTTTGGCTCGTGCACGCTTGAAGGCTATTAGATTAACAGTGGTAGGATATCGACGGAATATCCCCCACGCTTTGTTTTGAGCCTTTTTTGCTGCTGTGCATTGTGAATTCCACCAAGGTTTGGGAAATGGTGGAAACCGGGCAGATGTTTTTGGAACAGCATTCGCAGCTGCTTGGACAATGATTTCTGTGATGTACATTACTGCGTCATTGATAGGCTCCTGACTGACTGACTGTACTCAGGTCAAAATTTGCCTGATGTTGGAAGGCATTCCAGTCAGCCTGATCAAACTTCCACCGTGGTAACCTAAAAGGAAGACATGGTCTCCCACTGTGTAACAAGGTTATCACAGGGAAGTGATCACTTCCGTATGGATTCTCCTCCACTTCCCAAGTGAGTGAAGGGAGTAGAGAAGGGGAGCAGATAGAGAGATCAATGGCAGAAAAAGTACGGGTAGGCATGTGGAAGGTGTTTGTTCCAGTATTTAAAAGGGAAAGGGCATTGTCATTGAGCAAACGCTCTATGACCCGTCCCCTTCCAGTGATGTTAGCACTACCCCACAGGGTGTTATGTCCATTAAAATCCCCAAGTAGTAAGAAAGGGGGAGGCAACTGCGTTACAAGATCATCAAGGTCTTCCTGGGAGATGTCAGTCCCAGGTGGCAAATAAATAGAGCAGACCGTTAATAGAAATCCCACTGTAAGGCGAATTGCAACAGCCTCTATGCTGGTTGTAATTAGCAAGGGCTGAACTGGGGTCTGATTATTCACAAGGAGAGCCACTCCTCCATGAGCAGGACCATCCGCAATTCTATCCTTACGAAAGATTGTGATGTTATGCATGGTGGGATCATCATTTGCCTTTAGATAAGTCTCCTGCAAGCAAAAGCAAACTTGCTCGTGCTTTTGCAGGAGGGCCTTGATGTCATCTGTATTTCGCCGGAATCCACGACAATTCCATTGTAGGAATTTAGCCATTATTTTGGCTTGGTGGGTCCATCAGGCGGCTTCCGAGGTGCTGAGGGCTTACTTTTATCAGTCTTGGCTTTATCTTTTTTGGGGAAGAATGGACGCTCTCCCGTGTCCATTTCTTCCTCCGCAAAGAGTTCCAAGACTGATTCATCCTGTACCTCCTTGTTCTCTACATCCATTCTTTCTGTTGTTACTTGAGGCTCTTTACCACTTGGTTTTGGTAGTGGTGGAGCACTAGGAGGTACGGATATAGGAGTGGCAACTGACTGTGTTTTTTTGGTGGGCTTTTGAGAACCCAATAAATAGCGTGCAATTGGGGTGAATGACTCTTTTGGTGGTATAGTCATCTCAGTTTGTGTCCCGATAGTGCACTTAGCAGAAACCTTCTGGGCATATGAAGGTTTCCCGCTATTTACTGGTTGGATACGTTTTCTGGCCTCTGGGTAGGAGATATTCAGCTCTGTTTTCAGTTTTTGTATTTCTTTTTCATCCTTCCACCGCTGGCATGCTCTAGAGTAGGCGGGATGTTCTTCTTGGCAATTGACACAGATAGGTTTTGGAGCTGAGCATTCCTTGCTCTCGTGGTCTTTAACACCACATCGAGCACAGGCAGGATTACCACGACAAGATGTTTGTGAGTGGCCGTATTTTTGGCATCTAAAGCACCGCAGTGGGTTTGGGATATAAATCCTCACTGGGCAGTTTAGATAGCCTGCCTTGATGGAACTTGGAGGCCGTGGGGTGTTAAACGTTAGGATGAGAACTCGGGTAGGGACGAGATTCCCATCCTTTCTCATTGATATTCTTTTGACAGCTGTCACTCCTTGTTCTTTTAATTCAGAGCAGATCTCTTCTTCAGAAACATGAAGAAGGTCCCACTCTGATATGACACCACGTGAAGAATTTAGAGTTTTGTGAGGGGTTACGATGATAGGTATTCCCCCTATGGATGTAGACTTTATGATTTTTTCCGCTTGCTTGGTGGTAGAAGCTTCGACCAAAAGGTCGCCAGAACGCAGTCTTTTTACAGTTTTAGGTGAACCTGCCAACCCTTCTAATCCTTTCTGGATAAAGAAGGGTGACATCTTCCCAATGGACTGCTCTCCGGTGGAATGGAGAATGAGGAAAAGTGGTGTCACTGATGATGATGGTGTATCCTCAGTCCTGGCTCTTTTTGCAGAGGTGTTTTCTGCGTCTTCATTTCGATTAGGTAGGGGCCTTGTTGGGGCCCCAGAAGAAAGGGGATTTAAATTACTCATATGAGTAAAGAGAAAATGTCTGATGCCTAAGTACCTCACCCACCACGGAGCCCTACGAGGGGACGCCCACTCGTGAACTAGCAGGTACTGCGTACACGAATGGGACGCCGAGTTCGCTTAGAGCACCATACCCACGTTACCAATAAGTCTTTATCCCGTCCCAGGACCATAGGGAGGGAGACTTATTGGAACGCAGTTGACCCTAGCAGTATAATACCACCCGCCGATTGATCCCAGTCGAGCCGGTCCGGGACCACCCGTCTCGTCGAAGCAGGGGCCAAAGTGGTGTATTAAGGCTGGGCCCCTCAACCACCAGGATCCCCCTTTCCGCTTCCACGGGTCGCGGCGCACGGCTGCACACGCCGGATTCCAATGTTGTAACCCTGGAACCAAGGTATGGGCGTTGGATCCCAGTGATGCTAATCTGGAAAACCAGCAGCATCACTGGGAGGTCCCCTCACCACGTACAGGTGCCCACGTTGAGGGGCCAGCGAGGTGATCTGATAGAGGTGTATAAAGCCTTGAATGGTTTAAGCATGCTCAATGCCGATGGGATTCTTCCTCTTGCTTAGAATAATCACCTCAGAGGGCATAAATTCAAATTGAGGAAGGACAGGTGTCGGATAGATGTGCAGAAATTTGCCTTTGGCCAGCGGGTGGTTGGTTGGTGGAACCGACTTCCATCACTTGTTGTTGAAGTTGACAGCCTAAACAAATTTAAGGCTCAATTGGAATTCTTACTCCAACTTCGGAGTAAGAATTCCAATGCTGGAAGAGTTGTTAGTAGTAATTATAGTTAATGACTGCTATTACTACTAACTCTTCCAGTTGTTGTTATTTGGTTTTTAGGAGCATTAGCAACAAAGGCCATATTGCTGCGGGGATATGCAGTGGTCATTCTCTGACCTTTCTGCATCCTCTGTATTTGGTGGTCACGGGCTCGAACCCTGGTCTAATCAAAAAGCGTGTCCTACACACTGCTGCTCCTGCCCACCTGGCTATGGAGGTGCCAACTTCCAGTGACAACAGTTAAAATATTAGCTATGATTACTACTAACTACTGTTAACCAGTTATTACTGGCTAACTATATCAACCAGTAACAGTTAGCAGTTAACTATTAACCAGGTAATATTGGTAGTTATTACTATTAAAATTATATTCCTAGTTAACTATAAACTTAAATGTTAGTAGCAAAAACTATATACAGCAATACCTTGCTCAGCACGGGTTTCACTATAACACGGTGTTCAGTTAAGTTTAAGTTGAAAATTTACTGTACATAGTAAAACTCATTTAACAGCCTAGGCACTACTCTACATATATACTGCACTGTCGTAGCCTAGGTCCGTGTACATATATGCTGCGGTGCCAACTCTATTGTCTCACATGACATGCATGTGTGAACAGCTCCCCTCAGGCAGTCAGCGGCAATGTGCAACTGTGTCCAGTATTCGTAATTCCATCCTGACAAGACGACATGACAGCTTTTGAAACTTCATTTCACAGTTTATTTTTTACCCCTTTAAATATGATCGAAAATATATCTGCATGTTGGCTAGAAATCACTGCCAACAACATGCATTCCATTTGGCAATATGTTTTGTCCCATTTGGCAAATGATTTCACTGGTTTTGAATTGCAAGTGTAAGTTCAGACAATTGCAGAAGACATTGTGAAGATTGTAAAAGACTTGGGATTTGAAACTTTGGACGTGACTGCATTTGATTGCATGATGGGAAAACTGCATATGGAAAAGAGGAAAACAATTCTGAAGTGGCACCAAAAAAATTTAAGAGTTTTTCGGGAGGTTGGCATGGCCTGTGAGGCGATTATGAATGGAGATCCAGATGCTGAATGTAGCATCCAGATACGGCAACCTCTACAAGATGGGATTCGATGCTCCAAAGACTTGTATGCCGGAAAAAAAACAGAAGAGACGACTTCAGACTTTATTATTGAAAAACCTAAATAAACACAATAAAACTTTTTTCTCATCTCTCAGGATGTTACCTTTTCATTAATAAAATTTTTGCAATATTTTTTTATTTAAAATCCTTTTAATTGGCGACATCAAGCACAAATTGTTTAGATTTATAGCCAATTAAAAGGAGTTGAAATAAAAAATATTGGACACTGCCATTGTACGCAGACTGTTTCTCTGTTACGCATTCAATTAAAACTCATAATTATACCTCAATCAGCACTGTTTCACATAACACGGAACAATTTTGTTACCAATTATTAGTGCTATATATATGGTTAGTAGTTATACTAACCATATATTATATAGTATATTATTAGTTATACTATACAGTATGACTACTAACCATATACTATATACTAGAGGTCTGCACAGGCCTGGCAACACGAATGATGTTTGGGCTCTGGTCGGGTACAAATAATCAAAATGAGTTATTTCAAACATGTCAGACTATTTCTTACATATATTTTTAAAATTTTTTTTAATGTATATAGTAGCTAAAATATTAACTATTATTACTACTAACTACTATTTAATGATCCACAAATACTCCTCCTATTAGCTGTTAGTTAATGTTAATAGTTATTACTACTAAAATTAACCAATAATAGTTAGTGGTTCACTATTAACCAGTTAACGTTAGTATCAAAAATTATATACTATACATTACTAGTTTTAGGAATATAACTCCTATTCATAGTTAACCGTATACTACTTATATGAAACTACTAATCATATACTACTATATGGTATACAGTTAGTATTTATACTAACCGTAAACTATAGAGTATATGGTTAGTAGTTATATTAACCATATACTATATATATATATATCAGTAGTTATACTATACAATATAACTACTAACCATATACTACATATATTAGAGGTCTGCATGGAACCGGGCCTGTCCTCTCGCTAGGTAACAGGAATGATGTTCGAGCTCGGCTGTAGTACAAATAATTAAAATGAATTCTTATTTCAAACATTTCTTATATATATTTTTTAAATATTTTTTATGTATTTAAATTTTTAAAGGTTTTTTAGAAAAAATGTGTATTATTTGTCTGTTGACACTTTTGATTGGCCAATAAGGCACACTTCGCCTTACTGGCCAATCATCTCCAAAATTCACCAAAATTTGTACTCTTTCATGTAAATAACCCGCCAGCAATGCATGATCCGAAAGAAATTTTAGTGCAGCTGGATTAGCAGTGCAAGGGTGTCAAAAGGAGCGACAGTGTTGACTATTTTATTTCTGCAAAAATTTACAATAAAAAGCATGTGAAGAGAAGGTGGCTGGTAGAGGTGGATATCGATATTCGTTTTGGAATTACGTTAAATTGAAAATTTATTACATTTTCTTTTTTTATAATTAATATTGATAATTATTTTGAATAATTATTGTTATGTAATCATTAATATTGAATTTTGAATCTGATAGTTTATATCTTTATTATTATGAAACTTCAGAAACTAATGCTAGCGATTTTATTTATATAAAACATTTCAGTCAGGCCAGGATAAAAATCAGTTTGTGTGGGGTTGGGTATGGGTAATAAATTTGAAAAACAAATTAGGGCTCGGATCAGGTCTGGCCGTCTAGACTTCAGACCAAGTTAAGCTTTTATTCTTGAATAATATTACTACCTGCTACTTATTCTACCAAACCAACTTTGGTAACTGAAATAGTGTCATTTAAGAAGTGACATCATTTCTGTCCCTTAGCATGAGCGATGTAATGTTTTATTCCCACCACTTACTCTACCAAATCAACATTAATGACTGAGTCAGCATCATTAGCACCATTTAAGAAGTGACGTCATTTGCATCAATTCCGTAGGAAAATTTCGTTACCAATTCGTTTTGCTTCAGTCTGAAAATATAGGTGCTGCCAAAGATGTTTTCACATCAACAAAAAAACTTCCCATTTTAACCTATTTATTTGATCCAAAGGTTTGTCCAGTTCTTCCTTGAATTTATTTAGCATTAGCATAGGCACATGATGCAAGAAAGCGAGCAAAAAAAAAAAAAAAAAAAAACCCCTTATCCACTCACTACAAATGTTTGTCAAGTTCTGCCTTGAATCTATTTAAGCTATCAACTTCTACGACAGATGGAAGTTGTTCCCCCAATCAACCACCCGCTGGCTAAAGGCAAACTTCCGCACATCTATCCTACAACCATCTTTCCTCAATTTGAATTTATGCCCTCTCAGGCGAACATTCCTAGCAAGAAGAAGAATCCCATTCGCAATGAGCATGCTCAAACCATTCAAGGCTTTATACACTCCAATCAGATCACCTCGCAGGTGCCTAGTCTCCAGACACTGTAATTGGCAAAACTTAAGCTTTTCTTCATAAGAGCAACCCTTTGTTCCATTCACTAATCTTGTTGCCCTTCTCTGTACTCGTTCCAACAGCTCTACATCCTTCTTAAAATGAGGCCTCCAGACCTGTATACAGTACTCAAGGTGTGACCTGACCATTGGTGATTATTTACCTCCTTATCCCTGCTAGAAAAATTCCTGTATATCATTGACACGACACCACCCATTGAGCTACTCTTGTAGACTGTCTACACTGCTCAGAAAACTATTAACTTCCACCAACAACAACAAATGGAAGTTTGTTCCAGCAATCAACCACCTGCTGGCCAAAGGCAATGCACATCTCTTCAACAACTATCTTTCCTCAATTTGAATTTATAACCCCCCA
Organism: Mastigoproctus giganteus; assembly: GCF_048544385.1. Lineage (NCBI taxonomy): Eukaryota > Metazoa > Arthropoda > Arachnida > Uropygi > Thelyphonidae > Mastigoproctus > Mastigoproctus giganteus. The sequence goes on from NC_143576.1 coordinate 73,255,085, forward strand.
AGTGGTAATCTAAGCAAGAGGAAGAATCCCACCAGCATTGAACTTGCTCAAACCATTCAAAGCTTTATATATACCTCAATCAGATCACCTTGCCAACACCTAGTCTCCAGTTGCTGCAATTTGCAGAACTTAACCTTTCTTGGTAAGAGCAACTCTGTTCCCCCCCCAAACAATCTTGTTGCCCTTTTGTGTACTCATTCCAGCAGCTCGACATCCTCCCTAAAATGAGGCTTTCAGACTTGTATGCAATACCCAAAGTGTTGCCTGACCATTGCATTACACAAAGGGATAATCATCCCCTTATCACTGCTAGCAAAATTCCTGTATATCAATGACAAGACCCCATGAGCTGCTCTGGCACAATTATCTGAGGCATTTTTCATTCTCCAACTAACCTGAGTGTAGTAGCATACAATTGGTATGTTACTCTAGGGTTACTACTATCCATATGCAGTACTTTGCATTCAGCATTAGTTGAGTGGTAATCTAAGCAAGAGGAAGAATCCCACCAGCATTGAACTTGCTCAAACCATTCAAAGCTTTATATATACCTCAATCAGATCACCTTGCCAACACCTAGTCTCCAGTTGCTGCAATTTGCAGAACTTAACCTTTCTTGGTAAGAGCAACTCTGTTCCCCCCCCCCAAACAATCTTGTTGCCCTTTTGTGTACTCATTCCAGCAGCTCGACATCCTCCCTAAAATGAGGCTTTCAGACTTGTATGCAATACCCAAAGTGTTGCCTGACCATTGCATTACACAAAGGGATAATCATCCCCTTATCACTGCTAGCAAAATTCCTGTATATCAATGACAAGACCCCATGAGCTGCTCTGGCACAATTATCTGAGGCCTTTTTCATTCTCCAACTAACCTGAGTGTAGTAGCATACAATTGGTATGTTACTCTAGGGTTACTACTATCCATATGCAGTAGTTTGCATTCAGCATTAGTTGAGGCATATGATGCAAGAAAACAAGCTTATACAGCATCAGCCAAGGTTAAAAAAAAACCTTCCCATTTCACCCATCCGGTCACTCCAAATGTTTGTCTAGTTCAGGCTTAAATTTATTTAAGTTATCAACTTCCACAACAACAAATGGAAATCTGTTCCAGCAATCAAATACCTACTGGCTAAAGGCAAACTTCCACACATCTATCCTACAACTCTCTTTCCTCAATGTGAATCTATGCCCCCTCAGGTTCTTGATCTAAGCAAGCAGAAGAACCCCCATCAGCATTGTGCCTGATCAAACCATTCAAAGCCTTATACACCTCAATCAGATCACCCCCACAGGTGCCTAGTCTCCAGATGCTGCAACTTGAGAAATGAGCACCCCTTTGTTCCTCTCACCAATCTTGTTGCCCTTTTCTGTACTCGTTCTAGCAACTATATCCTTCCCAAAATGAGGCCCACAGACGGGTATTCAATTCTCAAGGTGTGGCCCGACCACTGCCTTATTTTATTATTATTATTAGCCATATGGTGCAAGGAAGCCTGAGGCTTATGCTGCAGCAGACAAAAAAAAAAAAAATTCCCACATTACCCTGAGAGAGAGAGAGAGAGAGAGAGAGAGAGAGAGAGAGAGAGAGAGAGAGAGAGAGAGAGAGTCAGAAGTAGAAGGGAATCACCAAGAAAGCAAGAGAAGAATGATGATATCCAGCTCAGGATCCTGGGTTTGCCAAGCCCATACTCACCAGATGTGAGCCCCTGGGGTAGTACAAAGGGATAATCACCTCCTTGTCTGAACTATTACTGATGTCTTGTCTAGGTGATCCTGAATCACTTCTTTAACTTCAGAAAACTATTAATTTTCACAACAACAACAACAACAAATGGAAGTTTGTTACAGCAATCAACCACCTGCTGGCCAAAGGCAAATTTCTGCACATCTCTTCAACAACTGTCTTTCCTCAATTTGAATTTATAGCCCCCCAAGTGGTAATCTAAGCAAGAGGAAAAATCCCACCAGCACTGAACTTGCTCAAACCATTCAAAGTTTTATATATACTTCAATCAGACCACCTTGTGATCTGATTGAGATCATTGTGACACCATTATTTTCCAAAGAACAGAAGTTAAACTAATAGGTCTATAATTATTTGTGTCACTCTTTGAACCCCCTTTGTGACTTGGGGATACATAAGCACCTCTCCAGTCCATGGGGACTTCCCCTGAATCTAAGGATGCTCTCATAATTATAGCTAAGGGTTTGCTTACTTCCCTTGCTGCCTCCTTCAATATAACTGGATAGATTCCATCTACCCCACGTGCCTTTTTTATGTTTAACTTCAACAATTTCTATTCCACTTTTCTCTCCGTTATTACAAAATCATTTAGCTTCCTGTTAGAGTTTAGTAAACTTCTGTCCTCCCCTTCCTTACAGAATTTCTCATGTGTGAATGTAGATGCAAAATACTCATTCAGTTTGTAAGCTATCTGAGCAGGATCATCAACAGTCGAACCATCAACATCAAGTGGACCAATTTCATTCATCCCCTATCTTCTATAGTTTACATAAGTAAAGAATTCTTTTTTTGTTTTTCTTTGCATCCTTTGCCAAGGATATCTTGTAATCAGCCTTTGTTTGCCTAACCTTTGTGACTTAATTACAGACTAGCTTATATCTGCCATAGGCTTCTAAGGAACTGAAGTTTAACATTTGTCAATGTTAAACTTCAGTTGACCCCTCTCAGTCCACTTTCCGAATTTTTCTAAATCCTGTTGAAGTAACATACTGTCATTACTCTCATTAATAACCTTGCCAACTTCCTATCATCTGCGAACTTGGACATTAGTAGGAGACCGGCAGAATTACTTAACAAGTACAGGTCACTGCTGAACAAAAGCCGAGAATCAGGATTGAATTTGAAAGTGTCTGCAATTCTGCCCAGACACGATAGGAGGGAGTATATGATGAGAGCCTTGTCGATCAATTCGGCCCTGGAAAGATTGTGCAAGGCTCAAGGGGTAGAATTTTTTTCAGCCTGGACTGTACTTGTTAACAGGAGAGATTGCTACAGGGATGGGATACACTTAAATAGAAAGGGTGCAAGAATATTTGCTGATGCTATCGAGGCAGTGTTAGGTGGGTCGGAAAACTGCTAGCTTGGGGGGAGACAAAGATCAATAGATTGACAGTAGCCACTGGCAGAGGTGAAAGAGATTCTTGCACTGCTTCTATTAGAATGAGCAGAAGCCTGAAAAACAAGATGCATGGTATTTCAGAGACTGCTGGGAGCCATTGCGGTACAAGTAAACACATGGGTTGTGTTAGGGTAGCTAAGAATAGAAACAGGTGCAGGTATACTTGAGTGTACACCAATGCTAGGAGTTTAGTAAATAAATTTGATGAATTTGAGGTATTGCTCAAAACATCAAAGGCAGTTATTGTTGGGATATCAGAGACGTGGTGTCACACAGATATAAGGGATGCAGAACTGCCATTTGGGGAGTACAACGTCTACAGAAAGGATAGGAAGGGGGGAGGGGTTATGCTATTAGTTAAGAAACACATAAAAACCAAGGAAGTGAAGCCAGTCGACATCGCCGGACAGTGCAGTGTTGAGTCAGTTTGGTGTGACATAAGCATTGGGAGATCAAAATTGAGAGTAGGAGTGTGCTATAGGCCTAATGACTCTGATGAGTATAATAAGGAACTGTACAGGGAAATACAGTGGGCCAGTAAATCAGAGAGTCTTATAATGGGAGATTTTAATTTCCCAGATACTGACTGGAATTTGGGGGCTGGTTACTCACACACTAGCAGGGCTTTTGTGGATTTATTGGATGATTGTTTTCTACATCAGCATGTTCGGGAGGCAACTAGAGGGAGTAATACTCTGGATTTGATTATCAGCAGTGATTCTTCATGCATTAAGAATCTGCAGATAAATGAACCACTAGGTGGCTGTGATCACAGTGTGCTGAAGTGGGATTTACTCAAAGAGGTAACTACCATTAGGGGTAAAGGGAAGGATTATTGCTTCCGTAAAGGCGACTACGATGGACTGAGACAGTATTTAAATTCTATACAGTGGGACCAACTGATGATGTTACCAACAGCAAATTCAAAATGGGAAGCATTCAAAGAACTTATCTTGGAAGCTACTAGGCTTTACATACCAACTAAGAAATATTGTTCAAGGTTTAGGCCAAAATGGATGTCAGATGAACTAATGAGGCATATGGCAGAGAAGAGAAATGCATGGGATACTTACAAATTAACACATGACACAGAAGCCTATGATAGATACAAGTTGATATGCAACCAAGTTACAAATGAGGTTAGGCAGGCAAAGGCAGATTACGAGAAATCCTTGGCAAGGGATGCAAAGAAAAACAGCAAAGAGTTCTTTACTTATGTAAACTCTAGAAGGAAGGGGATGAATCAGATTGGTCCACTTGATATTGATGGGTCAACTGTTGATGATCCTGCTCAGGTAGCTAACAAACTAAATGAATACTTTGCATCGACATTCACACACGAGGAGTTATTCAGCAAGGGGAATGCCAGAGGTGTATTCAACTCTAGCAGTAAGCTACAGAATCTTGAAATAACTGGGAGTAAGGTGGAGGAGAAACTGTTGAAGATAAACACAAGAAAGGCACCCGGGGTGGATGGGATCTATCCAGTTATATTAAAGGAGGCAGCAAAGGAAGTAAGCAAACCCTTAGCCATAATTATGAGAGCTTCCTTGGACTCAGGGGAGGTACCCATAGACTGGAAATGTGCAAATGTGACCCCAATTCACAAAGGAGGATCAAAGGCTGACACAAGTAATTATAGACCTGTGAGCTTAACTTCTGTTCCAGGAAAATTAATGGAGGCACTGGTTAAAGAAGCACTGCAGGATCATTTAGACAAGACTTCAGTTATAGCTCAGACACAGCATGGTTTTGTTAAGGGGAAGTCTTCCCTATCCAATCAAGTTGGTCAGGTCAAGTCAGTCACAAAAGAACTGGTTGCAGGGAATAACTTTGATATTATATACTTGGATCTTAGAAAGGCTTTTGATACTGTTGCACATGGAAAACTGCTACACAAATTGGAGCAGTGTGACATTGGAGGCAAATTGCTGCTATGGATAAAGGGGTGGTTGAGGGGGAGAAGACAGAGAGTGGTAATCAATGGACACTGCTCATCGTGGACTAATGTTATTAGTGGAGTCCCTCAGGGCTCAGTGTTGGGTCCATTATTGTTTTCTGTATTTATAAATGATATTGATGATGGTATATCAAGCTTAATGTCTAAGTTTGCAGATGATACAAGGGTTGTCAAGGACACTACTGACGCTATGCTGCTGCAACAGGATCTGGAAAGGTTGAGCAGATGGGCTGAGAGGTGGCAAATGAAGTTTAACATTGACAAATGTAAAGTATTACACATGGGAAACAGCAACCCCAGAGCAACGTATCAACTCTGTGGTACTACACTGACAGTGGTAGAGAATGAAAGGGACTTGGGGGTGGTTGTGCAGGCAGATATGAAGTTCTCTGAGTAGTGCAGACGGGCTGCAAGAGTAGCTCATGGAGTATTGTCAATGATATACAGGAATTTTTCCAGCAGGGATAAGGAGGTGATTATTCCATTGTATAAGGCAATGGTCAGGCCACACCTAGAGTACTGTATACAGGTCTGGAGGCCTCATTTCAAGAAGGATGTAGAGCTGCTGGAACGAGTACAGAGAAGGGCAACAAGATTAGTGAATGGAACAAAGGGGTGCTCCTACGAAGAAAGTCTTAAGTTTTGCAAATTACAGTGTCTGGAGACTAGGCACCAGCGAGGTGATCTGATAGAGGTGTATAAAGCCTTGAATGGTTTAAGCATGCTCAATGCTGATGGGATTCTTCCTCTAGCTCAGAAAAATCACCTGAGAGGGCATAAATTCAAATTGAGGAAAGACAGATGTAGGATAGACGTGCGGAAATTTGCCTTTAGCCAGCGGGTGGTTGGTTGGTGGAACAGACTTCCATCCCTTGTGGTGGAGGTTGATAGCCTAAATAAGTTTAAGGCTCAGCTGGACAGGTATTTTGAACGAACAGAGGGGTGAAGTGGAAGTGGGGGTTTTTTTTTTTTTTTGGCTGATGCTGCATAAGCTTGCTTTCTTGCATCAAATGCCTCTACTAATGCTAATGCATTAAACACTCAATCAAATCTCCTCACAGGTGTCTAGCGTCCAAGCGCTGCGAGGAGATTTTATGAATAATGGCCGTCATTGAACCTTCGAGGTTCTAGAATATTTGCTGAGGTTTAAGAATAGCAGAGTATATAATCTTAAACCTCAGCAATAGTACAACAGCATATCCCAATTCTATAAAAACAGTTCCTTCTATTAACAAGCACAGGACATCCTGCAAAAAATTCTTTTTCATGAGCTTGCAAAATTGACTGACTCTATAGCAAATTTGACTGACAAAGTTCTTATCATTAACTCCCTCTTAGGCAAAATTCTAAACTTTCAAATTCAACCCTAACTCACACTTTTAGTGTTAGTAGAGGCAACTAATGCACTAAAACAACTTTACCAGCATCAGGCAATAAAAAAAATCTTTATAATAATTTGCTTATGCCCCTCTGTCCAGAATGCTCTTTGAACTTGAATAACTCTTTGAATCTGAACAAGACTAAACAAGCTTTCAACCTGATTCCTTTTAATAGAATTTATTTTATTTATATAACATTTTGTGTCCCCTAATAATTTATGATCATCCCAAGCACTTTTCTTCTCTGCCACTAAACTCAGTTTATCAGACATCCATTCTGGTCTGTGCCTTGAAAAAAAAAAAAAAATCTTACTTGGTATGAAAGCTTAGTACTCCTATTATTACTTCTCTGAGCACTTCTCATTTGGCCATAAAATTGAGGGGAGGGGGAATCCAAAAAGTTTCTGATCAATTTTCAAATCCTGAGAATTGATTTAGCTCCCAGTGAAACTTACTTGCCATTTATTTTGAAGGGAAGTCAATTTCTTAGTTTTTGTCATTACAATCAACAAATCTCAGAGTCAGACTTTCAACAAAGTTGCCGCTTTTGCTCAAGGGCAGCTTTACGTAGCAGTTTTGAGAAACAGAATTTTTTTTGCAATAACTATAATTTTTTTAAAGTATGATATAGTCACACAGGTAAAAAATTATCATACTGCATTTTTACCCAAGTCCCTCCTACTGACACCTTAGCTAGCAGCAAAGAAAGACGAGGAAAAAATTTGTATTTATTTCGATTTTAATCTTTACTTTTTCTCTGAAACAGTTTTGCCAAAATATTCACCATGGGTATTCTAGTCATTTGATAATCATCTAATCCTTCTTCAAATTTAATTCAAATCACCCTTCGACATCAGCAGATAGAAGTTTATTCCAAAAATCGATTATTCTCTGACAGAAAACAAATTTGCACATATCTATCCTGCAGACTTGCTAATACATATTAGTGGGGTTTGATCACGCAAGTTATCTGTCCAACACATCTAGTTAAGTTTGGAGACAACAACATTACTTGTCCGTGAATCATCGTAATTCTCATAATGGACAGGATTCTCATAATGTTTTTTATACAATGTCAATATCTATCCTGCATGCTTAATTTTCCAATTAATTTTCCAATTTAAATTTACATCTCCTTATGTGTATCATCCTAGAATGATTAAGGATGCCATCAGTATTTAGCTTAATGAAACCCATTTAAAACCTTAAGTCAATCGGGCCTTCTCATAGTTGGCTAATTTCCAGATTGTTCAATTCACAACTAAAGTAGGCGCCTCCGTAGCCAGGTGGGAAGGAGCAGCAGTGCGTAGCACACGCTTCTTGATTAGACCGGGGTTCGAGCCCGTCACCACCAAATACGAAGGATGCGGAAAGGTCACGAAATGACCACCGCATATCCCGGAGCAATATGGCCTTAGTTGCTAATGCTCCTAAAAAAAAAAAAAAATCAAATAAATATAACAACTAAAGTCGTTCTTGTAAGAAAATGTGTTGTGATAGACTAATCTTGTTGCTCTTCTTTGTATTCATTCCAATAGATCTGCATCTTTCCAAAAATGAGGTCTCCCAATTTGTTATGTAATATGTACTCACAGAATGGCCAAACCATTGTCTTATACAACACAATAATCACAATCTCTCTCTCTCTCTCTCTCTCTCTCCCCCTACCAGCAAAATTCTCATATCATCAGAACCCTACCCTATGAACTGTCGTAACAGCCTGCCTGTCTGCACTGCTAAAAGGACTTTGTGTCAGACTGTTCAATTACATCTAGGTCTTTTTCATTCACCACCACCACCACTGCACATGAAAGGCATAACCTCATTCTGTTTGTTTGTTTTGTTTTTAGGAGCATTAGCAACTAAGGCCATATTGCTCCGGGAATATGCGGTGGTCATTCCCTGACTTTTCCGCATCCTCCGTATTTGGTGGTGACAGGCTTGAACCCCGATCTAATCAAGAAGCGTATGCTACGCACTGCTTCTCCTTCCCACCTGGCTACGGAGGCGCCCTCATTCTGTATGTGGCATTCAGCAAACAAAGTTTGCTACATAGTGCATCAATCTTATATTGTGGAGGCATTCTGCCACGAGTTCCTTTGGTATTGCAGTACTCTAAATAAAATGCACTGCTCCAGTGCCTCCACAACATGAGACTGTTGAACTAACTAGAAAACTCAGTTTGTTCAACACTACATACAGAACGAGGCTATGCCGTTTATAATGACATTAAATGGCCCTCATAGTATAAAGCTTCTGCCATAAATCTGACTTCACCACCTGGAGTGTGGTATCACCCATTAGTATGTTATTCTAGGATTACTGCTACCCAAGTGGAGTATCTTGCTATGTTAAACCTCAACTGCTATTGCTCAGCTTTCAATTTTCTTTAGGTCTCTAGTTACAGTAGCATAACCTGGTTCCTGTCATCCTTTTAACCAGCCTGCCATCCTTTAATAACATCCATAAACTTCAGCATGAAACTTAATGCCTTCATCAATATTAATAAATAATGAAGGCAGCCAAGCATAAGGCCCTAAGGGATTCTACTAATAACTCATGAACAGCAGTGGCCAGTAATAAACAGCCTCCAGCAATTCAACTCCCTTTTTCTGTAACAGTAAACAGCTTCTTGTGCCCCATGCTCCAATTCATTCACTCAGATCTATGTATATGATATCAAAATTTTGTTGCATCTGGTTCCTTTATGACATTATAATAGTTGATCAGAATGATCACACAAGAGCACCCTTAACAATTTCGTGCTGCACTTTCAGTGGAACTACAGCAGAGAATTGTTAAAAGTAAGTCTTATGAAACTACAGCACAAGACTCCTGGGGGTGAATTCTGCTAACCCCCCCCCCAGGAAGTTTCTTTGTGTGTGTGTGAATGCAGATGCAAAATATTTATTCAGCTTGTCGGCAACAGAACCGAATTAACAGTTATGCTACTCACACGTAATGGACCAATGTGGTTCAACCATTTCCTTCCAATGTTAACATAAGTAAAAATAAAATTTTTTGCTACTTTCTTTTGTATTTTTATCCAAAGACTACTTGTAATCTGCCTTAGCTTGCCAAACACCGTCAGAAACCTACAGTATGTATAACCTAATCTTCAATCAAGTGATAATTTTGAATCATCTGATCCATTTTTCTTCCTTGCCACTGGTCACATCAATCATATGAGAACCATTTAGGTCTAAACAATGAACAGTATCTCTTAGTTCGTATTAAAAGATTAGTAGCTTCCACAATTATTTCCCTGAACACTTAACATTAGAATTTGCAGTTGTTAACAAAACATTGGTAACACTGAAAAGAATTTAAAATCTACACAAGACTTATAGCTGACTTTGCAAGAGCAAAATTCCTTCCTTTTACACTTGACAATAGTTATACCTATAAATAAATCTAACATAATAATGCTATAATTACTGCCAGAAATTATGCTATAATTACTAACAGTTCCTTTACCTGAAGATGCATGAAGGGTCACTGTTGATAACCAGATCAAAAGTATGGCTTTATCTTGTTGCCTGTCAGATACAGGTGTACGAAGCACTCATCCATTATATCCAGGAATGTTCTGCCACTGTGGGGTAGCTCAATTCAAAAATTTCAGTCTACATGTGGAAAGTTAAAATCCCCAATAATAAGACATTCTAATTTACCAGGTCTAAACTGTAGTCACTCTTCATCACACTCACCAGTCATTTGGCCTATAACACGCTCCTACCTTGCCTTAGATATTCTATGTGCAGTGTCTTAATTGTGTGCTGTTTAACTAAAAGCATGCCTTCCCCCCCTCCTCTCCTGTTTTCTTTCCATACACATGGTACTCAGCATATTCAAGTTCAGCAAGTGTATCTTTTAATAGTTGCATCCCCTATGTATAACTAGCACCATGCTTCTGATTTCCCTATAATATCAGTATAATAGTATTTTGTGAATTTACCAGTACTTCAAATTTGCCAAATTTATTTACAATGCTCCAAGCAGGAATGTACAATGATATGTGTACCCATTTTTATTCTTAGTAGCCCTAACACAGCTCATATTTGCTTGTTCCAGGAAAACCCTCAGCAGGCCCTGTAATCCCAGCCACCTTGCTTTTGAAACGGCCACATGTCTCAACAGAAACACTGCAATAATCAATTTCGCTTCTTCTCAAAGTTGGTACTAGACTACCAGCCCGCAAAATCGCAACTCAACGTCACCTCGTACCTGTTAATTTAAGAATATACTCTGGTTTACGGTTGCCACATTTTAAAATCCAAAATGGATTTAAAAGTGCGGATTTTAATCACCAGGAAGAACTACGTCCTTTTGTTCAATCCAATTCTGCTCGTGATAAATTTTTTATGCTTCGCACTTGTTTAGTAACAGAGACTTCTGCAAAACATGTAATTACTTGTAATGACGGTCAGCAGAATAGGAGAAGAGGTGTATACAAAACTGAATGCAACCTGTACGCAGGTTTGGTGCTATCACACAGCGTAGTAGTAAGATATATCTTTATAGTAGTAAGATATATGTTTATAGCACCCACAGAGTAGTAAGATATATCTAACTACTCTGTGGGTATATCTTACTACTCAAAGATATATGTTACTACTCTGTGGGTGCTATAAACATATATCTTTCTTCTGTGCTATAAAGCAATGCTAAAGTTAAAACTCAAAAGTTACAAACCATCACTTACTGAATAAAAATTGCCTGTCAAGTGTACGACGTAATTTACTTACATTAGTATTAGTATTAATAATGGTGGCAAATGATGCAAGAAATCAAGCTAAAATAACATCAGCAAAAAAAAAAAATTTCAATTATCCATACCCTCCAATAGTTGCCTAGTTCTTCCTTACATTAAATCAACCTATCCACTCCCTCAAACAACAGACGGAAGTTTCTTCCAGCAATCTACCACCTGGTGGGTAAATACGAACTTCCGCACACATATCCTGCAGCCAGCCGACAGCATCTCAATTTAACCTTATGAGCCCTAATCAGTAGTCACTTTTTCGGGCCCGGAGGCAAAGAACATGTTCGGGCCCGGAGGCAAAGAACATGTTCGGGCCCCTACTTAATTAATGAAAATTGCAAAAAGTGGAGATAGCCAAAGACGTCGGGGCCGGAGGTAATTGCCTTGCCTGCCTACATGGTAGCTACGCCACTGCCCCTAATGTGAGTAATCTGAGCAAAAGGAAGAATCCATCGGCATAGAGCTTGTTCAAACCATTCAAAGTTTCAAATGCCTCAATGAGATTGCTTCTCAGGTGCCTAGTTATACGAAACGCTGCAATTTACAAACCTCAAGCCTTGCTTCGAAAAAGCGACCTATTTGTTAAAAATCACCCTTCTCTGCACCCGCTAAAGCAGCTCTACATCCTATTTGAAATAAGACCTCCAGACCTGTATGCAATATTCACGATGTGGCTGACAATTGCCTTCATCATCATCATCATCAGCCATTTTCAATCCATTGCAGGATGAAGGCCTCTCCAGCAACTTTCCAGTTCCTTCTGTTTTGAGCACTGGCCATCCATTTACTACTCAAAAACTCATGAATTTCATCTATCCATCTCCACCTTTGTCTTCCAGGTTTTCTTCTAGCTCCTCTTGGGTACCATTCTGTTATTTTCTTAGTCCATCTGTCATCATGTCTTCGAGCTATGTGTCCTGCCCAAGACCATTTTAGTTCTTTAGTTTTGATAAGAATGTCCTTTACTTGAGTTTGCTGCCTAATCCATGTGTTTCTCTTCTTATCTAACAGTCTGATTCCCAATATAATTCGTTCCATTCTTCGCTGTGTAATTCTTAGCTTCTCTTCCATTCTTTTGGTGAGTGCCCAAGTTTCACTTCCATAAGTCATGGTGGGGAGTATACATTGATTCATTATTTTACGTTTCAGACAAACTGGGATATTGCTCTTCAGTATGTGACTATATTTCCTGAATGCTATCCATCCAAAATTTATTCTTCTCTTGACTTCCAGCCATTTATCATTATTACAGCTAATAACTTGTCCCAGATAAGTATATGACTCCACCTTTTCAATTACTGCTCCTTCAATCATTATTTCCCTTTCCGTGGCATACTTGTTCATCATTACTTTTGTTTTAGCCATATTCATCTTTAGTCCAAAATCCTTACTAACTGTGCATAACTGATTAAGATTTTCCTCTAATTCTTTGGGATCGTGGCTTATGACCACAATGTCATCTGCAAATCGTAAATGGTTTAGGTACTCTCCGTTCACATTGACTCCTTTCTGCGACCAGTCTAATCTTCTGAAAGCTTCCTCAAGGGCAGCAGTAAACAGCTTCGGCGATATTGTGTCTCCTTGTGGAACTCCTTTCTCGATTTTAAATTTGCTACTGTCTTTGTCTAGTCTAATAAAGGATGTAACACTCTCATATATTTTCTTCAAAATCATAATATATGGAGTATCTATGCCTTGTCTTTCCAGTGCCCGAAACATTGCCTTATGCTGTAGGGAGTCAAATGCCTTTTCATAATCCACAAATGCCAGGCATAATGGTGTTTTATATTCATTTGCTTTCTCCATTAGCTGTGATATTACGTGAAGGTGATCCATAGTTGAGAATCCTGTCCTAAAGCCAGCTTGCTCTTTCGGTTGATTCTCATCAAGTATTCTTTCTAACCTGTTAGTAATGACCCTTGTGAACAACTTGTAGATATGGGATAACAAGCTAATTGGTCTATAATTTCCAATTTCTGATTTATCTCCTTTCTTATGCAGCAAAACTATGATTGCATTATTCCACTGCTTAGGCATCACACCTTTTCTAATGCACTTTGTGAAGAGCCTTGCCAGTTTTTGTGTTATGTCTCTTCCTCCCAATTTTAACAACTCTACAGTAACTTCATCTTCCCCCGGGGCTTTCCGATTCTTCATTTTCTTCAATGCATGTTCTACCTCATCAGGAAGAATATCGGGTATGTCGTATGTGTTGCTACTTTGCAATCCATCTTCCCCACTGCTGGTATCATTCCCTCGCTCCTTGTATAATTCTCTACAGTAGTCTTCTGCTATTTGAATTATGCCTTCTCTGCTGTTTATAAGTACACCATCGCTATTCTTCAGTTTCAGTATCATTTGTCTTTCTGTATTACTGCTCATGGCTGCTGATTTAAATCCTTTGTTTTCCCTTAATGCTTGTTCTACTTTTCTTGTGTTAAATCTTCTTATGTCCTCTCTGAGTCTCTTTTTAATGGCTTTGCATAACTCAGTATACTCAATTGCCTTATACAACTGAATAATAACTTCCTTATACCAACTAGGCTTTTCACACCAACTAAGAAATATTGCCCAAGGCTCAGATTTAAACGGAAGTCAGATGGCATCAGGAGATACTCTGGAGAGAAGAAAAATGCATGCGATGCATACACATTGTCAGACAAAAGAGAAGCCTATGGCAGATATAAACTAGTCCGTAATCAAGTAAAACCTTCCCATTTCACCCATCCGGTCACTCAAAAAGGAATGTTAGACAAGAGAAGACAGATTATGAAAAATTAGCATTAGCATTAGTTGAGGCATATGATGCAAGAAAGCAAGTTTATACAGCATCAGCCAAAGTTAAAAAAAAAAAAAAAAAACCTTCCCATTTCACCCTCCGGTCACTCAAAATTTTTGTCTAGTTCAGCCTTAAATTTTTTAAGCTATCAACTTCCACAACAACAGATGAAAGTCTGTTCCAGCAATCAACAACCCGCTGGCGAAAGGCAAATTTCCGCACAACTATTCTACAATTGTCTTTCCTCAATTTGAATCTATGCCCACTCAGGTTCTTAATCTGAGCAAGTGGAAGTACTCCAACAGCACTGAGGCTCCTCATGCTATTCAAGGCCTTGTTTACCTCAATCTGATCACCTCGCGGGTGCCTAGTCTCCAGCTGCCGCAACTTGCAGGATTTAAGCCTGTCCTGGCAAGAGAACCCCTTTGTTCCTCTCACAAACCTTGTTGTGCTTCTCTGTACTCGTTCTAGCAACTCTACATCCTTCTTAAAATGAAGCCTCCAGACCTGTACGCAGTACTCAAGGTGTGGTCTGACCATTGCATTATACAAAGGAATAATCACTTCCTTTTCTCTGCTAGCAAACTTATTATATATCATTGACAAAACTCCATGACCTGCTCTGCTAGCCCGTCTGCACTGCTCAGAAAAATTCATAATCGGCTGCACAATTACTCCCCCCACCCGGTCTTTTTCATTCTTAAACTCCCTGAGTGTAATACTAGAGAGTTGGTAAGCTTCTCTTGGGGTACTGCTACTCATACGCAGTACTTTTCATTTCTGAATATTAAACTTCAGTTGCCACTTCTCAGCCCATCTTCCTAACTTTTCTATATCCTGTTGCAATAGCATACTGTCTTTACTATCATTAATAACCTTGCGAAATTTTGTATCATCTGCAAACTTGAACATTAAGCCTGAAAATTCAGGCTTAATGTTCAAGTTAATGTACCAGCAAAAATTCAGGTTAATTTCTGTCAAGTCAAGTTAATGTACCAGCAAAAATTCAGCAGTTTCCTAGAAGATAGTTTGTAAACGGGTTAAAACTACCACAGTTTGACTCAAACATTGAAAATTTGCTGATTATCGATGATTTAATTTATCAGGGTAAAGACAATACAGAAGTAGCCGAAATTTTTATAAAAGGGTCATATCACAGGAGTTTAAAAAGTGTGATTCTGCTAATACAAAATTTATTTTGTCAGGGTACTCCGTTTAGAACTATCAGTCTTAACGCACACTATCTGATAGTTTTTAAAAACCCACGTGGCTCTCGGCAATTTTCTCATCTTGCCACACAAGTTTTTCCTGGACGGTCAGGTGTACCGATAGACATTTATAAAGAAAAAACAAGTCAAGCACATTCTTATTTGCTCCTAGATTTTAAACAGGACACACCTGAGGTGCTCTGTCTGGGAAGTAATATTTTGCCAGAAGAGGCCCCCCCACCTTGTTTATGTACCCATATGGCTTCTAGACTCCGACAGTACAAAAATCTCATCAAGTTTCTTTCTGAAGCCACTCCAAAACAAGCCACAGCTGTCTGAAAACACACTACGCCAGCACAAATCACATCTTTTTGTGAAATTTGTAAAAATCTCCTTTGTGGCAATGTCCCTCTAAGTAGCAAACAGCATTAACAGCTCTCCAAGAAAAAGAAAATCATGAGATTATTAGGAAATAAACAGGTGCCATTCATACAAAGGCGAAAACTTATTCACCAGCACAGCGGTGCTTTGTTTCCCCTACTTGGTAGTATAATAGTAACATTGCTCACATCCCTCATAAGGAAATGAATCAGTTGTATAAAAAATTCACACTGCTAAACACCACAGAGCAGAAAGAAATTGAAAGTTTGGATGACAAAATGTCATCTGTTCTTCAAAGGAAAGATTTGGATATTGAAAGTAAAGTCAGAGAATATTTAACCACTTTACAGACTTATTTAGGTCTAAAAAGACAGCTTGCACCATCAGTACACATGGAAGAAATGCCACCACGCCCACCTGTTGAAGATGTTCCTGGGAAGAAAAGAAAGAAATCATCTTTTTTCCTATCCTTCCCAAGGTGTTTGAGAACAAGAAAGTTGAATTGAGTTCGAATGTAAGTAAAAACATCTTTTTTTATTTAAAATTATTTTTATTTAGAAATAAATGTTCTATTATGTCAACAGTTACAATAACACCATTCATCCACAAATTCGGAGAATAACACACATTAACAATCTGGTGCATGGTTAAACCGCGACACCTGTGTGTAAGGAAATAAGTACAGTGTAAACCACAGGCTATAGTTACAGTAGCATTATGTGTCCATTTTTTACATTGTTTAGTTAAAATTTTCAGAAGTCCTTTTTTGGCTTGCCACCATAGCTGTCAAAGTATTTGCCACGTTGTTCCTGTAGAAATAAGGCAACTCAGTGCTGCCCAGGTAGATTAGCATTAGCATTAGTAGAGGCATATGATGCAAGAAAGCAAGCTTATTCAGCATCAGCCAAAAAAAAAAAAAAAAAAAAAAAAAACCAACCACTACTCCCATTTCACCCCTCCGTTCGTTCGAAATACCTGTCCAGCTGAGCCTTAAATTTGTTTAGGCTATCAACTTCAACAACAAGCGATGGGAGTCTATTCCACAAACCAACTGCCCGCTGGCTAAAGGCAAATTTCCGCACATCTATCCGACATCCGTCCTTCCTCAATTTAAATTTATGCCCTCTCAGGTGATTATTCTGAGCAAGAGGAAGAATCCCATCGGCATTGAGCATGCTCAAGCCATTCAAAGCCTTATACACCTCTATCAGATCACCTCGCCGATGCCTAGTCTCTGTAATTTGCAAAACTTAAGCCTTTCTTCGTAAGAGCAACCCTTTGTTCCATTCACTAATCTTGTTGCCCTTCTCTGTACTCGTTCCAGCAGCTCTACATCCTTCTTGAAATGAGGCTTCCAGACCTGTATACAGTACTCAAGGTGTGGCCTGACCAATGCCTTATACAAGGGAATAATCACATCCCTGTCCCTGCTAGAAAAATTCCTGTATATCATTGACAAGACACCATGAGCTACTCTTGCAGCTCGTCTGCACTGTCAGAGAACTTCATATCTGCCTGCACAATTACCCCCAGGTCCTTTTCATTCTCTACCACTGTCAGCGTAGTACCACAGAGTTGATACGTTGATCTGGGGTTACTGTTTCCCATATGTAGTACTTTACATTTGTCAATGTTAAACTTCATTTGCCACCTCTCAGCCCATCTGCTCAACCTTTCCAGATCCTGTTGCAGCAGCATAGTATCAGTAGTGTCCTTAACAACCCTGCCAACCTTGGTATCGTCTGCAAACTTGGACATTAAGCCTGATACACCAATATCAACATCAATATCATTTATAAATACAGAAAACAACAATGGACCCAACACTGAACCCTGAGGAACTCCACTAATAACATTAGTCCACGTTGAGCAGTGTCCATTGATTACCACTCTCTGTCTTCTGCCACTCAATCATCCCTTTATCCATAGCAGCAATTTGCCTCCAATGCCACACTCTTCCAATTTGTGCAGCAGTCTTCCATGCGCAACAGTATCAAAAGCCTTTCTAAGATCCAAATATATAATATCAAAGTTATTCCCTGCATCCAGTTCTTTTGTGACTACATCATAGTATCCAATCAAATTGGTCAGACAAGACCTGCCTTAACAAAACCATGCTGTGTCTGAGCTATAACTAAATTCTTGTCCAGATGATCCTGCAGTGCTTCTTTAACCAGTGTCTCCATTAATTTTCCTGGAACCGAAGTTAAACTAACAGGTCTATAATTACTGTGTCAGCCTTTGATCCTCCTTTGTGAATTGGGGTTACATTTGCACATCTCCAGTCCATGGGTACCTCCCCTGAGTCCAAAGAAGCTCTCATAATTATGGCTAGGGGTTTGCTTACTTCCTTTGCTGCCTCCTTTAATATAACTGGATAGATCCCATCCACCCCGGGTGCCTTTTTTATGTTTCTCCTCAACAATCTCTCCTCCACTTTCCTCTCAGTTATTAGAAAATCATCTAGCTCACTGCCAATGTTTACTTCACCTACCACATTCCCCTTCCTGAATAACTCCTCATGTGTGAATATAGATGCAAAATACTCGTTTAGATTGTTAGCCACTTGAGCTGGATCCTCAACTGTTGAACCATCAACATCCAGTGGACCAATCTGATTCATCCCTTTCCTTCTTGAGTTTAAATAGGTAAAGAACTCTTTTCTGTTTTTCTTTGCATCCTTTGCCAAGGATTTCTCATAATCTGCCTTTGCCTGCCTAATCTCCTTTGTGACTTGGTTACAGACAAACTTATATCTATCATAGGCTTCCATGTCACCCATTAATTTGTATGTATCCCATGCATTTTTCTTCTCTGCCATATGTCTCATTAGTTCATCTGACAACCATTTAGGCCTGAACCTTGAACAATATTTCTTGGTTGGTATGTAAAGCCTGGTAGCTTCCAAGATTAGTTCCTTGAATGCTTCCCATTTTGAATTTGCTGCTGGTAACATCATCAGTTGGTCCCACTGTATAGAATTTAAATAATGTCTCAGACCATCATAGTCGCCTTTACGAAAGCAAAAACCCTTCCCTTTACCTCTGATGGTAGTTACCTCCTTGAGTAAATCCCACTTCAGCACATTGTGATCACTGCCACCCAGTGGTTCCTTTATCTGCAGATTCCTAATGCATGAAGAATCACTACTGATAATCAGATCAAGAGTATTACTCTCTCTAGTTGCCTCCCGAACATGCTGGTGTAGAAAACTATCATCCAATAAATCCACAAAAGCCTTGCTAGTGTGTGAGTGACCAACCCACAAATTCCAGTCAATATCTGGGAAATTAAAATCCCCCATTATAAGACTCTCTGATTTACTGGCCCATTCTATTTCCCTGTACAGTATCTTATTATACTCATCAGAGTCATTAGGCCTATAGCACACTCCTACTCTCAATTTTGATTTACCTATGCTTATGTCATACCAAACTGACTCGATACTGCCCTGTCCAAAGATGTGAGGGATCTGTATTGACTACAAGGAGACACAGTTTTGGTAGAATCCGTGTAGGTAGTTCATCCCGTGCACACACTCCCAATGGAAATTTCTGGGTGTAGACATCCATCTGGAAAATCTGTTCAGTGTTCATAATCCAGAAGTACCGAGCGATCTCTGGTGATCGAAAGGATGTTTTAAAACTCTGCGAACAACACCACTGTAACGTTCTAGGGTAGATGAGCTGAAAATTTCAGTTATATACGTACACTTCCTCGTCGACGTGTTCGCCTATGGCATTATGGTCAGGAGAGAGGTCAAATCCAAACAACACATTACCTTCTAGGTATTCTTTAGAGGAAATATCATTTCCCACATCACGTGTCCACTTGTTCAGTGATGTGAAAAGAGAGAGGTATGATCTGGTGTAATGACACTCTTTATAATTAGGTGTCAGAGGTTGACGGATGCTGAATACCATCAGCTGTCACTACCAGATAACATAAATTGAAGTGAGCAAATTTTAATGGATTGCGACTGTATGAACCATTGAATGCTTCACTTGCAACTAGATCTATAACTAATCGAGAAGGAATGTCACCCAGATTGATTTCGTCCCTTGTAGAATCACTCCTAGCTTTAGGAATCGAGTAATAGCTGACTTGCACCCTGTTTATGGGGTAGTGAATAGGATTTTTTTCAAGCACAGTCAAGTGGGCTAACAGAACTTTAGGATTTAATCTTACTTTGGGCACAAAGACTCTCCTGAATATGAACTACGCATTTCATGTCTGTGATGATGGCCAATAAACAGAATTCTGGGTTACTTCGCACTAGACGAATAGGTAGTGACACATTATTAACGATATATCTTGCCTGGTGACACAAATCCAGATGTAGGTGCCCTAGAAGTTCCACACAACTTACTTTTGTTATTGGTTCCTGCCGTTTACACAACTCACATTCTTCTGTCTTGGTAAACATTTCACTGACATCCGCAACTTCATCTTTCAAGTACAGTTCTGTTGTTAATTGGGTACATTTGGCACCGCGATCATAATTCTGAAGTTTTTCTAAATATGCCCTGTAGGGATAAATATCTGCTGATGCATTGATTAATTTATCTTGTAAAAACAGATCCACCTACCTGAAAAGGGAATGAAAAAAATTGTCCACCACAATCACAGATGTGACATCTATCTCTTTCCCGTCACTATGTGTAACACGAACTTTCAGATGTAAAAATGTTTTTCCAAAATCTAAATATTCTTCTGAAGTACCGGGAATAAAAAATTCGATGGGGCCACTACTATCTACTGTTCCACAGGTTTTCCTGTCGTATTGTGCGCTTGCTATAAACGTACTTGTGTATCACTCTGCTCTCAGCAAGACTACACGCTACCATGCGTTTCCAGAAGACCTGGGTTTAATATGATCGTCCAACAGTTACTTCAGAACAAAAAAAATCTAGTGTTCTAAATTTATTCTGAGAAGTAAAGAGTAAATTGCAACATCAAGATGCGTTGTGATTTTTCACCCAGAGGTAAAAAAAAAAGTAAAGTGCAGCCATTATCAACCCACTGCAGGATGGAAGCCTCCTCAACAATTCATGTTAAGGGAAATGGACCATAATCTGCCACGCTGGTCCAGTGCGGGTTGGCAGATCGACCGTACTCAGCAGTCAGGGGCTTGAACCCCGGTCTACTCAAAGAGCGTGTGCTATTGCACTCCCGCTCCTGCCCACTCGGCTACGGAGGCCGTCACCCAGAGGTACCTCTTATATAAGAGGGCCCCCGGAGCGACCGCCATTAATGGTTCTTTAAATAAGTTTATTCAGTGAATTATGTGCAGTTAGGAAGAATGGTCAAGAGACAAAATAGTAAACAAACAAAACAAGGTTTATTAATATACTAAATTGTACAGCACAGCATTAAAAAGAATATAGGATTTGTGTCACTTATATGAGGTAAGTTAGAAACAACTATATAGCAGGTTGAAACATTACTGCTGTTGGTATAGCTGGAAATTGTGTTCCACATGTCACCTTTTTGCTTGTTACTCTTACAGGTATCAAAATGATTGGTGTTTGTCAGAACATATAGCTGTTCAAATGCTAGAACAGGAAAATATATTTACTTAATAGTGTAAATAGTATTTTGACAACTAGATTAATAAGTCGCATTATCTATTAAAACTGAGTACTAGGAGGTTGCTACAACAATGGTTTGGGTATATTTATGAGGAAAGATGTCTTGTAGCTGCTTCAAAACGTGTGTAGGTTCGACTTTGGGGCAATTTAGAATAGTTTGCCATTAAGCAACAAGGGTTGACTTACCCAAAAAACTCTGCACATTCTCGGGGAGGGGGGGGAGAAAAAGAAGTTCTGGTCCAGACGGTGGCTCTTTTCACATCTTTTCTTAGAGATTATTCTCCTTCTTTGCTCACACATTATCAAAAATCGGCGAAAAACTCCCACTGCTCACTCAAAGTTAACACAACTTGCTTTCCCCTTTCAAATTATATATATCTCTGCGTCCCCCTATCTGAATTTCCCATGACCTGTTATGATCACGGGTCAATAATGTGGGGACAAGCATTACACTTGTGACGGCCAACTCGTGGGATTTGACACTCTTAAAATGATATGTTATATTAATGTGGTTATAGAGTTCTGATTACGCAAGACGTGCTGTGTCTTATTCTGCTAATTAGCATTAGCATTAGCATTAGCATTAGCATTAGTAGAGGCATTTGATGCAAGAAAGCAAGCTTATGCAGCATCAGCCAAAAAAAAAAAAAAAAAAAAAAAAAGTAACATAAATAAATACAAATAACCACTTCCACTTCACCCCTCTGTTCGTTCGAAATACCTGTCCAGCTGAGCCTTAAACTTATTTAGGCTATCAACTTCCACGACAAGGGATGGAAGTCTGTTCCACCCACCAACCACCCGCTGGCTAAAGGCAAATTTCCGCACATCTATCCTACATCTGTCTTTCCTCAATTTGAATTTATGCCCTCTCAGGTGATTTTTCTGAGCTAGAGGAAGAATCCCATCAGCATTGAGCATGCTCAAACCATTCAAGGCTTTGTACACCTCTATCAGATCACCCCGCTGGTGCCTAGTTTCCAGACATTGTAATTTGCAAAACTTAAGCCTTTCTTCGTAAGAGAACCCCTTTGTCCCATTCACCAATCTAGTTGCCCTTCTCTGTACTCGTTCCAGCAGCTCTACATCCTTCCTGAAATGAGGCCTCCAGGCCTGTATACAGTACTCTAGGTGTGGCCTGACCATTGCCTTATACAAGGGAATAATCACCTCCTTATCCCTGCTAGAAAAATTCCTATATATCATTGACAATACACCATGAGCTACTCTTGCAGCTCGTCTGCACTGCTCAGAGAACTTCATATCTGCCTGCACCACCACCCCCAGGTCCCTTTCATTCTCTACCACTGTCAGTGTAGTACCACAGAGTTGATACGTTGCTCTGGGGTTGCTGTTTCCCATATGTAGTACTTTACATTTGTCAATGTTAAACTTCATTTGCCACCTCGAAGCCCATCTGCTCAACCTTTCCAAATCCTGTTGCAGCAGCATAGTGTCAGTAGTGTCCTTGACAACCCTGCCAACCTTCGTATCGTCTGCAAACTTGGACATTAAGCCTGATATACCATCATCAATATCATTTATAAATACAGAAAACAATAAAGGCCCCAATACTGAACCCTGAGGGACCCCACTAATAACATTAGTCCACGATGAGCAGTGTCCATTGATTACCACTCTCTGTCTTCTCCCCCTCAACCACCCCTTTATCCATAGCAGCAACTTGCCTCCAATGCCACACTGCTCCAATTTGTGCAGCAGTCTTCCATGTGCAACAGTATCAAAAGCCTTTCTAAGATCCAAGTATATAATATCAAAGTTATTCCCTGCATCCAGTTCTTTTGTGACTGCATCATAGTATCCAATCAAATTGGTCAGGCAAGACTTCCCCTTAACAAAACCATGCTGTGTCCTAGCTATAACTGAAGTCTTGTCTAGATGATCCTGCAGTGCTTCTTTCACCAGTGCCTCCATTAATTTTCCGGGAACAGAAGTTAAACTCACAGGTCTATAATTACTTGTGTCAGCCTTTGATCCCCCTTTGTGAATTGGGGTCACATTTGCACATCTCCAGTCAATGGGTACCTCCCCTGAGTCCAAGGAAGCTCTCATAATTATGGCTAAGGGTTTGCTTACCTCCTTTGCTGCCTCCTTTAATATAACTGGATAGATCCCATCCACCCCAGGTGCCTTTCTTGTGTTTATCTTCAACAATTTCTCCTCCACTTTGCTCTCAGTTATTACAAGATTCTCTAGCTTACTGCTAGAGTTGAATACACCTCTGGCATTCCCCTCGCTGAATAACTCCTCATGTGTGAATGTCGATGCAAAATATTCATTTTGTTTGTTAGCTACCCGAGCAGGGTCATCAACAGTTGACCCATCGATCTCAAGTGGACCAATCTGATTCATCCCCTTCCTTCTAGAGTTTACATAAGTAAAGAACTCTTTGCTGTTTTTCTTTGCATCCCTTGCCAAGGATCTCTCGTAATCTGCCTTCGCCTGCCTAACCTCCTTTGTAACTTGGTTACAGATCAACTTGTATCTATCATAGGCGTCCGTGTCACGTGTTAATTTGTATGTATCCCATGCATTTTTCTTCTCTGCCATATGCCTCATTAGTTCATCTGACAACCATTTAGGCCTAAACCTTGAACAATATTTCTTAGTTGGTATGTAAAGCCTAGTAGCTTCCACGATAAGTTCTTTGAATGCTTCCCATTTTGAATTTGCTGTTGGCAATATCATCAGTTGATCCCACTGTATAGAATTTAAATACTGTCTCAGTCCATTGTAGTCGCCTTTACGAAAGCAATACCCCTTCCCTTTACCCCTAATGGTAGTTACCTCTTTGAGTAACTCCCACTTCAGCACACTGTGATCACTGCCACCAAGTGGTTCATTTATCTGCAGATTCTTAATGCATGAAGAATCACTACTGATAATCAGATCAAGAGTATTACTCCCTCTAGTTGCCTCCCGGACATGCTGATGTAGAAAACAATCATCCAATAAATCCACAAAAGCCTTGCTACTGTGTGAGTGACCAGCCCCCAAATTCCAGTCAATATCTGGGAAATTAAAATCCCCCATTATAAGACTCTCTGATTTACTGGCCCACTCTATTTCTCCGAACAGTTTCTTATTATACTCATCAGAGTCATTAGGCCTATAGCACACTCCTACTCTCAATTTTGATCTCCCAATGCTTATGTCACACCAAACTGACTCAACACTGCACTGTCCAGCGATGTCGACTGGCTTCACTTCCTTGGATTTTATGTGTTTTTTAACTAATAGCATAACCCCTCCTCCCTTCCTATCCTGTCTATCCTTTCTGTAGACATTGTACTCCCCAAATTCCAGTTCTGCATTTCTTATATCTGTGTGACACCACGTCTCTGAAATCCCCACAATATCTGCCTTTGATGTTTTGAGCAATACCTCAAATTCATCAAATTTATTTACTAAACTCCTAGCATTGGTGTACACACAAGTATACATGCACCTGTTCTTTTTCTTAGCTACCCTAACACAACCCATGTGTTTACTTGTACCCCAATGATTCCCAGCAGTCTCTGAAATATCCTGCATCTTATTTTCCAGGCTGCGGCTCATTCCAATAGAAGCAGTGCAAGAATCACTTTCACCTCTGCCAGTGGCTACTGTTAATCTATTAGTCCTTGTATCCCCCCAATCTAGCAGTTTTCCGACCCACCTAACATTGCCTCGATAGCATCAGCAAACATTCTTGCACCCTTTCTATTTAAGTGTATCCCATCCCTGTAGAAGCAGTCTCTCCTGTTAACAAGTACAGACCAGGCTGAAAAAAATTCTACCCCTTGAGCCCTGCACAATCTTTCCAGGGCCGAATTGATTGACAGGGCTCTCATCATATACTCCCTCCTATCGTGTCTGGGCAGAATTGCAGACACTTTCAATTTCAACCCTAATTCACGGCTTTTTTTCATCAGTGACCTGTACTTGTCAAGTAATTCCGCCGGTCTCCTACTCTTAATGTCATTAGTGCCAACGTGTACAACTATATCACCTTTTGTGCCCTTAAAAGATGATATCCGCTCTACAACGTCATCAACTTTTGCCCCTGGCAGACATACCCTGGTCCTATTCCACCTATCACTAGGAAGGGAGGAGGGGTTATGCTATTAGTTAAAAAATTCTACTCTTATAACAATAGTCGCCTTCTGCCTACACCGTACTTGGGACCTTACGTGTTCAATGCTCTTGTCCGTTACACAGGAGAACAGCGTGACGTCATCGACTATCTAGATGCCCGCGGTAGTGTAGTATTACGGCGGCCGCATCCCCTGGGGCGATCGAAAACGAAAGTAAAACGTCGAAGTGACGCTATTTCTTTTAGTTGTACAGGTAGTGGCAAAAGTATAGTGCACTATGAGGAATGAATGCTTCTTATGGGCAAGCTAAAGGGCTAGAAATGAAAATATTTTTCATACTACACTGCCTAGTGGTTGATGTTATTGTTGTTATTTGGTGTTTTATGAGCATTAGCAACTAAGGCCATATTGCTCCGGGATATGCGGTGGTCATTCCCTGACCTTTACGCATCTTCCGTATTTGGTGGTGACGGGCTCGAACCCCGGTCTAATCAAGAAGCGTGTGCTACGCACTGCTGCTCCTTCCCACCTGGCTACGAAGGCGCCCCCTAGTGGTTGAAAAGTCATATAAGATGAACGTTTGATAGATAGGTTAATAGCCGGTTTTTGAAATAGGTCTAGTTCTGACATCATAAGCTCCATGTTTAAAAATTATCTCTGTGCTTCCTCTTCCTTTCTGGTTCAGAACTTTGTTTGAAATGGTCTGATCGACTTCTGATGCTCTGTTTATAAAGGATCATTTGAGGGGCACCCCCTCCAAAACATCGCCAATCACGTTTTGACCTGCTTTTAAAACATGCTTACCCACAAAACGGGCTGTGGGTTTAAAAAGTGGTGTTAGAAAAGAGAATGCTGAATGAAAAATGCGTACAAATCCGTACCCCATGCTGCAAAGGTTGTCTGGTAAATGCATTACAACCTCCTGCTTGCACCATGTAGTAACCAATGTATTCACTCATCCTTGCAAATATGCAGCTTCACTAAAGTCTTCTCACTTCTGAACTCTAGAAACTGTCCACTATCTGTACAAATACTGATGGATACGGTGTCTCAAAAGGGGGTAATAGTCTGGGTTTTCGTATGTGAATGTGTTCTGTTCAATACAGGGAACAACATCTAACAGTGACACATGTATCGCCTACTATCTGGTCCTGAATCAGGTTGGAATAAACAAAATAATCTGAGACACCTCGTTTTATATATGCAGGGTACTTCCAGCTGACAACTCCACTCAATTTAATGCCAATCTGGTGAAAGTCGAGCATAAGACCTAAAGATGGGGAATCTGGTGGAAACACTAATGAAAAGTTTTCTGGTATATGTAAAGTCAGGGTATTGTCTGAATTAACATTTCCACTTAAACTTGGGCAGGCACTCAACATTGCATCAAGAATACTAGAGATGGATTTATAACTTCCATGTGAAAACACACACATCTGGTAACTGCCACCAGTAACAAGAGTAAAAACAACATCTCTTGCACTTGGGGCAAAAGAAATTTGACCTTTGATAGGTAATACACTCTCACCTACAGATGTATCTGTAAATACATGGCAGTCTTTTCCCCGTACACCTGCTTTTGAAGTCCAAATAATTTTACTAGTTTCTCAGGCAATTGTATTTTGCCTTCTCCATGCACATTCACTGAAAATTGATATTTTGCAGCAGTCTTTGTGTGCACTGTAAATGAAACAAGGGGATGAACACCGTTAAACTCATCTAAAAGATGTTGATAATCTTTATACTTTAAAGAAAGCACATGTGAAATTTGTTCAGAGTCATAATCATCACGAAGTACATGAAATCCATCATATTCTTTTGTGATATTGTTCCACACTCCTGGCGTATGGATTTCAGAAAGTGCCACCTCCCACTCAGATTAATTTCACCGGGGTAATTGAACTTTGAAACGTGATTGGGTGTTATCAGGATACAAGTCCATACTTGAATTACTTGGTATGGTTAGGTAAAACATCTTTGCTTCGTACCCAAGAATTGTAGGATGCAGGGGATTCAAGCCACTTCACAAGTAACTGTCTCTGGCCACGCACTGTATGCTTCCCAAGTACTTTTTCAATGAGATACACGTTTTCGGGTACCTAGTTATCAAAACTGACTCTCTGCAGCTGATGCTCATAAAATGTACCTTCTATCACCTCACCATCTCTCCCTTTAACCTTATATGCCACAGGGTGCCTTTTGATTACCTGAGCTATGAAAAACTCCTCCTCAGACCAATTCGCTCTGAATGCTTTTCTAAAATTATGGCTATCATCATCATGGTCACACCAACTTTAAACTTGGGTTCTGAAATATCTTTTGGAAGGATTCTATACAATTTAGCATACAGAGTTTCTTCATTATGCATGGTGACATCTGCAGGGGCCATACCGATAGATCTGTGTGCAGTTTCATTATAAGTTTTCACTAATTTTTGTAGCACATGAATATATTTATCATTTAACCCATTTATAATTTTTTTCCTTTTAATATTCGAATAAATCTTTCTGCCAGAGCAGCTTTCTTTTCACTTCTAGTAGTGTAAAAGTGGATATTTTTAGATTTGAATAATGCACGCAATTGTTTATTAGTAAATTCCTTTCCTTGGTCACTATTAATATTAAATGGCACTTCTTTAAAAATAGATTTGAAAGCTTTAACTACTTCTTGTGAATGTTTAGATTTTAATGATCTTACCCAACCATATCGTGAAAAGCAATCAATACACACAATAAGAAAATGAACACCATTATTTGCTTTAGCAAGACTTGACATGTCTGCTAAATCACATTGAAATCTATGGTGAAGACCTGGAACTTTCATCTGGTTACAAGGAAAAATTTCTTCACTGCTGTCTGTGTCTCACATATGTGGGTTGTCCTGATAACCATTCTTTCACAGTATATTGGGGTGATTTTGTATGTTTTTGTAAAGCCTTAACACTAGAAAAGCTTCCCACCACAGCAGGATTATAATAATCTTCTAACATGTTCTCTTTCTTGTATGTAAAACAACACTAACCCTGGAACAGAAGATACTTACCATTATAGTACTTTTCATACTTTTTGTAATGGGAGAATTGTGGACTGTCCTTGAAAAGAGAGCTGTGTCAAGATTTTATCAGAATAATGACACCTTTGTAAATAATTTTAACAGTGTTCAATAAAAGACCTCATTCATTATAATTCTGTGGCTTCAATAAAAATTATATTGAAAATCAATTTCAGCTGAAAAAATACCATTGGTTAAAAATATTGCTCATAGTAGTAGTGGCACGTGATGGAAGAAAGCAAGTGTTATGCAGCATTAGCCAAAAAAAAACAAAAAAAAAAAAAAAAAAACCACACCATTCCCTCCAAATGCCTGTCCAGTTCCTCCTTAAATTTATTTAACCTATCAACTTCCACAACGACAGATGGAAGTTTGTTCCAGCAATTAACCACCTGCTGGCTAAAGGCAAATTTCTGCACATCTATTCTACATCTGTCTTTTCTTAATTTGTCATGAATACTTTAAATATATTCAAATAATACAATTGATTTGTTCTTGAATACTTTAAAATAAAAACAACAATTCAAAATAGCACTAATTATTGGCTAAAAATAACATTAATTTAAAAAATATTAACATATTGTTTAAAATAGTCTCATTAAAAAATTGGGGTCAAACACCACTAAAATTCTTTTTAAAATATACATGTGCAGCCCTCCAGGAGCAAAATTTAAAATAAAATAAAAGAATAACGAAATTCGGTGAGAGCAAAGGATCATGGGTGATGCGGCGCAAAGCATCATGGGAAGTCAAAAACAGCAGTCGTGAGGAGATTGCGCAAAGGATCATGGGAAGGATTCACGTGATTTGGAACTGGCGCCGCCTAGCGGCGACAATTCCAAATGAAATCGATTCAAAGTGTTTCGGTGGTAGCGCCACCTAACGGCGGTCACCCAAACTAAAATCGGTTCACCGTGTTTCGAAGGAAGGACCCTCTGGCGGAGGAGAGGCAGACTGCCCCCTGGTCAGTTTGGTGGGCCATCTAGCGGAGGGTGGAGACCACCCCCTGGTCAGTTTGGTTCAAAGTGCCATCACTACTGATATGCTTTAATTAGTTTCAGTATTGAAAATGATCGTTTGCCGCTTGCTACTGAAATTGGAAGTGTCAAAAATATTCAAAGAGGAATTGTTAAATTAATAAAGACACTTTCTAAATCATTTACTTATATATATTGCAATATTTTCAGTGGATCTAACCTTTCACTATCCTGTATGATGTCCTTTACAATTTGTATTTCATGATATAATTCGGTGGCACAAATATCCTTTTCTTCGCTATCAGTCAGTGCAACTTATAAATATTACAGTGTTTTCTTAAAGTGTCCCCGCCCATATTTGAAATATCCTTGAAACTGGATAACAACTAAAATATGTTAAAGTGACTTGTCAAGCGATCAAACCTTTCAGCCAAAGAATCAATAATAGTGTCCGCAATTGGAATAAAAAATGTAACTTTAAAGTTGTATTGCGGATCAACTGGCACTTTGCCTGAACATTCATAACAGAACAATCTTCTCTTACGATTGTGTAATGTACTGCTTTTTAACTCAGGAAAAATTTCTATATCTAATGCTAACTCTTTTGCCGATTCAAGTATAATGTTAAAATTTTCATCGATCTAAATTCTTTAGTAAAGTCGATTACATTATTTAACGCGTTTGTAGATTCACTTAAATTTGTGTCTGGATTTTGAAGCATTTTAGTCGTAGTGACTGAAATGCTTCAAAATTGATCCTGCACTAAATTTCATACCAGATTATAAGTGAACACAAAAATTCATAATCTTTAATTTTCAAAGCTAATGTTTTTGCTTCATACTTGAATATTATCATAAATTTCCACAAAAGAACCTAAAACTTCTCCAATATTATATCTAGGTGAACGAAGAGCTTCAGTCCTTGCTTCCCATCTAGTATTTGATAAAGTGCACTTTTAAAAAAACTCACAGTTTCAGTATTAACTTTAGCAGTATCAGCGATCACCAAATTTAATGTGTGTGTGTGCTGCGCAAAGGCAAAGAGTGCTAGAGGGTTAATATTCGATATGAGTCTCTGAATGCCGCTGTGTTTTCCTCGGATGTTCGCCCCGTTATCGTACCCTTGTCCCCGGAAATTTTTAATATCTACATTTAAATCTTTTAATTTATCTAAGAGGTACAGGGATAAACCTTTTCCTGTTGAATCAAAAACTTCTATAAAGTCCAAATAATGTTCTTCCACAGTAATTATATTTCTTTCATTTTTATGGACAAACCCGGCAATAATTGTTATTTGTTCAGTATGACTTATGTCAGGTGTGCAGTCTAGTATTATAGAAAAAATATTTGGCATTAGTTATCATCTGAACAACGGACCGAACAATTTGATTTGAAATTAAAGATATTAATTATTTTTGAATAATTTTACCTAAATAATGAGCAGTTTTTTTTTTTTTTTTTCGGTTCTGGATTTTGGCCAAATGATTTGCAGTAACAATATCAAATTTTCAAAATAATTCTACCAATTTTTTTATTATTATCTGTTTATTTCCATAAGGAAACCACCCCGAGACAGCAAAGTGCCAGGAAGATGTAAAAAATTACCGTTGTCTTTCTCATAAATAATGTCCGATTTGTCACGAAAAGCTAGACACTGCCCTGCAAGATATTTTATTATCTCGCTATTCTATCTAGGACAGCACGCCAATGTCTTTCTCAACTTCATATGCTTGTTCAAGTTTACAGTCTATTGTGGTATGATCTTTTAATTGTTTTTTTAAGTTCCATCCACTTTAGGAAATATTTTAAATGTGATGCACTTCCTTCATGAGTAAGAGTTTTAGATAACTTTTGCCAATTAGAATAACTATCGGAAGTTAATTTATGGTTTCTTTCATTTCAAAATATTTTGCGACAAAAACAAAAAACGCGGTTTATGGAAGTGGAATACATGACCCATTTTCTTGGCAAAATTTCATTTTTTGCTGTTTTACGGTTATAATAAACATTACTAAAACTTCGATCACGTAGATAAAAATGATTTTTAGTTTGTTTTGGTCATTGTTTTATGAGAAATTTTCGGATATTACCATTAATAATTTCAGGTCAAGTTGCCAGATCACTTGAATTAAAACTGGCTTGGAAATTGGTAGTGTCGCTTATGTTGATGGTTGTAATAAATCAATATATCGGAAGTCGTCTTTGACGGCTCCGTAGAAAGTTTTTCAGAATATGTGGAATGTTGCTTCGCTTGTTAATTTTCAACTTGCTGTTTGTTATTTTAATACGCTGTTTTAGTATCTTCAGACTTTTTGGGAAATTTAGTTAGCTGCCTTTCTATTTCTCTTTTTCAAGTTCTTTTTCTGTTTGCAGCTCCGGATAATTTTTTTTTCCGTCTCCATTATGCTCAAATTTATTCTGAAATAAAAAATCTACTGAACAGAAAATTTTGTCAGTGTGAATTAACTACACATTCATTGTGTGTTTATCAATCAACAATTCGATGATTTACAAACAATGCGTGAGGTCTGTTCCACAAAAAACGTCCAAATGTCTCTTCGAAATAGAGGTTAAGTCGGGTATAGATTCTCGCGATCGCTACACTCACAGAGTAGTATCTTACTACTCTGTGGCTACACTGAACTGCGGAAAAACGCTTCCAGCGTTGCCAACCCTTAATAACACTTCCCGCTAGCCGCATGCTCAAAATCCGCTATTCTTAACACTTAACTCGCCAACTTTTTTTAAATTTTCATTTGGGTTAAATCCTGTTAATGGGTGCCATAAAAATTTTTAAGACCCCTACATTATGGCCAGACAAAAACTTCCAAATTGAATATCAAATGCAGTTTATTCTGAGGAAGAAGTCAAAAATAACAACTACTTTTTAACGAAGTTGATGAATTTATGCAGTGGCAATATTAATCACTTGATTTCTTGGTTGGCGAAAAATCACATTTTGCAAAATACAGCTTTTTGTGAAGTTTGCAATCTTGAAATGCGGCTTACCTTACAAAAAGTAAACGTAAAACTGATATGTTTAGATGGGGTTGTAAGAAACCTTGCCGTAAAACAAAAAGTATTCGATATAAATCATTTTTTGATGATAGTAGATTATCATTATCTCAAAATCTATTATTTCTATACTTCTGGTCCCAAGGTTGGTCTCAAGATCGCATTGCTTTTGATTTAAATATCAATATAAACACTGTTATTGAAAAAATGCAAAGATCTGAGGGAGATCTGCATGATATCAATAATTGATTCAGATAGTTAGATAAGATAGAATATCTTAAATACCGCTGCGATTGGACTAAGTTCAATAGCAAAGCTTAATTATATGGTACTCACCTTAGATGATCTGCAGTGGTTACTTGAGTTGAAGGGTTGGAAGAATAATTTTGGGGTTTAAATAATTTAGAGTTTACATTGCTTAATCAGTAATGATACGGGATTAAATTAATTAAAAATTAGAAATTAAAACATGCGCAAGGAAGTAGAAGGCACGACTCCATCCTTGGTTGTCATTGAAGAATTAATTGTATCAAGAACTCTAAAATATGTGAAAACCGGTGGGCCAAAAGTCATAACAGTTGACTTTCGTTTTTTTAACGTCGTCAGTTGGCAATATTAAGCGAGGAGAGAACGCGTATTGTATTTAAAAGAATTTCTATATTCCCGTGATGCTCTTTGTGACATGTGGAAATCTTAGGTGTGTGAGATTCCAGACCGGTGAATTCTCCCTTATCACAGTAGTCTCGCCGGACAATTCCGTTGGGTGTTCGCGGGCACTGACATTACTCTGATATTTTCTTCATATAACAAACTCGGGTCATTATTCAACACATATAAATACCCGATAGGTGACATGAATAATATCATATATTTAATTAAATGCCAGCAAAATTGCAATGCCTGCTACATCGGAAGCACCACTACCAAGTTCGGTTCCACAAAAACCTCTAACTCAAGAGCTTATTACCACTACAACAGTTTCAGAACAGGGCAATCCAGAATTTTGTAACTATTACTAGTTACAAAATTCTTCAATATGAAGCCCCCGTTATAGAATGGTCCCGCTGTCACTCTAAATTAAACATCATAAATGTGAAACTACCCTCCAACCTTTCCCCGGTCTGGAGTCTCACACACCACTCTGAGGTTACTGCTTCCCATATGTAGTACTTTACATTTGTTAATGTTAAACTTGATTTTCCACCTCTCAGCCCATCTGCTCAAATTTTCTAGATCCTGTTGCAGCAGAATACTGTCTTTAGTGTCCTTAACAACCCAGCCAACCTTCGTATCGTCTGCAAACTTGAACATTAAGCCTGATATACCATCATCAGTATCATTTATAAATACAGAAAACAACACTGGACCCTGAGGGACTCCACTAATAACATTATGCCGTCCGAAGAGTAGATCCCATTGTGGGGAAAAAATTTCCACGCGAACTGCAGAAGCTGAGTTGCACATTAGGGATGGGAAAAGCTGCCAATATCATCATCAAGAGGGGTGATCCTATGGAAAGGCAAAACTCGGTGTATGAGATGTGAATCGTCAAGGCGCAGCAAAGCCTAAGTCGGATGCATTCAACTTGCTAGCAGCAGAAGACCTGGAAGTGGGAACAACCGGGGTGGGAACAATATGTTCTACTTGAAAGCGCATTGTTAGTCCGAAGTGTTGTCTGTGCAGTATCACAGTGGTATCATCACTGTCCTCCCCACACCAGGTGGACAAAGTCCGGATTCGAATCCCGTCGATGATGCAAGGAACTTTAGTGGGCTTTTCACTCTGTGGTTGAGTTAGTCGGTCTCAGGCATAGATAGGAAGGTTTTTCACCCAGAAATTAATTAATGTGAAATTAAGACGCAATTAACAGATGTTAGACACACAGTAGGGTATATGAATTTAAATATTCGGCTGGCCTAATGTAGTTTTTCTCGTTTTTTTGATTTTGGTAGTTCGAAGTGTAGATATCCAAAAACAGTTTGTCTGGAAGAGGAAAGCAGGGATTTCTGCGGGAGAAAAGTTTGTTCAAAAATTCAGGATAGAAATAAAATTGTTTTTCTTACAGATAAGGATGTGTTCCTGTCCGGATTATTTTGGAACTTTTAAGAGAATTCATGCAGGTCTGGGGAAATGGTTATATTGGAACACCCTCACTCTTCATCCTCGAAACAAATACAGTGAGCGGAATCAGAAGTGCCTATTGTCATCACGTTTAGATTAAATGTGCCAATGTAATACTGGGGAGAACTATTTCAAGAATTAATTACTAAGCTTATTTCTGGAAGGAAATGCTGGTAGGTGCACCTTTCTTGCTGTGTAGGTATCTAGCTCGCTATTTTCCCATTAGTTCTTTGTTAACTGGCCCCTCTCTTCCATTTTTCACCAGTATTACAGTTGACGCTAAATCTCAAAAATTCAGCAGTCAGTATCTGGAAAGTTAATATTTCTCATTATAAGATAATCTGATTTACTGCTCCACTCCATTTTTCTGTATTGTTGTTCATTATATTCATCCTAGTCATTAGTAGGGTTATTATTGTCATTCAGGACCCTTGTATAAGCCCTTGGTCAGGCCACTTCTTGACTGCCTAAAGGTTTGGATGCCTCAAGATCTGATGGAATGGTGCAGAGAAGATCTACAACAGTAGCGAAAGAATTTTGTAAAGTTTTCAGGTAAGAGTAACCCTTTTTGTTCTACACATTTTAGCTCTTGGAAAGTAGACACAAGCGAAGAGACCTGATTGAAGTGTTTATTGGATTAAGTAAACTAATTGTTGTTGGCAACTTCACTCTTTCTCTGAGAACAGTCAGAGGGGAGCCTAAATGCAACTCAAAAAGAATGGGTGCTGGTTGCATGTGCGAAAATTTGCATTCAGGTAGAGAATAGAAGGTCACATGTGATGGGCTTGGCACGCAGGGTCCTGAGCCAGATAACATCATTCTTCTTTTTGGTGATTCCCTCTCTCTCTCTCTCTCTCTCTCTCTCTCTCTCTCTCTCTCTCTCTCTCTCTCTCAGGGTACTCAAATTCTTTTTTTGACTGGTGCAGCATAAGCCTCAGTCTTCCCTGCACCATAGGGATAATTATAATAATAATACAATACAATACAATATTTATTTATCAAGAGAATTCGTTTACAATAAATGAACTTGTTAAGAAAAGTAAATTTCTTGACAACAAGTTGTAATTCTTCCTTTACAACAGTTTTGTACAAATTTGTTATCTTACAGAAAAGACTATGAAGTCACTACACACAGTATATTCCACACTGTAAACAGAGGTAGTAGTTTTCTACCTATCAATTCTAATCTACTGTGTCATTGAGTATCGAGAATTTTCTTATTAGGAATTTTAATTTGGAGATGGGGTATCTCCTCCTGAGCCTGAAATCAATGCTAGCCAACAAGTTATTTATTATATTCATTGTGTGCCTATCTCCAAATCTATTTAGTATCCTAGGGTGAGGCAAAGTAATTGCTTTTGGGTTCCTTAAATTTTGTTAGACATTTCTTTGCAGTTTCGACTGTTCAAAAATAGTGTTAAGATTTTTTAAGAATAGATTTAACTTCAGTTTCTGAACTGAATACAGTATTTTATGTTTCAAACAAAAATTGCCTTCTCCTGTTCAGGTTATACCAAGAGTTTGTCCCCATTAAAAGTTTCAGAATCCTATTCATTAAGTTGTTTATTGCCCTTATTTCTGTTTTATTTGCTCGTGCCCATATATTTACTAAATAATGGAGTTGGGAGTCTACTAATGCATAAAATAAGGTAACTTTTGTTCTAAGATTTAACTTATTCTTAATGTAGTAGAAAAAGTACACATAAAATCTAATTTTTTTGTACAAGTTTGTTATATGCATTACCCAACTTAGACTGTAGTCAATCCATAACCCAAGGTAACAATGATTTGAAACTTCTTCACAGTTAGACATTTGCAATTCTTGAAATTCTGATCATGTAGGCAATCATGCTTGTGCAATTTGATAGAGGGTTGAATGTCCAAGGTTTGATGAGGAGGTCTTATTACCAAAAATTTTGTTTTTTCAAAGCCAAGTGCTAATTTATTATCGTGCAACCAAGTTTGTAAATGTATTGCATCCTGTTGTAAATCATTCTTCATTTTTGTTAGGTTCTTTCCTATTGTATATAAGATTATATCATCTGAATAAATTTTTATAAAGGAGTTCTTAATTACTTCGAATATGTCATTTATATAGATGTTGAACATGATTGGCCAAGCATGTGTGCCCTGAGGTACTCCTCTCTTTACATCGGTGTTTCCCAACGTGGGTCCTACGCCCCACATGGGGGAAATTTGATTGTTCAGGGGGGCAATTCAAAAATTGCTCGTCTAGAGTTTAAAACAACCGCCTACTATGACTTAACTTGTACAAAAGAAGAATTGTTGGTAAAGTCTCTGTTTATTGCTCATACTGCAACTGTCAATCGTACTCTTGAGGCTAGTTATGAAATTTCTTTACTCATTGCTAAATCTGGGAAAAATCATACTATAGAAGAAAATTTAATCAAACCATCAATATCAGCATTTCTTAAAACAGTTCTGGAAAAAGATGACAAAGACGTGAAAGCTAAGCCACTCAATAACAATACTGTTAGCGGAAGAATAGATGAAATGAGTGAAGATATTGAAATACAACTTGTTGGAAAGCTGAAAACAAGAAAATTCTCAGTGCAAATGGATGACTCAACTTTGAGAGACAGTGAAGCCGTACTGATAACTTATGTAAGATATATTGATGAAGGTATTTTCTGAAGAAATGTTATTCTGTAAATCATTAGAGAGCACCATTACCTCCAAAGATATATATAATAAGCTAAAAAATTACTTAGATGACAATAATATATCAATGAAAAATATAACATCTTGCGCTGCAGATGGTGCTCCTAATAATTTAAATTCTATACAGTGGGACCAACTGATGATGTTACCAACAGCAAATTCAAAATGGGAAGCATTCAAAGAACTTATCTTGGAAGCTACTAGGCTTTACATACCAACTAAGACATATTGTTCAAGGTTTAGGCCAAAATGGATGTCAGATGAACTAATGAGGCATATGGCAGAGAAGAAAAATGCATGGGATAATTACAAATTAACACATGACACAGAAGCCTATGATAGATACAAGTTGATCTATAACCAAGTTACAAAGGAGGTTAGGCAGGCAAAGGCAGATTACGAGAAATCCTTGGCAAGGGATGCAAAGAAAAACAGCAAAGAGTTCTTTACTTATGTAAACTCTAGAAGGAAGGGGATGAATCAGATTAGTCCACTTGATATCGATGGGTCAACTGTTGATGATCCTGCTCAGGTAGCTAACAAACTAAATGAATATTTTGCATCGACATTCACACATGAGGAGTTATTCAGCGAGGGGAATGCCAGAGGTGTATTCAACTCTAGCAGTAAGCTACAGAATCTTGAAATAACTGGGAGTAAAGTGGAGGAGAAATTGTTGAAGATAAACACAAGAAAGGCACCCGGGGTGAATGGGATCTATCCAGTTATATTAAAGAAGGCAGCAAAGGAAGTAAGCAAACCCTTAGCCATAATTATGAGAGCTTCCTTGGACTCAGGGGAGGTACCCATAGACTGGAAATGTGCAAATGTGACCCCAATTCGCAAAGGAGGATCAAAGGCTGACACAAGTAATTATAGACCTGTGAGCTTAACTTCTGTTCCAGGAAAATTAATGGAGGCACTGGTTAAAGAAGCACTGCAGGATCATTTAGACAAGACTTCAGTTATAGATCGGAGACAGCATGGTTTTGTTAAGGGGAAGTCTTGCCTGACCAATTTGATTGGATACTATGATGCAGTCACAAAAGAACTGGATGCATGGAATAGCTTTGATATTATATACTTGGATCTTAGAAAGGCTTTTGATACTGTTGCACATGGAAGACTGCTACACAAATTGGAGCAATGTGGCATTGGAGGCAAATTGCTGCTATGGATAAAGGGATGGTTGAGTGGCAGAAGACAGAGAGTGGTAATCAATGGACACTGCTCATCGTGGACTAATTTTATTAGTGGAGTCCCTCAGGGCTCAGTGTGGGTCCATTATTATTTTCTGTATTTATAAATGATATTGATGATGGTATATCAAGCTTAATGTCCAAGTTTGCAGACGATACAAAGGTTGGCAGGGTTGTCAAGGACACTACTGACACTATGCTGCTGCAACAGGATCTGGAAAGGTTGAGTAGATGGGCTGAGAGGTGGCAAATGAAGTTTAACATTGACAAATGTAAAGTACTACACATGGGAAACAGCAACCCCAGAGCAATGTATCAACTCTGTGGTACTACACTGACAGTGGTAGAGAATAAAAGGGACTTGGGGGTGGTTGTGCAGGCAGATATGAAGTTCTCTGAGCAGTGCAGACGGGCTGCAAGAGTAGCTCATGGAGTATTGTCAATGATGTACAGGAATTTTTCCAGCAGGGATAAGGAGGTGATTATTCCTTTGTATAAGGCAATGGTCAGGCCACACCTAGAGTACTGTATACAGGTCTGGAAGCCTCATTTCAAGAAGGATGTAGAGCTGCTGGAACGAGTACAGAGAAGGGCAACAAGATTAGTGAATGGAACAAAGGGGTGCTCTTACGAAGAAAGGCTTAAGTTTTGCAAATTACGGTGTCTGGAGACTAGGCACCAGCGAGGTGATCTGATAGAGGTGTATAAGGCTTTGAATGGTTTGAGCATGCTCAATGCTGATGGGATTCTTCCTCTAGCTCAGAATAATCACCTGAGAGGGCATAAATTCAAATTGAGGAAAGACAGATGTAGGATAGACGTGAGGAAATTTGCCTTTAGCCAGCGGGTGGTTGGTTGGTGGAACAGACTTCCATCCCTTGTCGTGGAGGTTGATAGCCTAAATAAGTTTAAGGCTCAGCTGGACAGGTATTTTGAACGAACAGAGGGGTGAAGTGGAAGTGGGTTTTTTTTTTTTTTTTTTGGCTGATGCTGCATAAGCTTGCTTTCTTGCATCAAATGCCTCTACTAATGCTAATATGATGGGCAAGAAAAATGGCTGCTTAAAATTGATGAAAGATGAGAATCCAGAAATGCTTCTTGTGCATTGTGTTATTCATAGGGAAAACTTGTGTCTCTTCAAGCTTTTTTGTGAAGAACAAAATGAAGACCATGTGAGACTTTTACTTCACACTGAAGTAAGGTGGCTCTCGAAAGGGAACTGCTTGAAAAGATTTATGGAACTATTTGATACTATTAGTGACTTTTTAAGTGACAAACCTAAAATGAAGCATCTGTTAACGGTCGATGGTAAAGCATTTGTGAGTTATTTAGCCGATATCTTTGAAAAACTAAATATATTAAATAAACAACTTCAAGGAACAAATAAAACTCTCGTCGATGCAAAAGCGAAGACATTTGGTTTCATTACATTTATTAAATTATGTCAAAAATATATTTTTAAAAAAAATTTGAACAGTTTCGTTGTCTGCAAAAATGTGAAGTGACTGATACCGCTGTATTTGTTATTGTTGATCATCTGAAAATTCTGTCCGATGATTTAAAAGAAAGGTTTTTTGAGTTAAAACAAATTGATTTTCCAACCTGGATGATGCAACCAATGTTAGTGGATTTGTCTGATGTATCAATACAGTACCAAGAAGAATTCTCAGAAATGCAAAATGATGAGTCAGTTAAAACTTTATTCAATATAAAAGAAGCGATGGCATGGCTTTGTGATGAAACAGAAATTAAATACCCAAATTCAACCAACTTTGCAAGAGAGCTATTGTTACCGTTTCCATCTTCATATTTAGCTGAATGTGGATTTAGTTCCATAAATGATTTGTTACTAAAGAAAATAAATCGACTGGATATCACAATGTCTATTATATGTTTTGAAAATTTACTTCCTATTTTTTTCTTAATATTTCCTAATGATTTCTTCTTAAAACCTAAGTCTCGTGTCCTGAACAAGTTGTAATTAGGCTTCATTTAGGGAATAATTCAATTTTTGAATATAAAAAATATATATATCGGTGTTTCCCAACGTTACATAGGGGGCATCAGAAGTTTAGAAAGACTTAGGTGGGGCATGGTAAAAAAAAGGTTGGGAAACACCGCTTTACATTATAAGATTTTTCCTTTGTATTTTCTACTTCTACTGTTATTTTTCTCTTGGTTAAATAATTTGCTAGGAGTTGATTGGGTCTTCCCCTTGTACCATATTTCAGTAATTTCTGTCGCAATATTGGCATATCAATTAGGTCATATGCTTTGGTCAAATCTATAAATAAAATCATTATGAAGTTATTGTTGTTTAAATATAAGTTTAGAGAGTCTACTAAGCTTTCTAATAATGTCTGTGTGCTCTTGCCCTTCTGATATGAGAATAGAGTTGTTTAACAGTCCATATTGATGTAAATATTTGCTTATATGGGAAAACATATAATTTTCTATTATCTTATTTAAAATTGACTGTATTGTTATTGGTCTGTAATTACAAAAGTCATCAGGTGGTCCCTTTTTATATATGGGAATTACCTTAAATGAGAGTAAATTTGTAGGATAGCTTCCCGACTCTAACATCCGTGCTATTAGCTCTACCAAGGCCGACCAGGCTAGCCGAGTGGGTAAAGTACCTGCCCGGCAACCCAAAGGTCGCGGGTTCGATTCTCGCCTCGGGCTTGGATCAAAGTACTGCAAAAACCTTGGAAGGTGCAATATGGCCACAGAAGCCGATGCGCCAACAACTACCAAATCAAAATCAAGCTCTACCAAGAGAACAGAGAACTGTTCTTTGTTTCTCTTTACCTCGGTTACTGTAATACAGTCCAGTCCGTAAGATTTCTTGTTCTTTATTTGTTCTATAATTTTAAGAATCTCAGTATAATGTGGAGCTAAGACTACACAAGAGTTCATTATCTGATGAAGCCTATCTTGTTGAGTAAAGGAATATTGGCAATAATGTATTAAATATCTGTTGAGATCTAATACAGCTTTGGGAAACCTATTTGCAGCCTCATATTGTTTGTTTGCACAAGAAATCTGTTCTACTAGTGTTTTAATTTGGTTTCCCCTTGACGTTTTCTTCCTTGTACTTGCTTGTACTTCCTTGTACCCTGTTGCAGCAGCAGCATAGCATCAGTAGTGTCCTTAACAACCCTGCCAACCTTTGTATCATCTGCAAACTTGGACATTAAGCTTGATATACCATCATCTATATCATGTTACTTATAATGCTTAACGTGTTATTTATAATGCTCCATTTATCCTTTTGTGTTATCTGCTTATCCATGAAAAGATGATTGTAATAAGAGTTTTTTTGCTTTTTTATAATACCTGTCACTTTATTTCTGAGTGTTTTATAATTGTGATAATGTTCTTTCTTTGATGGACAATTTCTATACTGCCTGAAATATTTATCCCTTTGTACCATTAGTTCTTCTATTTCTTTGGTCATCCAAGGTTTCCTAAGCTTAATCCTGCGACTCCCAGTGTTTGTGTTGTTGTTGGCTGTGTGATTAACTTTTCTCTCGGTATTAAACCTCGAATTGTTTATAATTTGTATTATCTTATTTGAAAAAAACATTTACATTTGTTGTGTAAGATGCTTGATTTTGTATTAACATGTTTTCTATGTTCTGTTTCAGTTTGCCTGTTGATAAATAATTTTTGTTCGTAGCATTTGTTAATTTTATATCTTCATATGGATGTTGTTTTGAATACATATCTATTATTAGTATACATGTTGTGATCTGAAAGTTGATTTAATAAGTATGTAGGAATTAGCGTACTTCAATTTGATATTTGTAATTAGCATTGGTAGAGGCATTTGATGCAAGAAAGCAAGCTTATTCAGCATCAGCCAAAAACAAAAAAAAAAAAAAAAAAAAAACACAACCACTACTCCCATTTCACCTCTCCGTTCGTTCGAAATACCTGTCCAGCTGAGCTTTAAGTTTGTTTAGGCTATCAACTTCAACAACAAGTGATGGAAGTTTATTCCACAAACAACTGCCCGCTGGCTAAAGGCAAATTTCCGCACATCTATCCGACATCCGTCCTTCCTCAATTTCAATTTATGCCCTCTCAGGTGATTATTCTGAGCAAGAGGAAGAATCGCATCTTCATTGAGCATGCTCAAGCCATTCAAAGTCTTATACACCTCTATCAGATCACCTCGCCGATGCCAAGTCTCCAGACTCTGTAATTTGCAAAACTTAAGCCTTTCTTCGTTCCATTCACTAATCTTGTTGCCCTCCTCTGTACTCGTTCCAGCAGCTCTACATCCTTCTTGAAATGAGGTCTCCAGACCTGTATACAGTACTCAAGGTGTGGCCTGACCAATGCCTTATACAAGGGAATAATCACATCCCTGTCCCTGCTAGAAAAATTCCTGTATATCATTGACAAGACACCATGAGCTGCCCTTGCAGCTCGTCTGCACTGCTCAGAGAACTTCATATCTGCCAGCACAATTACCCCCAGGTCCTTTTCATTCTCTACCACTGTGAGCGTAGTACCACAGAGTTGATACGTTGATCTGGGGTTACTGTTTCCCATATGTAGTACTTTACATTTGTAAATGTTAAACTTCACTTGCTACTTCTCAGCCCATCTGCTCAACCTTTCCAGACCCTGTTGCAGCTCCAGCATAGCATCAGTAGTGTCCTTAACAACCCTGCCAACTTTGTATCATCTGCAAACTTGTACATTAAGCTTGATATACCATCATCTATATCATTAATAAATACAGAGAACAACAATGGAGCCAACACTGAACCCTGAGGAACTCCACTAATAACATTAGTGAACGTTGAGCAGTGTCCATTGATTACCACTCTCTGTCTTCTGCCACTCAACCATCCCTTTGTCCATAGCAGCAATTTGCCTCCAATGCCACACTGCTCCAATTTGTGCAGCAGTCTTCCATGCGCAACAGTATCAAAAGCCTTTCTAAGATCCAAATATATAATATCAAAGTTATTCCCTGCATCCAGTTCTTTTGTGAATACATCATAGTATCCAATCAAATTGGACAGACAAGACTTGCC
The DNA here is from genome assembly GCF_048544385.1 of Mastigoproctus giganteus. Classification (NCBI taxonomy): domain Eukaryota; kingdom Metazoa; phylum Arthropoda; class Arachnida; order Uropygi; family Thelyphonidae; genus Mastigoproctus; species Mastigoproctus giganteus. Next base: position 73,298,491 of record NC_143576.1, read on the forward strand.
CTTAACAAAACCATGCTGTGTCTGAGCTATAACTGAATTCTTGTCCAGATGATCCTGCAGTGCTTCTTTAACCAGTGCCTCCATTAATTTTCCTGGAACGGAAGTTAAACTAACAGGTCTATAATTACTTGTGTCAGCCTTTGATCCTCCTTTGTGAATTGGGGTTACATTTGCACATCTCCAGTCTGTGGGTACCTCCCCTGAGTCCAAAGAATCTCTCATAATTATGGCTAAGGGTTTGCTTACTTCCTTTGCTGCCTCCTTTAATATAACTGGATAGATCCCATCCACCCCGGGTGCCTTTTTTATGTTTATCCTCAACAATTTCTCCTCCACTTTCCTCTCAGTTATTAGAAAATCATCTAGCTCACTGCCAATTACTTCACCTACGACATTCTCCTTCCTGAATAACTCCTCATGTGTGAATGTAGATGCAAAATACTCGTTTAGATTGTTAGCCACCTGAGCAGGATCCTCAACTGTTGAACCATCGACATCCAGTGGACCAATCTGATTCATCCCTTTCCTTCTTGAGTTTAAATAGGTATAGAACTCTTTTCTGTTTTTCTTTGCATCCTTTGCCAAGGATTTCTCGTAATCTGCCTTTGCCTGCCTAATCTCCTTTGTGACTTGGTTACAGACCAACTTATATTTATGATAGGCTTCCATGTCACCCATTAATTTGTATGTATCCCATGCATTTTTCTTCTCTGCCATATGTCTCATTAGTTCATCTGACAACCATTTAGGCCTGAACCTTGAACAATATTTCTTGGTTGGTATGTAAAGCCTGGTAGCCTCCAAGATTAGTTCCTTGAATGCTTCCCATTTGGAATTTGCTGTTGGTAACATCATCAGTTGGTCCCCCTATATAGAATTTAAATACTGTCTCAGCCCATCATAGTCGCCTTTACGAAAGCAAAAACCCTTCCCTTTACCTCTGATGGTAGTTATCTCCTTGAGTAAATCCCACTTCAGCACACTGTGATCACTGCCACCTAGTGGTTCCTTTATCTGCAGATTCTTAATGCATGAAGAATCACTACTGATAATGAAATCAAGAGTATTACTCCCTCTAGTTGCCTCCCGAACATACTGGTGTAGAAAACAGCAGAAAACAGTAATTAGGTTTTTCAAACAAGAGCTGACTGCTCTATTATCCTCCATCCTTTGTTGTCTAGTTATTCCAAATAAGGTATGTTCAAATCCATAATTGTTTAAGATTGCAGAGTATCTGGGTAACACATTATCAGTTCCATCGGTTAGTAAATTAATATTAAAATCTCCTACTAGTATGGTCTTATCTGTTTGTATGTCGTCCCATTGCAAAATAATGTTTTCTAATTCTATTAGGAAGCTGTTTATTGAATCTGATGGTGGCCTGTAAAAAGCACAAATCATGAATGTGTTTTCTGGGTCTTCTCCTAATAATTTGACACCTCAGTTTTCACAAGATTGAGTTAAGTGGTAAACCTGTATTGTCCTAAAGCATGTTCTATAATATATTATTATTCCTCCACCCCTTCTGAACTCTCTTAATATGTAGACCTTATCATAATCCTGAATGTTATAATTGGAAATTTCATCACTTTTTATGTTAACTTCTCTTAAAACTCTACATGAGGTATATTCTTTCATTGCATTTATATATTGCAAGAAGTTAAACCAAATTTTTCTTAGTGACCTGATATTTAGAGCTACCACAAAGAACTGTTTTTTATCAATTATAAGAGCTTGAATATTTTGATTATTTATAAAATGTAAAGGTGAATTGAAAATCTGTGATTCCTCAAAACCATACCTGATGTCTTAATTTTATCTTAAATCTAGATTTCTCGAAATTTCAATTATTCACAATAAAAGAGTCTATTTTATAAACTGCAAATCCCTTGAACTCTGAATTCTAATGGCTCTTCAAGATTCATTCTTCTTCACATAAATTTTGCCATGTTTTAGCCATAAAAATTTGTAACTGTGAGTTCTTATTAACTGTTTTGTTTCCCAAAACAATTGCTTGAGTTGGGCTGTTAAGTGGTCATTTATGTAGATTGGGATATTGCTATTGTTCTGATATATATCTTTTGCTGTTAGTCGGATCTCCTTTGCCTTTCTCATCCATTTTTCCTTTGCCACATGGTTCGAAAACTTCACAGTTAGTGTTGGCTTGTCGTTTGTTTTCTTATTGTTTGGTATGTAATAGTGTTCTATTTCTTTGTTGTGCTGTAGTTTCAATGCAAATCCTAGCTGCTGTATAACAAGCTCTAGATCTTGGCCTGCTAATTCAGTTAATCCTAATATTTCTACGTTATTTGCTGACAACTGCTGCTCTATCGAGTCTATCCTTAAGTTAAGCAAGTTGGAATTTTCCTCATTTTGCTTGAATGAAGCTTCCAGCTCCACAATTCTTTTGCCGATTGTATTGCCACAATTCTTATGCTTTTTTCTATTCTGTCAAAGGAATCTGAGACAAATGAAATCGATTTCTTGATATCTTCTACTTCTGTCTCCAGGTTTTCCATTTGCTTCTTTATTGGTACTATCTCTATTAGTAAATCCAGCAAATGGATTTTACTGGATAGCTTTCTCAGTACGTCTTCCATATTAAGGGTGTTCGCCTGCTTTTGTGTAGCTTCTAAGCCTTCGTTCACTTCTTTTGGTGAATGCAGCGTCGTGAAATTCTTCTGCCGAGTAGGAAATTTCACTTCTTTCTTCACTCTCTTCTATTCTGCACAATATACACCTCAATAATATTAATTAACACAATAAACACCAAATAATATTAATAATAATAAGCGGGAAAGAAGGGAACGGACCACCCTAGAACAAGACGATTGAGGAGTTCTGGGAAAACGTATGGAGCAGGGAAGTAAGACATAACAGCCGAGCTACCTGGATAGAAGTGGATCGCATGAAAACCCAGGATGTACAAGAAATGAGAGGATGGGAGATTCGGGAGGAAGAAGTAAAACAGACGATCAAGAACTCTCACAACTGGCGAACTCCAGGAATAGATAACGTCCACAACTTCTGGTACAAGAAGTTCACTTGCACACACACACAAGCATCTGGCAGAGCAGTTCACCCGAATGATAAGGCACCCAGAGACAATCCTGAAGTTTCTCACTCAAGGAATCACATATCTGAAACCTAAAGACGAAGATACAAGAAACCCGCGAAATATAGGCCAATCACCTGCCTTCCAACAATGTACAAGATCCTGACCAGCTGTATTACCAGGAAGATATCAGACCAATTCGAGAGCCAGAACATAATGGCCGAACAGCAGAAAGGATGCAAGCGGCTCAGTAAAGAATGCGAGTAGCAAGTACAGGTGGCAGATGACTTTCATCAACCTGTGAAATACCACCACTTTGCTTATTGGAGGCTTGAAGTGGTGAAACCCACGTTTAGTCTCTAGAGCAAAGTTTCCGGCATCCCTCTCTCCCCATACTTCTCCTTCAACCCATGCACGGTACTAAGTACTATAGATTTTGACACCTTTCGTGTTTGGGGTTTTCATAAAAAAAAAAAAAAAACCGCAGATGCTGTGGTTATGGACAAGCCTACAAGAAGCGCCGCAACATGCACACAGCTTACATCGATTACTGCAAGGCCTTCGACTCTGTGCCTCATAGCCGGCTAATAGAGGCGATGAATATCTACAAAGTCAATCCGATAGTAACAAACTGCCTAGGAGAAACGATGGCGAAATGGAGTAACACCATTAAGGTCGAAAACATCACAACCAGGCCAATCCACATCAGGTGCGTAATATTTCAGGGAGATGCCCAGGGGCCCAATGTGGTTCTTTGTAGCACTTAACGATCTATCTATCGTGCTCAACAGTATCAAGTACGAATACAACCTCAAAGAAGGAAGGAAAAATCTGAAGGAAGAACATCCTCACCCACCTGGTGTATATGGATGACATCAAGCTCTACGGGAACCGAGAAGCACCTTCGGCAACTACTCCAGTTCACTGAAGAATTCAGAAATGATATTAGGATGGAATTTGTTGCAGACGAATGAAGACCCACGGATTGCGTCAAGAAAAATTAATCAACTGAAAGTACCAGCTGCAGAGTGCTAAAGAGATCGAAGCCGTGGCAGAGGAAGAAGCCTACAAATACTTGGGAATGAAGAAGGCTCAGCAGTAAATGAACAAGGAAATTAAGGCCTGCGTGACCGAAAAATACAATGAAAGACTCAGAAGCCTGCGGAAAGCAAGGCTGAACGGAGGGAACACAGTTAAAGCCATAAAAATCTATGCAGTCCCAGAGCTAACAGCTGACAGGGTATGTCTGTCAGGGGCAAAGGTTGATGACGTTGTAGAGCGGATATCATCTTTTAAGGGCACAAAAGGTGATATAGTTGTACACGTTGGCACTAATGATATTAAGAGTAGGAGACCGGCGGAATTACTTAACAAGTACAGGTCACTGTTGAAAAAAAGCCGTGAATTAGGGTTGAATTTGAAAGTGTCTGCAATTCTGCCCAGACACGATAGGAGGGAGTATATGATGAGAGCCCTGTCGATCAATTCGGCCCTGGAAAGATTGTGCAAGGCTCAAGCGGTAGAATTTTTTTCAGCCTGGACTGTACTTGTTAAAAGGAGAGACTGCTTCTACAGGGATGGGATACACTTAAATAGAAAGGGTGTAAGAATGTTTGCTGATGCTATCGAGGCAGTGCTAGGTGGGTCGGAAAACTGCTAGATTGGGGGATACAAAGACTAATAGATTAATATTAGCCACTGGCAGAGGTGAAAGTGATTCTTGCACTGTTTCTATTGGAATGAGCAGCAGCCTGGAAAATAAGATGCAGGATATTTCAGAGACTGCTAGGAATCATTGGGGTACAAGTAAACACATGGGTTGTGTTAGGGTAGCTAAGAAAAAGAACAGGTGCATGTATACTTGCGCGTACACCAATGCTAGGAGTTTAGTAAATAAATTTGATGAATTTGAGGTATTGCTGAAAACATCAAACGTAGATATTGTGGGGATTTCAGAGACGTGGTGTTACTCAGATATAAGGAATGCAGAACTGGAATTTGGGGAGTACAATGTCAACAGAAAGGATAGACAGGATAGGAAGGGAGGAGGGGTTATGCTATTAGTTAAGAAATACATAAAATCCAAGGAAGTGAAGCCAGTCGACATTGCTGGACAGTGCAGTGTCAAGTCAGTTTGGTGTGACATAAGCATTGGGAGATCAAAATACAGATTAGGTGTGTGTTATAGGCCTAATGACTCTGATGAGTATAATAAGAAATTGTACAGGGAAATAGAGTGGGCCAGTAAATCAGAGAGTCTTATAATGGGGGATTTTAATTTCCCAGATAATAGACTGGAATTTGGGGGCTGGTCACTCACACATTATCAAGGCTTTTGTGGATTTATTGGATGATTGTTTTCTACATCAGCATGTTCGGGAGGCAACTAGAGGGAGTAATACTCTTGATTTCATTATCAGTAGTGGTTCTTCATGCATTAAGAATCTGGAGGTAAATGAACCACTAGGTGGCAGTGATCACAGTGTGCTGAAGCGGGATTTACTCAAAGCGGTAACTACCATTAGGGGTAAAGGGAAGGGTTATTGCTTTCGTAAAGGCGACTACGATGGACTGAGACAGTATTTAAATTCTATACAGTGGGACCACCTGATGATGTTACTAACAGCAAATTCAAAATGGGAAGCATTCAAAGAACTTATCTTGGAAGCTACTAGGCTTTACATACCAACTAAGAAATATTGTTCAAGGTTTAGGCCTAAGTGGATGTCAGATGAACTAATGAGACATATGGCAGAGAAGAAAAATGCATGGGATACATACAAATTAACACGTGACACAGAAGCCTATGATAGATACAAGTTGATCTGTAACCAAGTTACAAAGGAGGTTAGGCAGGCGAAGGCAGATTACGAGAAATCTTTGGCAAGGGATGCAAAGAAAAACAGCAAAGAGTTCTTTGCTTATGTAAACTCTAGAAGGAAGGGGATGAATCATATTGGTCCACTTGATATCGATGAATTAACTGTTGATGATACTGCTCAGGTAGCTGACAAATTAAATGAATATTTTGCATCGACATTCACACATGAGGAGTTATTCAGAGAGGGGAATGCCAGAGGTGTATTCAACTCTGACAGTAAGCTAGAGAATCTTGTAATTGTTCCGAAGTCTTTTCTGTAATAATGTAGGGCGCCTGCTGGGCAGTGTTTAATACGAATATCAAGACTCCCAGGCAGGTTTCCAGCACTAAAATGAGAAACCAGAAAGACTAGGACTTTATATGAGCGTCTAGCGTTAAATTAGGACAAAATCCTGTGCTCTAAAACTCACCCAGATGGACGTTGGGCAAGAATGCAGCAACGAGAATTGCGTTGTGATGATTAACTCTGAGGCCCTTTTGTGTATTGGCCTTTGAGCCCGCCTTTAACGATGGTTTGTTTAAATATTTATGTGTATGCAATCAAAAGTGTGTATTTAGGAATAGTCCTGAAGAAAGAGAGATCAACAAACAAGGTATAGTTTATTACATATATATAGGCCTGTATATTTATTTACAATAAAAAAATACTAAGTAAGATAGGAAATTAAGATTATGTTATGTTGTAAGTGTTAGCTTTACTCAGGATAGTTTTACTTTTACTAGTTAATGGATAGTGGTAATATGGCACCTTTCTGCCATTCTGTCTACATTCTTCATGTAGTTTCGGTAAACTATCGTTGTTAATATACAATAAGTAGAAGAGCATCCAGCTATTCGAATTTATAGGCGAATGTGTAAAAATTGACATATAGTTATGTTTACCGTTACTGGAAACGCAGTATCCAGTAGTTGGTACAATAGATGACACATTCTGGCCTTAATATAGAAAATACATCTGTGAATTTAGCTGGGAGGAGAGAGGCTAGTATGTGATATTAGGCGGAGAATAGAATAGTAGCGGTGGTCGTTCAGTAATTCCAGATACCCGGTCGCTAAACTAAAGGACGAACTTACCCAAAAGCTTTCCTCGCGACTTGCCAGGTACTACTTCTTCTTCGCTATTTCTCATCATGGACGTTTTTAACTCTGTTTCCATCTTCATCCCACCAAAAGACCCTCAGTTTTCCCATAGTCCCAATATATACCTCCCTTACCCCTTTGGATGGCCCCGTTTTTGATTGGTTAGGAGCTTATTTCTGTGGGGAAAACCAAATCTAGGATCACCTGTCCTAGTAATTAGACACGTTTAATTTGAGAAATCTACCGTGAGAAAGGAGTAAATTATTAATTGATATACGATGATACTTCAGGGTTATACCAAGGTATTCTCTTCATACAAAGTCTATTTACCTCTGTCCATTTTCCGACAAGAGTCAATTCGCAGTAATCAGTTCGAATTTCTTTCAGGAATACCTTCCTGACTCCGATTTACTCACTAGCCCCCACAGATTTTGCCACTGTATACTTGAGTTATACTAACGTGGCACTACATAGCTGATCCTATCGAATGTCGGCTTCATGCAGTGGATCGACTGAAACTATGTGAGTGAGATGGAGATTCGATTACTGCTTACTAAGAATAGAATCGTACAAAACAACTTTCAACGCGGCCTTATTACTCCACACATATAGTGACTGGCAAAAGTAATGTATGGCTATTAGTGAGAGTATTTTACGATGTAAAAATGTTCACATTGTTACACACCTCCCATCCACGCGGAAAATTTTCGAGCAGGGGGGAATGAAATGACCTCTTGCTCAAAATTTTAGGTTTTGCGATGCTTTTGTAATAATAAAAAAAAAATTGCATTGAGCTTTTCGGATGGGGGGGGGGACCAACGTCTCTCCTCTAACACAATTGAATTACCCTTATCCAATATACATAATACAATATCGAAAGATAATAACATAACAATTTTCCAAGAGCCATTTGGGTTCCTCTGGACAATAAAGTTATCTTGCTACTTTAAACAGAACAGTTCCTCCCTTCTTTTGTCTCTTCAACCTACCTTGGTCGTCACAGATTTCTTTCTGCAAGATCACATATGAACAAGCATATATTTTGTAATGTTCTGTTTATGAAATAACAAATGTCTATATGTTGTATAAAACATAAAAATGTCTCTTGTATTCCGCATTGTTCTTTATTGACTACGTTGTAAAAGTGTTCTCTCATTGATGACTGTCAATCTTGGGGAAACCATGCTTCGAGCTCCTGGAGAAACACTACACTAACGGTCCAAAGGGCACTAAGGTAATTTTCTCTTCTAGGACTGGCTGCATGTAGCTGCTCCGTCAAACTCTTCTCTCCAATGTAACATGATATGAAACAGAGATAAACAACAATTAGTATCTGCTCTTGGCTTTAAAGACATTTACAAAGTATCATATACCTTTAGCATTAAACATGCTTCAATACCAAGTAATACGTTATACATACAATATTATTCAATGATTTGAATAGATATACATATATATATTTAGCATTGGATATGAATTTTGTTCCTGACCGTTATTATATAGTCAGCCTATACCTTAAACACACATGGTTATTATACACTCACGTTGATAAACATTTTGGTTACACATACAATAGACTAATTACTCTTCAAAATACATAAAGATTTACTACTATAAATGCCCAGAGTAACTTACAATAGTAAAATTTAGGAATCTATTTATACTCAAAATTACATATTTGTGGGATTACAATGATTTAGACGTTTACATTGTCTTATCTTATTATAACAATGAAGTTAAAAAAAATTTATCATACAAAGTATATATAGTGATAATTTTAGTTAATAGGATAATATATATCTGGTTAATTAATGGTGTAGATACGCTGTAGGTTACATTTACATATAATTATAAATGGTTTCTAATGATTACATAATGCTACAAGTTTTTTTTTTTTTTTTTTTTTTTAGCTCTAATATTTCTTACATAGTAATTTCCTGACACCCTGGGCTGTAAATTTTATTTACTCCCACCATTCCGTTATGGGAGGTGACAGTCTCGCCTTAATCAACCCCTTACCCTCGAGCCACTGAGTGTATAAATCAGCCGTGTACACGGCACAGTGCTCGGTGGGGTGATTCCATGGACATCTAACGGAATGGTCCCTCACCGTTGGCAGTGATGCCTTCCTAAACGTAGTGAGAACCCTAATATTAACCACGGTTCTAAAGGGAAGGAGCTCTTCAAGGCGCTGTGCCTTCGCTTCCCCCATGGTAAGGATCGTGTGGTATTCTCTCGTTATTTGCGACAACCAAGATCCAAAATGTGGTGAGGTGAGGGCCCCTGGTTTTAGGGAAGAAGTAATAAACTGGTTGTCCCAGGTGATGCAGGCGACTTCCTCCGCGAAGAGTGTAGCCTCTATCTCATCCGAGGACAGGAAATCTATTACCATCCACTGGTTGAAAGGGACCTGGTACTGCTGGGGAGGAGGCGTCTTATAGCTGGCATCCTGTTTATGTGCTGGGTGCGGAATGCCCCGCACACCCGTCGTCTCTTAGAAAATCTTTCTGGGGTAAGAATTAGTTCAGCTCCAGAGGGCACTTGCCGGGTAACCTCCGATGTAGTGACAGCACGTGTTACGCTTTTGTATAGCCATCGACTGTATATACCCAGGAAGGACCATAGGGTGAACAATACCCTCCTGATATTCTTCCCGATTGAAGTGGCTGAGAACAATAAAATACTTACAGTAAGTAGGATACAAATCCCATCATCCACTCTTCCTCTTCTCTTTCACTCAAAAGATTTGCTTCATTTACTCTTGTTTCTTTCCCCTTTTATGCATAAGTCCATGGGGAGAGAAGGGGGGGTAGAAGATCTTATAGCTCTTACGTTTCTCAGTTATACTTCCCATTTATTCTTCTTATTCTCACTCTCTGCCATACTTATCACTGTTTTACTACCCTTTCATCCGTCTTCAAAAAAAAATGGTTCACTTGGTTTATTTGCGAAAGCATGCCAAACATGAAGAAACCACAAATATACCCAACAAGGCTATAGATAAGAGCAAAATTGGTATTTTGATCCAGGAGGTAAATCCTCCACCAACTAATTGATGAAACCATACTGACCAAGGTGATTGTCCGGGTGCAAAACTAGATACATGGGATACTTGTGAAAAGTTCGGGTGACTTATTTGTAGCGTTGGGTCTTCCAAACAAAACTCTATGTCTTTACAGGCTGTAATAGTTCGAGCAATTAAACACAAATTTTCTTTGTGACATTTAGTATCTGTTTTGAACTGGATAGTGTAAGTGGTTGTTTCTTGGGTTAATTTAACTGATCTTGTGGCCACTAATATGTTTTGGAAGTTTACTGAGACAATTCCAGCTAGGCATGTCGAAAATGCTTGAAAAGTAAGAGTAGCTAGTGTGTCACATGTAAAACATCCAATTGGTCTAGTAATGTCTTCCACAAATTTGGGGCACACTGTATGTGTTTCCAGATAAAAATCAAACTCAAAAAATGACAGATCCAGGGTCAATGGGACTGATTGTATCATTGTTAATGTGAGCCGGCCTGAGGGCTCGATTTCTAACTGCTGAAAAACTTGAATTTTGGGAAGTTTATTGATTTTGTTTGCTACCATCTGTTCCAAGTAAGATTCACTTTTTTGACATCTTATCTTCTCTTCATAAAACTGACATTGTATCATCCGGTCATCAAAATGAACTGTTTTGAAACACTGTAATTTGCTTGTACATCACCGATTTCTCCGTATTTTGGTCTGGACACTAAAGCTGCTTGGTCTAAATAAGCCTCACTATTATCACCTACTCTCAGAATCACATGATGTTCAAGGATATCGGTGGGCTGATCAAAGGTTCCCAAGACTTGAATCTCAATATTATTTCGTGTAATTGCAAAATTCTTTAGAGAAATAGTTTCAATGGTCTCATTAGCACGTGTCCGAACTTCAACTATGTAACGACAAGAAACTCCTTCAATTTTGCGGACTTCGTACACCCGTGTAAAGTCTGGAACTAACCATACTCGATAGTGTAAACAGGACTGACTATCAATGATGAGACAGTTTAAACCGCTGTCTCCTGCGATGCAGTTAGTAATTCCTGGCCAACTCAAGGATTCTTTGGTGATACCCTCAAAAAGGTAGTCGCCCACACAATGTTGGCCCCAAGCACAGTAGGCATTCTGGGGGCATGCCACTTGACTTATGAGGCGTAATTCTGTGGGAAAGTGTAATACATTCGTTTTGTCTGCCAATGACACTGCACTTGTTTAAAGGTTAACTGCAATTGGAAAAGAGTTTGTTCTGTGTCAGAAACGAACCATAAGCACTGTTTGTATTCCAAATTTAACAAAGTCACACGGGCTTTAGTGGTGATTTTACAAGGTTGAGATAAGTCTGCTTGACATTCTTTTATTTTGGCATGTAAGATCTGGTGATTGGTACATGTTGAACCAACTATAAGTATAAGGGCTGATAGGTATAAAATGATTTGCAGGGGTGCAGCCTGCAAAAGTCGTCTCGGCTCCATGGGGATATGTTCTTCCAAATATTCCTGTACCCTTCCTGTGGTTGTTCTAATAGTTGCTCCGGTGGTTAGGCCTGCCATACTTGTTAGGCACCAAACAATTCGAAGCATTTTCCACATGACACTAATCAACATGAAAAATCCCCTGACTGTTTGCACTATAGATTCAATGATGAGCTTAGAGTACCAAATAATGATTGCTGCTAGAATACCCAGAACTAGGTATATTAAATAAGATACAATAGGTGGGAAGCAATGTCTATTGTTTATGAATTCCCAACAAAAAATACAAGTCATCCTCTTACATTCATCTCTTCCTGCCAAATGTATTGTTCCTTGCATTATTTTCCCTTGTTGGGAAACAAAAAGAAATTTTAATGGTCCTGGGGTTAACATAAACTCGCGAGGAACTTCTGCCTGAAATGGTTCTTTATCTATTACAAAAGTTCATTCATGGCCAAACCTTCTTATTATTAAGGTACCCTTTTCTAATGTAGAGAAAACCGGGTCTGTAAACTTGACGTCTAATCCTTGCTCTTCAAAATGAGCTTGCTCATCAGACAACACATGTCTTGTGTGCCTAATTCGATGCACATGTTCAACGGGCGGTGTCAAACAGACTTTATAGGAAATCACTGGCGGATTCCTGACAGTCTGCGAGCCCCACTCCACTAACCAATATGTTTCAGCTGGTTGTCTCTGACATACACATGACGCTTGCTGATTGCACTCAGTTTCGTAACAATACTCAATACTTCCTCTGCATCTTTCTTTGCTACACTCACAACTCTCTCCATTTCTTTGACACTGATAAATAACTGAAGTGCCATTCTCTTTCAGGGACTGTTTTAATATAAAATGGGCTGGTGGGACCAAAGTGCCGTTTTCAAGGAGAATTCGAGATACCCATTGCTTGAGGCAATTTCCGCAGTTCATTATTGAACAACTATTCTGGGGAAGTGATTTTCGTAGAGACAAAGAGGGTTTGGTCATCTCACACTTGTATACTCCATGTTTTACTTGGCAAATTTCAACTTCAGCTTGACAAAACAAGAGAAAAGTTCCTAGGATGATCATTCTCAGCAAACATCTCATATTGAGCGTCACACTTATTATAGGACACGAAAACCAAACTATAAAGGGAGAGAAAAAAAAAATTACTCAGGTGCGTCTTTACTGCGTCCCACTAATAACAACAAAAACAACAAAAAAAAATCTTCTCTCTCTCGTTTTTTTTTTCAATCTTTCCATGCATCTCTAATAAGACCCACCAAATCAAGTCCTTTGTCTTCATGTTGTGGGTCTAACCTTGATGCAAGCGGACCTAACATCCACTGTAGTGCTCTATCGACACCACTTGGCTGTTCATTTTGATTAATATTTTCCTGCTCACTGGGGGGATTATTTGGTTCTGCTCTTTCTCTTCCCTCCGGAACTGATTCAGGAACTAACACTTCCTTTTGGGTTGGAGGTTTGATAGTTACTATATGTGGAGTGTGGGTCACATGATCACGGCTGCGCAAGTTATACCCATGTGACGGGGTTGGTTTATGGGCAGCTTCCACTAATGCTTCAGGTTGTTTTGTCTTTGTTTGCTCATTTTGATCCTTATTGGGGAGGAGGTTTAAAGGGATTGACACTGGAATAGTTGCAGCTCTTCTAGTTGGCTGGGTTGTCACTGGTAGTGGGTCTACAGGGGGCATACAATCACACTCTTCCACAAGGGGATCATCAAAGATCCAGGTTTCTTTAGGTATTGTTTCAGTACATGTTTGATCTGATAATTCACTGTCTTCTGATTCCTCCATTCTGAGATCAGGAAAAACTTTCCTATCAATTAATTTTGTCAATCTATCTACATGCACTAACTGTCTGTCCTTTGGGATGTATACATTCTGTATTTCAAAATTGACTGGAGAGGTCTGATTGATTACACGGTACGGGCCTGTACTCAGGCGAGCTAGTTTCTTGGTAGTTCCCACCTTTACCTTAGGTGTGAAAAGATAAACTAGATTTCCTACACGAATGTTTTTGTCAACAGCTACTGCTGCTCTACGTTGCTCTTGTTTCTGGACAGCTTCCTCCAAATGTTCCGAAACAATTTCATAAGCTCTCCTAAGTCGTGCACACATTTCTTCTGAATAGTTCTCTAAAGATGCGTAACTTTGCCATATTTTTGCATGCCATAAGTCTGATGGTAACACTAGATCTCTGCCATAGATTAAGAAATTGGGTGTTTCTTGAGTAGAACTGTGAGTGGCAGCGTGATATACAGCGACAGCCAATGGTACCATTTCGTCCCAGTCTGACTGAGCCTGGTTCACCACATGTGACAATATGTTCGCTAAGGTACGGTTTAGACGTTCCACCTTTGCATTGCACTGCTCATGAAATGGAGCAGTGCAATGCAAAGCTATGTTCAAGTATGTTCAATTTTTCACATACTTGTCGCAACAATGAGGACATGAAATTAGTACCCCCGATCTGTGAGTATGTATTTAGGAATCCCATGCCTTGTAATCACATTGTTTATGAAAGCTGTGGCTACTTCATCTGCCTTCTGAGTATGGAGTGCAACTGCTTCAGCGTAACGAGTAAAATTATCTACTGCTAACAATAGATATTTATGTCCTCTCAAGGACATAGGGAGAGGTCCTAGAATGTCCAATGACACTCGCACCCAAGGTGAATTTTCAACGGGAACTCTCATCAAAGCTGCTTTGGCTTTAGGGTTATAACCTTTACGTTTCATACAGGATGGACATGTCTCAATATAGTTCCTCACTTCCGAAAACATCCCAATCCAAAAAAAATTTTTCCTCAGTTTCTCCAATGTCTTCTGTAGCGCAAAATGGCCTCCACTTAAAGAATTGTCGTGGCATGCCTTCAACACTTCTGATTTCAGGCCAACGGGCACTACTAGTTGTTCCGTTGGCTCTTCTCTTGTCGCTCTAGGGTCAGATAAAGTGTAGTGATATAGTATTCCCTCTTTAGATAAGTAGAAGGAATCTGGGATTTTCACTGATGCTTGGGGTATTCCCTCCAACTGTTCGATTAACTTTTGCAAAATTGGATCTTCTCTTTGCAGAGTTTTAATCAGAGTTCTGGTTTATTGCTGAGGCATAACCAGTGATTCTACGGTTACATCAGCCGATATGGGAGCGACTAACTCAGTTGTTCTTGTTACCTTTGACCTTTTTGGTTTTTCCTCTGCTTCTAACACAGGACGCGAGAGAAAATCTGCATTTGAATGCACTTTACCTGGACGATACACAATTTTATAATCATACTCTTGTAACAGCATGCTCCATCTCGCTAAGCGGGGGGAAGGATTTTTCAAATTGAGCAGAAAACTCAATGGTTGGTGGTCCGTTATGAGCGTAAAGTGATTGCCCACTAGAAAAGGTCTAAATTGCATAACTGCAAAGATAATAGCCAATGCTTCCTTTTCTGTTGTACTATAATTTACTTCGGATTTCTTCAGTAATCTCGAAGCATAGGCAACTGGTTGTCTTGAATTTTCATCTACTTGCGATTCTAAACATGCGGCAATTGCATAGGACGAGGCATCGGCCGAAAGGACGAAAGATTTAGTGAAATCAGGGTAAACCAATAACGGAGGAGTGGTCAAAATAGTTTTCAACTGGTCAAAAGCCTGCTGCGTAGAGCAATCCCAAACAAATGGCGTTTCCTTTTTGGTCAGCTGGGTCAATGGACGGGCGATTTCAGCGTAATCTGGGATAAATTTCCTATAAAATCCCGCCATTCCAAGAAACGATCGGACTTGTTTGATTGTCCTCAGAATTTTACAATCTCGGATTGCAGTGACGTTGGCCGGATCCGGACGAATACCGTCACCGCTGACTAAATGACCTAAATATTTCAATTGCTCCTTCAGAAACTCACACTTCTTAGGTTTCAATTTCAGATCACATTCTCTGAGACGCTGAAAGACTTTTCGCAATTTCAGGAGATGCGAATCGAAGTCGGATGAGGCGACAATCAAATCGTCCAGGTAGGCAAAAATGGAGTCTATGCAAATTTTGTAAGGTCAAGGTCATTGCTCGCACAAAAGAACAGGGCGCGTTCTTTAATCCGAACGGCATTTTTCGGAACTGGAATAAGGATTCACCAGTGGTGAAGGCAGTTTTGTGACGATCGGCGGGGTGAACTTCAATTTGGTGGAATCCGCTCTGCAAATCAAGCGAAGTAAAGTAGCGCGCTTTCCCTAGAAGCTGAAGAATTTCATTTTAATCCGGGATTGGGTATGAATCGGAGTCAGTCTTAGCATTTAGCTTGCGAAAATCTATGCAGAGCCGATATGTGCCATCCTTCTTCTTTACTAAAACTATCGGGGCAGAGTAAGGTGAATTGCTGGGTTCGATAATATTTGATTCCAAAAGATCGTTTACCTGCTTCCGGACTTCATCTTTCAACATGAAAGGAACTCTATAAGCTGATTGCCTAACTGGTATACTGTCTGTCAATTTAATTCTATGTTTAAATACCTTTGAATTTCCTAGCTGAGCTGGACACTTGGCAAAAACATCTCTATATTCATACAACAAGTCCGATAGTTTATGTTTCTGATCACCAGCTAAATGATCAAGTTCAAAATCTTTTAAAGTCACAGGAGATGCCTTATTTTCCTCTACTTCCATACCTGCAAAAGTAACTGGATTATTTTCAACCCTTTCCAAACTAGCAATGCCCATCCCCTTTGGAAGATGTAAAGGCTCAGCCGACAAATTTGCCACCAAGACTGATACCAATCCATCGGACTGTACTTTGTCGATTGAACACCTGACAGCTAAGTCTTCACTACTTAGGTTAAAATTAGGCTCTGTTAGCAGCAATTGTTCAGTGGAAACAGCAAGTTGGTTACAATATGCTGTCACTACCCTCTCTGACGCAGGGGGTAGCACATTTTTACATGTGAGCTTAGCTACCACGGGTTTAGAACTCATGACTTGTTCCCTAACACCTACTTCTCTTAAACAAATATTCAATGGAATTGATCGGATCATTTTTTTGCCTAAGTCAACTATGAAAGAAAAACGTCTCAAAACATTCAACCCCAAAATAACGTCATATTGCCCTTTAAAATTACTAGAAGCCACTAAAACATTATCCTGAAAGGTCGCATTATCCAATTTCAGATTAGCTGTAATTTCCATATTGATAGGAACAATGTAACCTGATACTCCCGTTACGGTCAAATCTGGTGACCTTGGGTTTAATAATTTCTCATGCTTGATTTTATTATATAGATCGGTACTCAAAAGGGAGACACTTGCTCCTGTATCGACTAAAAATTTAGCTGGAACATTTTGAACAAATCCGGATATTATCGGTAATTTGGCGTCATTGTCCAAAATATACACCCCGTGTTGCACTATTTTATGTTGGGTACCAAGTTTGTGGGTTCTATAGTAATCTTGACATGGTAAAACGGTTCTATGACCTTGACAGTCTCTTTTATCTAGCCCTGACCTTTGTTTTAGTCAAAAAGATCTCTCTGCACCTTGTCTACAACTTCCACTGCCTACCTGATTAATTGGCCTACCTAAAACCGCTTTAGGGGATGTTCGATCAAAATTAAACTCATTTCTAAATATCCCCCTTCTTTCCCGTGGATATGAGTTCATATTTCTGCTATTCTGACCGTTATAATACCTTCCATTTGCATTATTGCCTCTATACCCATCAAAATTGTAACTTTGCCTATTAACATGGGGCGTCCTAAATTTTGGTAATGCAGTGTATTCGTTCGCTCCGCGATTTGTGTACCGATAAGGAGAAGAAATTGGCGTCGGTCGATAGGTGCTCTGTTGACCGCGATATGTAGAACGATTCTCCCTTTGTCTTGCTCCACAGGCAGTATTTGGTAATAGATGCCTCTCAGCATGGTGTGTAGCAGGAGAACGTCTCCAGTAAGGTCCTCTGACCTGCGCAGTCAAGGCCACGGTGTCTCCTTGCCTGTTTGGCTGTGGATATTGTGAACTAAACCCTTCACAAGTACTGATAAGGGGGGTGCATAGGCTACTGTCTTGCAATTTTGATAGCGGTCTATTTCATTAACAGGTGTGACTCGGTTTTCTGAATTATTATGAGTGGGATTGTTTATTGTCAATGCATTTAATGTTTGTTGTATGTTCTGTATTTGTTCTTGTATGGGTCTAATAATGTTTTCAAAATAATTTTTGTGTTGATTCCCGACTTCATCATTGTTAGTTTGAATCAAAACAGCATTAATTGGCCTATTTCTTGTTTCTATGATTTCATTATTGGTTTCCTCCCTTTTTGCTATTGTAACCGCTTCTGAAAACGTTAGGGGGTTCTGGGTAAGCACCGTTCGTTTAATTTTATTAGAAATCCCCCTGAGAAATTGGGCCAACATAGCCTGATCAAGTATATTTAAAGATTCTTGAGAATCATTTTGAGTTTTAAACGCTAAGAGTGCTAAGTTTTTCGCTCTCGCACTGTAGCTGGCAATTGGCTCTGCCACCCCCTGTACAGCTGTTGCGAATTGGTGAAGGCTGGTTACTAATGGTTCTGTTTTCTCAAATTGTGCCAAAAAGGCTTTTTTAAATACACTATAATTTTTCTCTTTGCGTAAATCGGTTGATTGAGCCAAAAATTTGGCTGCAACGGAGCGAAATTTTGCCTTACAGACTAGTAATAATTCCGTGTCCCGCCAGAGGGCTAACTCTCCAACGCTCTCTAAGGTCTCAAAAAACATTTGTACTGAGGGGCCCTCATCAACTTTTCCAAAAAAAGTAGGCACTAAACCAAGGTAGCCTGCAATATTAGCCAAATGAGACCTAACTGGATCAGGAGGGGATGGTTGTGTCTGTTGCATCTCAAACAAGGGGGCTGATAGGTCTACTTCTGTAATCTGTGTAGTCTGGGGGCTCTGACCTTCCATTTTAAATATCTAAAATTTGGGTAAAGTCAAGTGACCCTATTTATATCTTTGATTCTGAACTGGGGTGAGTCTATCTGTATTTTGTGGAACCCCCAAAATAGTGTCACTTACCTTTCCGTTGACCTAAAATAAATTATAAGGTTAATAATCACACTACTAAAATAATAAGTGTTCCAACATATAGCAACTGTAAAAGGGAAAAAATTACCCCCCATTTTTTTTTTTTTTTTTTGAAAATAAATAATTCAAAAGGTTACTAGTTGCTAATTGTTAACTAGTATGAGTGTACTTTCAGACGTCTGTGTTGTTTGTACAGCTGAAAGGGAAAACAATATTAGATAAAATGTCTCTGACTATTACTCAGGCTGTCAAAAAAAAAAATTTTTTTTTTTTTGACTACTTCAGTAATTCCCTTTATTTCATCCCCTATTTCTAGTGTCTCTTATTGTCACTCTCCTCAGTTTAGAGCTCTTAGAATTGATCATAAGCATTGATCAAAGAGTGGTTTTTCATCCCGCAAAAACACAATAAATCCTGGTCGCGCTATAGCACCAGTTGTTCCGAAGTCTTTTCTGTAATAATGTAGGGCGCCTGCTGGGCAGCGTTTAATACGAATATCAAGACTCCCAGGCAGGTTTCCAGCACTAAAATGAGAAACCAGAAAGACTAGGACTTTATATGAGCGTCTAGCGTTAAATTAGGACAAAATCCTGTGCTCTAAAACTCACCCAGATGGACGTTGGGCAAGAATGCAGCAACGAGAATTGCGTTGTGATGATTAATCCTGGAATAGTCCTGAAGAAAGAGAGATCAACAAACAAGGTATAGTTTATTACATATATATAGGCCTGTATATTTATTTACAATAAAAGAAATACTAAGTAAGATAGGAAATTAAGATTATGTTATGTTGTAAGTGTTAGCTTTACTCAGGATAGTTTTACTTTTACTAGTTAATGGATAGTGGTAATATGGCACCTTTCTGCCATTCTGTCTACATTCTTCATGTAGTTTCGGTAAACTATCGTTGTTAATATACAATAAGTAGAAGAGCATCCAGCTATTCGAATTTATAGGCGAATGTGTAAAAATTGACATATAGTTATGTTTACCGTTACTGGAAACGCAGTATCCAGTAGTTGGTACAATAGATGACACATTCTGGCCTTAATATAGAAAATACATCTGTGAATTTAGCTGGGAGGAGAGAGGCTAGTATGTGATATTAGGCGGAGAATAGAATAGTAGCGGTGGTCGTTCAGTAATTCCAGATACCCGGTCGCTAAACTAAAGGACGAACTTACCCAAAAGCTTTCCTCGCGACTTGCCAGGTACTACTTCTTCTTCGCTATTTCTCATCATGGACGTTTTTAACTCTGTTTCCATCTTCATCCCACCAAAAGACCCTCGGTTTTCCCATAGTCCCAATATATACCTCCCTTACCCCTTTGGATGGCCCCGTTTTTGATTGGTTAGGAGCTTATTTCTGTGGGGAAAACCAAATCTAGGATCACCTGTCCTAGTAATTAGACACGTTTAATTTGAGAAATCTACCGTGAGAAAGGAGTAAATTATTAATTGATATACGATGATACTTCAGGGTTATACCAAGGTATTCTCTTCATACAAAGTCTATTTACCTCTGTCCATTTTCCGACAAGAGTCAATTCGCAGTAATCATTCGAATTTCTTTCAGGAATACCTTCCTGACTCCGATTTACTCACTAGACCCCACAGATTTTGCCACTGTATACTTGAGTTATACTAACGTGGCACTACATAGCTGATCCTATCGAATGTCGGCTTCATGCAGTGGATCGACTGAAACTATGTGAGTGAGATGGAGATTCGATTACTACTTACTAAGAATAGAATCGTACAAAACAACTTTCAACGCGGCCTTATTACTCCACACATATAGTGACTGGCAAAAGTAATGTATGGCTATTAGTGAGAGTATTTTACGATGTAAAAATGTTCACATTGTTACATAATAACTGAGAGTAAAGTGGAGGAGAAATTGTTGAAGATAAACACAAGAAAGGCACCTGGGGTGGATGGGATCTATCCAGTTATATTAAAGGAGGCAGCAAAGGAAGTAAGCAAACCCTTAGCCATAATTATGAGAGCTCCCTTGGACTCAGGGGAAGTACCCATGGACTGGAGATGTGCAAATGTGACCGCAATTCACAAAGGAGGATCCAAAGGCGACACAAGTAATTATAGACCTGTTTGTTTAACTTCTGTTCCAAGAAAATTAATGGAGGCACTGTTTAAAGAAGCACTGCAGGATCATCTGGACAAGACTTCAGTTATAGCTCAGACACAGCATGGTTTTGTTAAGGGGAAGTTTTGCCTGACCAATTTAATTGGATACTATGATGCAGTCACTAAAGAACTGCATGCATGGAATATCTTTGATATTATATACGTGGATCTTAGAAAGGCTTTTGATACTGTTGCACATGGAAGACTGCTGCACAAATTGGAGTGTGGCATTGGAGGCAAATTGCTGCTATGAATAAATGGGTGGTTGAGGGGGAGAAGACAGGGAGTGGTAATCAATGGACACTGCTCATCGTGGACTAATGTTATTAGTGGAGTCCCTCAGGGTTCAGTATTGGGACCATTATTGCTTTCTGTATTTATAAATGATATTGATGATGGTATATCAAGCTTAATGTCCAAGTTTGCAGACTATACGAAGGTTGGCAGCGTTGTCAAGGACACTACTGACACTATTCTACTGCAACAGGATCTGAAAAGGTTGAGCAGATGGGCTGAGAGGTGGCAAATGAAGTTTAACATTGACAAATGTAAAGTACTACATATAGGAAACAGCAACCCCAGAGCAACGTATCAACTCTGTGGTACTACACTGACAGTGGTAGAGAATAAAAGGGACCTGGGGGTGGTTGTGCAGGCAGATATGAAGTTTTCTGAACAGTGCAGACGGCTGCAAGAGTAGCTCATGGTGTATTGTCGATGATATATAGGAATTTTTCTAGCAGGGATAAGGAGGTGATTATGCCCTTGTATAAGGCAATGGTCAGAGCACACCTAGAGTACTGTATACAGGCCTGGAGGCCTCATTTCAAGAAGGATGTAGAGCTTCTGGAATGAGTACAGAGAAGGGCAACAAAATTGGTGAATGGAACAAAGGGGGTGCTCTTATGAAGAAAGGCTTAAGTTTTGCAAATTACAGTGCCTGGAGACTAGGCACCAGCGAGGTGATCTGATTGAGGTGTATAAAGCCTTGAATGGTTTGAGCATGCTCAATGCTGATGGAATTCTTCCTCTTGCTCAGAAAAATCACCTGATAGGGCATAAAGGATAGATATAGGATAGATGTGAGGAAATTTGCCTTTAGCGAGCGGGTTGGTTGGTTGGTGGAACAGACTTCTATCCCTTGTAGTCGAAGTTGATAGCCTAAATAAGTTTAAGGCTCAGCTGGACAGGTATTTCGAACGAACAGAGGGGTGAAGTGGAAGTGGTTATTTTTTATTTATTTATTTATTATTTTATTTATTTATTATTATTATTTTTTCATTTTTGGCTGATGCTGCATAAGCTTGCTTTCTTGCATCATATGCCTCTACTAATTCTAATGCTAACGTTCTCCTTCGGGGTCATAGATTGGGCTAACACCGAGCTGGAGGATATCATATGAAAGACAAGGACAGTAATCAAGAAGCGCCGCCAACACCACCCGAAATTGGTCATGGAGAGATTCAAAATTTCCCGGAAAGAAGGAGGAAGGGACCTGGTATACCTCATTGAGCAACAGAAGACAGCCTGGTTAACCTGATGGATTATTCCAAAAATTACGGTATATGTAAAATACGCTGTATATAATCCGGATTACTTCCAGATTACATACAGCGGTACCCCATCAGGCCGTAAGGAAGATTAGCGGTATACCCCATTCAGCCTAAACGAGGAGTCCCCGCCCAACCAGGAAGTACAAAGGAAGCTAGAAAGATGGGCAGAGAAGACGCTCCATGGCAGATAGTACGGTGATCTCCATCAAGATCACATAGATAAAATTGCTTCCAATGCATGGCTTACAAAGTACAAGGTACAAAGTATGTTGAGGGTCAAACGGCACCAGGAATTTCTCCCATCTCCGCGAGTGTTTGCTGTATCGAGGGACAGTACTCTGTCAAGACCAGAGATTTAAACGTGTGTGGATCATGTGTTGTGTAGTATGTTGTGCCCATTGTTCTTCTGGCCCATTGGCCGTCGAGCCCCTAATGAGACCCGACGTTGTCCGTACTATGCCAACGAGGAGGCTGGCCAGGTGTACCTTGAAATTTATTATACTCTGGCAGGTCCCGCCGCCTAATTTCCTGGGATTTCAGCGGCTGGGTCCTATAAAAAAAAAAAAAAAAAAAAAAAAAAAAGATAGATAATCGCGGTGGTATAATTGCAAAATCGCTATTAATTTAGTATGTGGGGTTTGTTCCCCGAAATTACCATGGGATTGTACCCTAAAATGACAAGTTCTAGAGGCCTAATGGGGCGGGCAATAATTTTGGTGCTAATTTAAATTTGGATGCGTGGGGCTTCCGTGGTGTATAGTCAAAGAGAAGGGCAGGGAGACTGAAGGCTGTTACGTGTTGGTAGAAAGAAAGAGAAGTAAGGGGCCGATAGGGTAGATGGCCCCTGCAGTCAGTGGGGCATGCCCATGCCCCACCAGAGGGAAGGGGGATGGCAGGAGGAGGAGAAGACAGCTAGCCATTTCCCCCCCCCCCTGCCAAGGAATAGGAGTGAAAGCAGGCTGGTCAAGGTTGCCAACCCAGATCGCCATATGGCTAGGTGGCTGCAATGTGCTGCAATCATTTCTCTGAGCCCTTGCATGGTAGTATCTGGGAAGGTTTCCGTGGTTGTGTAGATATTCTGCTGGCCTGCACGGCATGGTTGTTTACTGCAGTGGTTGAGGCTGTGGGAGCGTCCTTCTCCTTGTGAAGAGGTCCTGGGCCAGCTGTGCCTTGTATGTGTCAACTTCAGTTATGGCGAGGTCTTCTTGATTACGGAGGTTAAGCTGTGTTCTAGTAATGAACCTGCAATAGAGGTCCTCATATAGTGGGCAACCATACATTAGGTGCTCCCACGTTTCCCGTTCACCACAGAGGCAGAACGGTGTATCACTCAGTCCAAATCCTTGTAGTTTGTCTCTAATGGCCCCGTGTCCCGTCAGCAGGTAGGTGGTGTAGAGTCCTGGTGAGAGCCACGGTGGATAATTCGGGCATACCAGCCGTATGTTGGGTAGAAATTTTCTAGTTATTGCACATTTGCTGGAGGTCTCCCAGCGGGCCTGCCAAGTTTGTTGGAGGTAAGCGGAGAGACGGCTCCTTTCTACTTTGGGATCATTTGACAGATCTATGGTGTAGTCGAGGCACGTTGCTGTTCTGCCTTTGGTCAGTTGATAGAGTAGCCCATGCTTAACAATCTCCAGGTCCAGAGGGAGGGATCCAGTTAGAGCCTGGAGTGAATGGGTACTTACATTGTTACATGCTCTCGAGATGGTTAAGAGTATGTGTCGCTGTGTAGTCTCCAATTTTTTCCGGTTCACTGCAGTGGTAGCCTTGCGATACCATATTCCAGAAGCATATGTAATCGCTGGCAGGAAAATAGCTTTATAGTAGAGGCTGAGGGTTTTCCGCCTCAAACCCCATTCCTTGCGTGTGCTTCGCGCAAAAAGTGCGGAGTATCCTCTAATTTTCTTCCGTAAGTGCACTATATGTGGTGTAAAGCTCAGGTTTTTGTCTAGTACGACTCCAAGGTGCTTTAATTCGGTGGTAAGCTTGATTGTGTTACCTTGTATCTTGATTTGAGGGGGTCGTCTGGTGTCTAGGGCTCCTTTTAATAATATAGATCTTGTCTTCGAGGATGAGATCTTCAAGTTATTGTTGTTAGCCCAGTCCTCTAGAGTTTCTATTGCTCTGTAAAGTGTAAAGTGTTCATTGTCTAACGCCCAAGGGGTTTCCCCCATCTCCGTGTTGTGTACTCTGTTTGTGAAACACAGAACACTGTGAAGGCCAGAGATTTTAAAAAGTGTAAGGTACATGTTTATGTTGTGTAGTGTCATGTTGTGTTGTTCCTCTGACCTTTTAGCCGTTGGGCCCCTAGTGGGACCCCCCGTTGCCCACACTTAACCCCGAGGAGGCAGGTCAGGCATAGAGGGATCACATTAGAAGTAATTACTCTGGCAGGCCCTGCCACCTAATTTCCTAAGATTTCAGTGGCAAGGGCCTAAAAAAAAAAAAATAAAATAAAAAATAATAATAATAAATAAAATAAAAAAAAATAAATAAAATAAAATAAAAAAAAAAATAAAATAAAAAAAATAAATAAAAAAAAATAAATAAATAAAAAATAAAAAAAAAAAATAATAAAAAAAATAAATAAATAAAAAAATAATAATAAAAAAATAAATAAATAAAAAAATAATAATAAAAAAATAAATAAAAAAATAATAATAATAAAAAAAATAAATAAAAAAAAATAATAATAATAAAAAAAATAAATAAATAAAAAAATAATAATAAAAAAAAATAAATAAAAAAATAATAAAAAAAATAAATAAATAAAAAAATAATAAAAAAAAAATAAATAAATAAAAATAATAATAATTATAATAAAATAAAAATAAAATAGAATAAAATGCATATTCAGTTAGAGTAGGGGTGAAGACTGAGGAAGGGGGGACAGATAGAAATATGGGGATGATAGGGAAGGCAACCCCAGAAAAGTCAGTGGGGACTGGCCCCACCAGGAGAAAAAAAGGGTGTAGCAGGGAGGGGGAGGAGACAGAAACCCGTCCCCTCCCTCTCCCTACCAGGGGAGGGGGTATTAAAGTAAACCAAGTCAGGGTACATGGTTCGGAATGCTAGTTGGCCAAGAAAAGAAGTTGACATCTAATGGCATGCCGGTGGCGTTGTCAGTCTTTATCTAGGAGATTGTCTTATTGGTCACATCCATGAGAGACAAGTCCAGAAGTATAAGAACCTTTTGTCTTTCTTAAACTGTCTTAATTTGTGGGTTGTCTCTATTCACAGGTAGTTATTTGGTAGTTATCCTTGGTGGGTGACATTTTGGAGAATGTATAGTAGTTCACACCAATGACGGTAATGCTGGTCAAGTTTAGCTGCCTGGTTCCAGTTCCATCAGGGTCCCTGGGTTCATTTAGTAGAGGGTTATCATTTTGCTGCAATTAGTTGTCTTCTCCTCAAGAAAAGCTGCTGTGCATAGTTGGTGAGAGCTTGATACTCTTCCTTAGTATCCAGTAAGTGGTTTTATTTGCCTTTTGGTATATAAGTCACCTTTGTGATAAGCTGGCAGCGGAGGTCATCGTAGAGGGGGCACTCGTGCATGAGGTGATCCCAGTCCTCAATTCCTCCACAGGCGCATGTTGGGTCCTCTTCTAGGCCAAAGGTTGTTAGTTTTGCCTTTATTGAACCATGGCCAGTAAGCAAATACGTGGCATACAGACCTGGAGAAAACCATAATAGGGATTTTGGATAGATTCTGCTAACATCTGGGATGAATCTCCTGGTGATTTCTCCCTTGGTTGAATTTGTCCAGCGGTCCTGCCACACCCACTGCATGTGTGCTTGAAGTCTCCTCTTTTCAAATTTTTGGTTGTTGGTAAGATTCAGCTCGAATCCCAAGCAGGTCTGAGACACGCCCTTAGACAGATGATACAACATTCCATTTCTCACCACCTCCAGGTCGAGGGGGAGGGCCCCCACCAGGACCTGGAGGGCGTGAGTACTCACAGTGCAGCAGGCACGAGAGATGGAGAGCAGGATCGTGCGTTGAATGGAATCCAGGATTCGTCTGTTTACTGCAGTCGTAGCCTTGCCAAACCAAATGCCGGCTGCATACGTAATCACAGGGATGAAGTTAGCCTTGTAATACAACGAGAGGGTTCGCTTGCTGAGACCCCAGTCCCGATGGGATATCCTAGCAACCATGGCAGTATAGTTTCTCACTTTGGTTCTGATGTATTTGAGATGAGCTTGGAAGGAGAGTTTTCTATCTAGTACTATGCCAAGATATTTCAGTTGCTCTGACAACTTTATGGTCTTGTTTCCAATTTTAATCTGTGGTGGTCTTGTAATACAGAGAGTTCCTTTAAGAAGCAGAGAGTTTGTTTTGATGGTAATATGGTCAAGCAGTGTGTTTTTGCCCAGTCCTGGAGGATTTGGAGTGCATGGTTTGCCAAGGTCTCAAGCTGGGCCCTGGAATTTGCAGTCACCATCAGGATGAGGTCATTTCTATTGCTCTGTTGGCGGTGTTCTCTAGTTGCTAGGGGAACGACGTCGCCGAGTTCCAGGTTCAAAAAGCCATCTAGAACCAAGTTCCATAGGAGTGGGCCCAGGATTGAGCCCTGTGGGCATCCTCTGAATACTTCTCTTGTTACTGAACAATATGGTGCTCTGACTGTCACGAACCTATTCGACAGGTAGGATTTGATGACTTCATACAGATTTGATGGTAGGTTGGCTTTCCGGAGTCGGGCCAGGACGCTTGGCCACCATAAAGTGTCAAACGCCCCAGCAAAGTCTATTGCTTTGACCAGAAAGTATTTCTGATCTGAGGTAGTTGCAGCATTTGTAATATTTTCCAGGACATCCAAGGTTGAGTATCCCTTCCTAAATCCATATTGTCGGGGTGACTGCAAGCCGGCTGCAGTGTAGTGGATCCCTATTCTGTTTCTTAATAAGTGCTCAAAGAGCTTGCTCAGGACTGATAACAGTGCTATGGGTCTGTATGACCCCGGAAGGTCCAGTTGTTTGATGGGACTTTTGGGAATGAGGCACAAGTGTGCAGTTTTACATGGCTTACAAGCGGGATGCTCTTTCCCGAGATTGAAGGATTCATGCTC
This sequence comes from Mastigoproctus giganteus, assembly GCF_048544385.1. Taxonomy (NCBI): domain Eukaryota; kingdom Metazoa; phylum Arthropoda; class Arachnida; order Uropygi; family Thelyphonidae; genus Mastigoproctus; species Mastigoproctus giganteus. The sequence goes on from NC_143576.1 coordinate 73,325,824, forward strand.
GCCATCCAAGACCAGGTAATCAACACCAGGAACTATAGAAATACATCGCCAAGGAATCCGGAGTGTCTGATGACACTTTTCGTCTGATTTCCTTACACTCCTTACATCGCGCACACACAAACATATTTCCCTTGGCAAAATCATGTCCCATACGTGATTGCTCCAAAACCATAAAGCAAGTAGTGCAATTTAAAAGTCTGTGATTCAGAGGGCAACTGTCCCCCTCAGTTTTCTCCTTAGTCACAACACTCCCATTAGCTTGAGCGTTTTGCTTTGCTGCTCTGTTTTGAGTCATGATTTCTATTCAATTTCAATAAAATTCCAAATCAATACAAAATTATAACGCTAAACGTATATCCCAACGCAGTTTTAACCCTATATATCTATAGTGTTATATACAGCTTCCTACATATATATATATATATATATATATACATACACTATCATTGAATTATATTAAATAAAGTTAAATTATAATAAAATGAATAAATAATTAAGCATTCATTAGAGGCAGCGACATGCAATTCCTCCATATGAAGCTGAAATACATCCATTATTTTAAATTAAATAAAACATAAGCCAGTAGTATGGCAAAAACTGTAGAGCGAAAATTAACATAAAAATAACCCAAATAAACAATCAAACGAAAAGAAAAAATAGATATAAATAGTAGCCCAGAAACCCTAATATAATTTCGATCTTTAAATCCAATTAACAAAAACTATACAAATTTTAGGATAATGCCAATTAGTTATTAACTGGTACCCCCCCGAGAGGTACCAGTTCCGAAAGACGTGAAATATCACCCAAAGAGGGTTAAAGGAACTACCAAACGATAACAAAATCAAAATAAACTAAAATAAAATAGAATAGACTGACCATCATGCCCCATATCGACAGAGGACCACGAGGCCAATAATGGTCATGGAATCGCTGCATTTCAATCGTCATACAAAACATCGCAAAGGCGGAAATATCGAAGAACCAAACCACCCTTCCATTCTCCGATAGATCAACCAATGCAGAGGATTTGCATGGCGGTGGTCCTTATGCAGCAAAAATAAACTATAGAACAGACAGCACTCTAAAGCAGAGCCACACTACTGACATACTGTAAGCTGAATCAGCTTATATTGAAGAAAAAAAGAAAATAGATGGCGGCACAGGCGTTGCTAAATTAGCATATCGACCCATTACTATTGAATTATATTAAATGTTGACGAAAATTAAATTATAATAAAAAATTAAAATAATTAAGCATTCATTAGAGGCAGCAACTTGCAATTCCTCCATATGAAGCCGAAATATATACTATCATTGAATTATATTAAATAAAGTTAAATTATAATAAAATGAATAAATAATTAAGCATTCATTAGAGGCAGCGACATGCAATTCCTCCATATGAAGCTGAAATACATCCATTATTTTAAATTAAATAAAACATAAGCCAGTAGTATGGCAAAGTGCTGTCTTAAGTGCTATCTGTTCTATAGTTTATTTTCGCTGCATAAGGACCACCGCCATGCAAATCCTCTGCATTGGTTGATCTATCGGAGAATGGAAAGGTGGTTTGGTTCTTCGATATTTCCGCCTTTGCGATGTTTTGTATGACGATTGAAATGCAGCGATTCCATGACCATTATTGGCCTCGTGGTCCTCTGTCGATATGGGGCATGATGGTCAGTCTATTCTATTTTATTTTAGTTTATTTTGATTTTGTTATCGTTTGGTAGTTCCTTTAACCCTCTTTGGGTGATATTTCACGTCTTTCGGAACTGGTACCTCTCGGGGGGGGGGGGTACCGCTAAATTAATAACTAATTGGCATTATCCTAAAATTTGTATAGTTTTTGTTAATTGGATTTAAAGATCGAAATTATATTAGGGTTTCTGGGCTACTATTTATATCTATTTTTTCTTTTCATTCGATTGTTTATTTGGGTTATTTTTATGTTAATTTTCGCTCTACAGTTTTTGCCATACTACTGGCTTATGTTTTATTTAATTTAAAATAATGGATATATATATATATGTATATATATATATATATATATATATATATATATATATATATACGAAATGGGGTACCACCATTAAGGTCGAGAACATCCCAACCAGGCCAATCCCATTAGAAGAGAAATCGTTCAGGGAGATGCTCTGAGCCCACTGTGGTTCTGTCTAGCTCTGAACCCGCTATCTACCATGCTTAACGACAGCAACTATTGATATAACCTGAAAGAAGGAAGAAAGAACCTGTACACTCACCCACCTGATGTACATGGATGACATCTAGCTCTACGCGGCAACTGAGAAGGAACTACTCCGGATCACCGTAGAATTCAGCAAGGACATCGGGTCGGAATTTGGTCTAGACAAAAGACCCACAAAATGCACCAAGGAAAATTAGTTGGCTGAAACTACGAGCTGCTGACTTGTAATGAGATCGAAGCTATGACAAAAGGAGAGAACTACAAATACCTAGGGATGATGCAGACTGAGCAGTTAGAACAAAAATAAATCAAGAAGTGCCTGACCGAAAAATATCATAAAAGACTCAGAAGCCTGCTGAAATGAAAATTGATCGGAAGGAACACAGTTAAAGCAATAAACACCTATGCAGCTCCAGTACTAACATACACCTTCGGGATCATAGATTGGACTAACACTGAGCTAAAAGATATCATGCGAAAGACAACGACAATGATGACCATGAGTCGCCAACACCACCCGAAGTCATCAGTGGAGATACTAACAATACCTCGGAAAGAGGAGGGAAGTGGCCTGATAAATCTGATAGAGCAACAGAAAAGAGCGATAGTTAACCTGAGGGATTACTTCGAGAACAACACAGCACCACTCCACCAGCCAATAAGGAAGATAGATAAGTGGTATACTCCACTCAACCTAAGCAAGGAACCCCCTCCCGAGAAGATGGTACAAGATACGAAGTTAGAAAGATGGGCAGAGAAGATACTCCATGGCAGACACTACAATGATCTCCATCAGGATTACATAGATAAAATTGCTTCCAATGCATGGCTTACGAGCGGAACGCTCTTCCCCGAGACTGAAGGATTCATTCTCGCCATCCAAGACCAGGTAATCAACACCAGGAACTATAGAAAATACATTGCAAAGGAGCCCGGAGTATTAGATGATACATATTGGCGATGCCACCTGGCCTCAGAAACGATCCACCACATCACCACGGGATGCAAGGTGATCACCCAGACTGAGTACACGCATAGACTCGGCCAGGTAGCGAGGATAATACATCAGAAGCTTGCGAGAAAGTAACAGTTGACCGAAGAAAGTGTACATCAGAAGCTTGCGAGAAAGTAACAGTTGACCGAAGAAAGTGTATCATACTATAAGTACGAATCCCAGGCAGTCTAGACACCCGAACCCACGAGCTGCACTGGGACCGCACCATAATAAGGGATAAGACCTATCCCGCACAACAGATCGGACATAACCCTGGTGGTCAAGATGGAAAAGGCTACCTACCGGATTGACATAGCGGTCCTCAACACTAGCAATATTCAAAAAAACCCTGAGGAAAAATTAAGAAGTACACGAACCTGAGACACAAGATTAAGGAGATGTGGCATATGCAAAAAGTATCAACCATCCCGATCATCGTGTCAACCACCGTTATGATAACAAACGTTCAATAGCAGCCTGGCGGCAATAGGTCTTTCAGAGAACACCTACAAGGAACTCCATAAAGTCGCAATCCCGAATACCTGTAGGACAGTCAGAGATTTCCTCGCCCAAGAGTCACACCAGACATTACAACCACACTGTGTACTTGGTAGCAAATGCCGTCACGGAATGGAATCCCCAATCAGGTTGAAATAATATAAGAACAACAACTACAATAATAATATTAATTGACTTTTTGAAAAACCGTAGTGGTTTGTGCAAGTATTTTATTTTTTTGGCTGATTCTGTATAAACTCTTTTTCTTGCAGTTTACTACCTTTTAATACTTGAAATAATACTAAATTTAAATAAAACAAGTATAAAAAACTTTTTTTTTTTTTCAATATTTCAGAATATAAAAAAGAAAGGAAACTGCGTTCAATGTAAATAAACGTTGTGAGAATCACAAATTAGATAGAATTGTCTCTGGGCTCGATTTCAGCGTATTTTTCAATAGGTGGCGATAAATGTCAAAAGGCTAATGTAAAAATATAAATTTTACCGTCCTCGCCTCCTATTGTAGAATTTAAATAGACTTGAGAAGTGATTTTAATGTTTTGATTTAATTTAATTTTGTGCGATGTCTTATTTTTGGAGCGTATCGCAGTACGGAGGAACAAAAAATGTCTCAAAGAACGATCGGTTGAGCGAGCTATCTCAACAGGAACAAGTAATTGAACAAAAGAAAAGGGAAATTGAACAAAAAATAGCATCAAAACGGAGAAAAGATGTCGAG